>NW_028318005.1:3573333-3931666 GCF_062004578.1 Staurois parvus
CCCTAAAATGCCAGGATAGCACCAACTCCCGCCCCCCAAATGAGCCCTTTTTGTAAAGTAGACACCCCAAGGAATTTAAAAAGAGGCATGGTGAGTATTTTGCAGATCTAATTTTTTCTCACAAGGTTGTGAAATATAAAAAAGAAAATAAAAAAAGTGTTTGTTTTCTTTCTTCATTTTACAAAAACTTGTGGCAACAAACGAGATCTACTTTTCAAAAAGGGGTAAATTGGGGGGGGGGGGGGGGTTGGCGCTGTCCTGGCATTTCAGGGCCTCTGAAACTGTGATAGGTAGTCAGGAAGTGTAAGGAGGAAATAAAGCCCTTTAAAAGCCTGAAGGTGCTTATTGGATTTTGGGGTCCTGTACTTGGCTAGACTGCCAAAAAGTGTATCTATGGTATCCCTATACTCGGGAGAAGAGAAGAAGCAGAATGTATTTTGGGGAGTAATTTCACATATACCCATGACATGTGTAAGCAATAAATCATTTAAGTGACAATTGTATGTAAAAAAAGAAAATTCTTTTTGTCATTTTTCAAAAACTTGTGGTAAAAAAATAAATTATTCTATTGACTCAATATGCCTCTCAGCAAATAGTTTGGGGTGTCTACTTTCCAAAAAGGGGTAGTTTTGGGTGGTGCGGGCATTTTATGCTCAGCATTAGAAGTTTATGCCACACATCACTCACTCTTCTAACCACCTGAAGACCAAACCTTTTCTGACACA
Organism: Staurois parvus; assembly: GCF_062004578.1. Classification (NCBI taxonomy): domain Eukaryota; kingdom Metazoa; phylum Chordata; class Amphibia; order Anura; family Ranidae; genus Staurois; species Staurois parvus. The sequence continues at coordinate 3,574,059 of NW_028318005.1, forward strand.
TTTTGTGAATAAAATGGTGGTTGCTGCAATTTTTTATGTCACATAGTACTCGCGCAGAGATTTTTCAAATGCATATTTTTTTTTATAAATACACTTTTTTTACTTTTAATGCACAAAAACACAATATATTGGCCAATTATTTGGTAAACTATAAAAGATGATGGTATGCCGAGTAAATAGAAACATGAAATGCTTTAAAACTGTGCATGCAATGGAGACTAACTGCATACATTTTTAATATCCATAGGCAATGCTTTAAAATCCTTTACAAGCTACCAATTAAGATGTACAGATGAGTTCTAGTGCTAGAATTACTGCCCTTGATCTGATGTTCGTGGCAAACCTCACATGCCTGGTGCAACCGCGGTTTCAATACTGGCACAGGGCAACGCTCCTAGGGGGGTCGAGAGTGCTTTTTTATTTCTTTTTAAATTATTTTGATTTTTTTAATTATGTTTGCACTGTCCCTTTCTTTTTTTTGGATAACTTTTAATGCTATCACAGGGAATGCAAATATCCCCTATATCTTCAATGAGCATTGTCATATATTCTTTTTTGAGAAATCTGGGGTCTGTCAGACTCTAGATATCTCCTCTGCCCTTACATTATCTAATCTCACCAAGATCGGTGTGATCGGATGCACAACTGAAGTGATGAAATGCTAATAGCTTTTGATTTCTTAGATTATAGAGATGATTGCCACCATTCCAGTCTCCAATCAGCTCTATGGTCAGCTGGCAGAAACTCCGGCTGCATTCTCCGGTTCCCCGGTTGACCCGGGACTGCCTGAGAAGGCCGTAGAAGGCAACGGGGGAGGGGGGGGCATCTTCTCCCACTGCTTGTAAAAGCAATTCTGCAGCTAATTAGACACTAAGATTGCTTTTACATGAAAGCTGTTTGCCAGCTGAAAAAAAACACTACAGCTGCAGACGCTGCAGACATCATCCTGGTATAACCACTCAAAGCCCAGTGATGTACCAGTATGTCGCTGGTCCTTGTTGGGTGTATATGCTATGTTCTTTTTTTATACAGCCTGTGGGCTGAATGAAAAAAGAAGAAGAAATCTCTGTCAGGAAAAGTGTGTGGTATGTCCACTTCAAGTGGTGGGCACGCATGAAATGTGCCAAAAAAGCATTATAAAATATATATGCCAAAGCATAGGGTCCATCCACCCACTGGCCACCCCAGGCCCCCATGCTTTGGCATATAAGCTCCTTTTTTAACTGTGGATGAAAAAGCTCATCCAACAGCACTGCACACACCTACTTATGTATATTCTGAGAGCAAGACTCTGTTGCTGTCAGAATAAGCAAGTCGGTGCTGCAGCTAAATGACATCCTCGCTTTTCAAGCATGCTTTTTCCCCCTTTCTAAGACGGGTATTTACAAGTCGTTGGGGGAAGCCCCAGCAATTAGGTTTGCACGGTGCCACATGAGCCAATTCCAAGATTGTACAAATGTCTAAATAGTGGCCCGCTTGAATAAAAATGTTCCATGTATAAGTGGTACCCCATATGGAAAAAGGATGACACCAAACTATCTTTTTACTGCTCCCCATGTAGTCTGGGCATCCGAAAGGCTTCACGTGACTATCTTTTCCCTTGTAAATTCGAAACTTATATGTATAACCTGTTGCCCTCTCACAGGTCTTATACATCTTGACCCCATATCTGGGACGCTTGTTGGGGAGAAACTGTTTGAATGCAAGGGAGCCAGAAATATTTATGAGAGACACATCAAGATGTTTTTCTTTTTGAGTATAGACATCTGAAAATTTTTAGTTTAGGTGATTTACGAGGGGCCGAATTTTGTGGAGTCAGTCAAATTTAGGGTCACCCTGAGGACGACAGAGTGTGTTGTCATTGAAATGCATAAAACACATTATACTCTCATATCTATGCCTTGCCATGGCAGCAGAGAACACGGGCATATGAACACGGGCAATTCATTTTTTTAGTAATGCCCATGTTGAGGGATAGGCCCAAAAAGCCGAATGGCCTGGCAAAGTTTGAATTTGGGTTGCTTTGATCCACAATTAATGCATACAGATCTTCTGTGAAAAACAGCTCACGCGCCCCCTACCCACAACGCAATTCACAGTCATGGATGTCAATCACTGGGTCCCAGCTGGTAATTACCCGCCAGTGCCCAGTGATTACCGAGCATATCTGATGGGGAGGAATATTGTTTTGTTTACAATCTTCCTCCCTGTCAGCTCAAGCACACTGCTCGGGATGGCTGTACACAGTACAGCCATCCCGATCAGTGTGCTTACAGTGAAGAGCACACCCCCCGCACCCTAGTAAAACACTCCCAGCGCACAGTTAACCCTTTGATTGCCCCTCACATTAACCCCTTCCTGCCCAGTGTCATTAGTACAGTCAGTGCTTTTTTTTTAGCAGTGATCACTGTATTGGTGTCACTGGGGTGTCAGTGACACCAAGTTAGTTCCCCCCAGTGTCAAAATAGTAGTAGTGTATAATAATGTATAATAATGTATAATAATGTAGTCCCGCTAAAAGTCGCTGATCGCCGCTATTACTAGTAGAAAAAAAAATCCCTTATCTATACCGCCATTTGTAAATGCTATAACTCTCACGTAAACTAATTATTTTAAACGTATTGGGTTTTTTTTTAGCAAAGACATGTCACAGAATACATTTTGGCCTAAGTTTATGATGAAAGTTGATTTTTTTTATTTTTTTACTGGACATGTTTAATAGCAAAAAGTCCAAAATATAGTTTTTTTCTCAAAATTGTGGGCCTTTTTTTGCTTATAGCACAAAAAATAAAAAACGCACAGGCTATCAAATACCACCAAAAGAAAGCTCAATTTGTGGGGGGAAAAAGGCCATACATTTTATTTGGGTGCAGCGTTGCATGACCCCGCAATTGTCAGTTAAAGTAGTACTGACGGGCAATCTGACACTATCTGGAAGGGGCACGAAAACCGTGGGAGCACAAATCACGTATATATACTCCCATGATATTGCTCCCTCATTGGCCTGCCCATTGCAATGCCACACCATCACTGCTTACAGTACTGCAGCATTCTGGGCATGTATTGAAAGTCTAGTTTGAAGGACTAGACAGTTTCATTTCACAAGGCTCAATGTAGCATTCACCTGCTACCAAAAGAACTATGCATACTGCCTTTTATCCCATCCACAACTATACCCATGCAACAAAGAGTATGTCTTTCCAAATTTCTTCTTTGTGGATTCTGTCCAAAGTGTCCCCTTGTGGCTCCTTGGATTTTGGGCCCCTCTATGCATCTAGGCTGTGAAAAAGTCTCACGCATATAATATCCCAATATCTGGGGCTGCCCCATTAGGCAGACAGCAATCTCTGTCATAGACTTTCCACATCAAAGTGGAATACAACACAATGTTTATATCCTGCGCCTCCCTCCTACAATTCTAGAAAGGTTTTTGTTGCTGTCTATGTTCCCCCTGTTGAGTTTCACCTCATTTTTTGTCATGGCACATTTTTTAACTGCTTCCCTTCCAGCCACTGTACATATACGGCCAGACAGGAGCAATGCCAATGCAGGTGGATGCACTTGTATATCCCCCTGCATCTGCTGCTTGTGCACGCTCTCTAGCCACTTGGCTACCGGGCACTTATACCCCCTTTGTGCCCAGGCCAATTTTCACTTTTCAGCGCTGTTGCACTTTGAATGACAATTGCGCGGTCATGAAACTTTGTACCCATATGAAATGTTTAGCTTTTTTTTCACACAAATAGAGCTTTCTTTTGGTGGTATTTAATCACCACTAGGTGTTTTATTTTTTGCGCTATAAGCAAAAAAGTGCAAAACATTTTTTTACAAAGTTTTTCTTTGTTTCTATTGTAAAATTTAGGAAACATGTAATTTTCTCCTTCACTGATGTGCATTGATGAGGCTGCACTAATAGGCAGCATTGATGGGCACTGATAGGCAGCTCTGATGGGCACTGATGAGGTGGCACAGATAGGCAGCACCGATAAGCACTGCTGGGGGCACTTATGGATGTCACTGCTGGGCACTGGAGGGTGGCACTGCTGGGCACTGGAGGGTAGCATTGCTGGGCACTGATGGGAGGCACTGATGGGCACTGGTGGGTGGCACTGCTGGGCGGCACAGCAGGGAACTGATCATCAGGGCATTGATCATCAGCACCCTGATGATCAGTGGTGATCTCCTCTGTGACAGCTGCCAGTTATCGGTAGTACTTTCCACACGCTGTGACAGCATGAGGAAAGTGCTGCCCATAACTGGAAACTGCATTTACTTTGTGATCTGTTGTGTCATTGGACACAGCTGATCACATGGTAAAAGGCCACTGTAATTGGCCTTTTACCTCATCACATGATCAGCTGTGTCCGTAGGACACAGCGATCATGGAGAGCGCCGGGTGCGCGCCCCTGGGGGCGCACAAGAGGGCGCATTCTGGGAGGACGTCATATGATGCCCTCCCAGAACTGGGTAACTGCGCTGTAGCCATCATTCGTCTATAGCACGGTTACCAAGTGGCTAGAGCATGCAATGGCATGGTCCGTGACCACTGTGCCCATCAGACATGGGAGTGTCAACTGTCCTGGTGCTCCAGGGCCTTCAAAAATGTGGTAGATAGTCAGGAAATTAGATGCATAATTTATGTTCCTTGATAGCCCAAAAGTGTTCCTTGGATTTGGGCCCCTCTATGTGTCTATGTTGTGAAAAAGTCTCACACATATGATAACCCAATACTCTAGAGGCATAGCAAAATGTGTTTTGGGGTTGAATTGCAGAATGTGTTTTGTGTATGCCTATGCTGTGTGTGAGAAATAAAAAAACACATTTTATTTAGCTTGTTAATTTTCCAAAATATTTTGACAAAAAATTACAACGTTTAGAGCCTCAAGAAGTGCAAAAGGCAGTACTGACATCAGGACTGATCAATTTTCAAATTATGTACCACAGTTTGTAGACTCTATAACTTTCATAGAGACATTTCACACATACATAATATACACTAGTTTAGATTATTTTTACCAAAGAAATGTAGCAGAATACATGTTGGCCTACATTTTTAAAGAATTATTTTTTGCTAAATGTTATAACACAAACTAAAAAAAAGCATTGTTTTTTTCAGAATTTATGGTATTGTTTAAATTTATGTAAAGTAGCAAAAAAAATCCAGTGGTGATTAAATACCACCAAACGTAAGCTCTATCTATTTCAAAAAATGATAACATTTTAATTTGGGGAAGCGCAGTGGCTAAGTGGTTAGCACTTCTGCATGGCAGCATTAGGGTCATTGGCTCAAATCTCAACCATGGCACTACCTGCCTGGAATTTGCATGTTCTCCCTATGCCTGCATGGGTTTCCTCTGGGTACTATGGTTTCCTCCCACACTCCAAAGACATGCTGGTAGGGTATTTGGCTCCTGTGTAAATTGGCCCTAGTATATGTATGAACTGTATGACTGTGAGTTAGGGAACTTAGATTATATGCTCCTTGAGGGTTAGGGATTGATGTGAATGTTTATATATATATATATATATATATATATATAAAATGAGTCATTGTCATTCAGAATGTGACAGCACTGAAAATGGTCCCGACTGGAAGGGGATTAAAGTATCAGCACTTGAAATGGGTAAAAGATTTAGTTCCAGTGACAACTGTGCCCCATTTTCAGGGACAGGAACACTCTTTTCTGCACTACCCAAAAGATTTGGCTGGAATTAGGCATTAACAAACCAGTAAGTCCTTGAATTTGCCACACAAATGGTGAAAACACCATACAAAGTTTATCACAACAGTCTATATAAAGAAACATTTTTCTTGTTGGGAAGTTTAACATTATTTTTTTGTATTACACACACATGCCATTAAAATTAAGAGGCCAAAAAAGCCGAAGGGGAAATGTAGACAGATTTCTGGAAATTTTGTTGTGTTCATCAAATGCAATTTACTAATGACATAATTTTTCACACACAATAGAATGCACTACATGACTCCATCCGGAGGCTTTTTAATTATCTGCAAATGACAGAAAATAAAATTGACCTATAAACACTGCACTTCAAGATGACTTCCCATGTGGAAATGTAAATGCAGGAACAGTGTACAAAGTGTTGTCTATTAAGTTTAACAGAGATTTCTATGGTAATTAGTGTAGAGGGTACCACTTAACGTTTGTTGCTCATGTCACTTTATGATCTACTAGGCCATGTACATGGAGGTGTATGTCAACACTGTTAGTGGCTTTAAAATGTGGGCAACCTATTATTTTCTGCTTCTGTCTTTTAAAGGAAAGCTCAGGAATGCCTTATATATGCAAAGTGGAAGGCTATTTACTTTTGCTTAAAGTTCGACATTTGGATTAACCACTCAGAATCAAAAATAACATTTTATAATTGGTATGATTTTGGTATAGTAGTTGAATTTTGACTTATGGTATGAAATTTACTTCATATATTTAAATACATTTTAAAGCCAAGCAAATATAAATTGCATAACGTGTTATATGCATTAACTTGTGCTATCTCCAATAGGAGGTACGTAGCAGCTTAGCATATAGGAGACTTTAGACCATTATACCTTAGTGCAGAGTTCCTTATCATATAATAAATTAATTATCTGTATTAATGAATGTTATCAATTGATGTGTTTATCTATAAGTAGTGTAATACCTAATTTTGATCTGGTATTGGCCTCTTGAAACCCACCTCAGACTTGAGATGGAGAAGCTGCTCAAAGAGCCCATGTGCTACACAATAACATGCTTATATTATTTTTATTTCAGGTACTTATATAGTGCTGTCAATTTACAGAGCGCTTTTACATATATATTGTACATTCGTATCAGTCCCTATCCCTCAAGGGGTGTACAATCTAAGGTCCCTAACTCTCATTCATGCATACACATACTAGGGACAATTTAGACAGGATCTAATTAACCTAGCAGCATGTCTTTGGAGTGTGGGAGGAAACTGGAGTACCCGAAGGAAACCCACGCAGGCACAGGGAGAACATGCAAACTCTAGGCAGGTGGTGCCATGGCTGGGATTCGAACCTAGTACTGCCAGGCAGAAGTGCTAACCATTTAGCCACTGTGCCGCCCCATATGAGTATACAGTGGCAATATGGGCTCATTAGTCTGATGTTTTTCTTTTCATTGTTCAGTCATAGGCAGAGATAGAAACAAGACCTGTAAGTGTTATTTAACCACTTGCCTACCTACCATTTACCCCTTTCATGCCCAGGCCAATTTGTTTTGCACTATAAACAAAACAAGAGCAAAAAATTTGAAAAAAAAAGTTTTTCTTTGTTTCTATTATACATTTTTGCAAACAGGTAATTTTTCTCCTTCACTGATGTGTGTTGATGAGGCTGCATTGTTAGGCAGCACTGATGGGCACTGATAGGCAGCATTGATGGGCACTGATGAGGTGGCATGGATAGGGAGCACTGATGGACACTGATGAGGAGGCACTGATGATGCTGCAATGATATGCAGCAATGATAGGCACTGATAGGCAGCACTGATGGGTAACACTGACAGGTAATGCTGACTGGCAACACTGACTGGCGGCACTGCTGGGCGGCACTGATGGGCAGCACTGCAGGGTGCAACTGCTAGGCAGCACTGACTGGTGGCACTGATGTGCGGCACTGATGGGGGGTTCTGATGGGCGCAACTGCTGGGCAGCACTGATCGGTGGTACTGATGGGGATACTGATGGGTGGCACTGCTGGGTACTGATGTGTGGCACTGCTGGGCGACACTCCTGGGCACTGATCATAAGGGCATCGATCATCAGTGCCCTGATGAACAGTGCCGATCTGCTCTGTGACATTTGTCGGTTATGGGCAGTACTTTCCTCATACTGTGACAGCATGAGGAAAGTGCTGCTGATAACCGGCAACTGTATTTTCTCGGTGATCTGCTGTGCCATTGGACACAGCTGATCACGTGGTAAAAGCACGCCGTGATTGGATTTTTACCTCATCGTCTGATCAGCTGTGTCTGTAGTAGACATGGAGATCGCTGGGTGCCCGGAGCTGGGGGCGCGCGGAAGGGCGCGTTCTGAGAGATATCATGACACTTTGCCAGAACTGGACAATCGCGTCATAGCCATCATTCAGCTATAGCGCAGTTGTGAAGTGGATGTGTATTTCCACATTTGCAGGCAAATTGGGATAATATATTTATTACATGTTCTCACTCACATAGCATAGTAAACAAAATATTGAAAAACTGCAGCTTACCTTTTTTGGGTGTTCTTTTACTGGAAACCCCCCCACTGTAAAATCCTGCTAGTTCTCCAAGTTCATGAGAACTGTGGCATCATTTTCCCTGCCTGTACTGTGCTGACAGATCTTCGGATTGTCATTAGTAATCTAGATGTAAATACTGTCTGCCCTTACAAAGGGTTAAAGGTTTAGAAGCTGGGCATCTTGCATTGTATGCCAGTAAAGAGAAACTCAGCCTGTCCTTAGGAGAGACTCACTCTAACTGTTCAAAATGTACAAATACTTGCAGTCAGCCATGACGCCTTCTCCCGAGAAGCACCCAAAGGGTAAGAAATATTAAATGAAAATGTAGGTATAATGTGTGAGTGGGAGCACATAACAAACATATTGTAGGGTTTAATGCAAATGTGGAAATGCACTTAGACTTCTGCTAATAAAAATCAGCTCTTCTGCCCTAGAGGACTGTGTGGCAGAGCTGGATAAATCTGAGGACAAATGGACAGGAATACAAATCCCTTGGCTGGTTAAACAGCTCTCACATATACGGTTAATTTGTGTATTTGGCTGGTTGCCCGGAGTTTAGATTTGAGGGAAGTTGAAAAAACCAACTGTACAGACAAGAAGGGAATGTAAATTTTAACATTACATATGGTTGGCAAAAAGTAGTTATAATGTTAAAATAGTTATATTATGCCAGTGTTTTGTACCATAAGCACAGCAGTTCATAATATATCAACTCATCAATCATCTTCTACATCAGTAGCCCCTGTAGATAGGGTTCGTTTTGTAATGAATATCTCTTATTGAAGTGGCTGATGTGAGTAGGGGAAGCTTGGGTAGGTGTCGTGGAAGCTGCAGGCAGACTGCTACATTGGCTAAAAGTGTTTGAAGGGCCCAGAACAGTCCCCTTGGGCTAAAATCAAATGGATATGTGTGATACAGGAACTAATCAAGACCACAGAGGCCTCTTTGTGGCAGTCAGTATATCTAAGAAATATGCTGTGGTTATGGCAAGGAAGAGGGGTAAATGTCTCCCATAGAATACCAATGTGCAGCTCACAAGCAGTGATGGGTTGTTCCATTTACTATGGAAGATCTTGAATAATCACTTATCTGATCCAAAGATGTTTTAGCTTCCTTTAAGAAAATTTTGGACATTAATGCATGTTTCATATTGCTCAGTAAATAAAGTGAGACTCTGTTTTGTGTTGAGAAAAATTCCCCTCTGATTGTGTGCTGTTGGATTTTTGAGACACATATTGTACTTCCTTAGTGTCCATAGGCGATTATTAAAAAGCCGGAAAGGTAAAAAATAAAGTGTGATTTTATTTGATCACACAATGGCTTAAAATAACAATATAATGCGTATCATGAACAGTTCAGAAATATCAAAGCCGAAGTTTAAAGATAAGTCACCATTATTGTCATGGCTGTCCGGCCATGTGCATCTTCCATGTTCTGTTTGTCCTTGTGGTCTTGTCTTGTGAAGCTTCTTCTTCAGAGTCTTTCCAGAAGTAGACGTTAGTGACTATTTCTTGTCTTACAGCATGCACCTGTTCCAGCTTCTCAGAATGTGCTTGTGCGTATCTGTTTGGACAGACGTGTGTGTGTGTGTGAGTGTGTGTCCATGAGACTGCCCTTAGAGCCTTTTATGAAGCAAATAAGCGTCATAATTTGGGATCTTGGGACCTTGTATGGCAAACAATACTGCTTAGCAGAGCAATTTCATTGAAGGGAGGGGTCGCTACATATATGGTGTTTTGATTGACAGGTACATATGTAGTGACAATAATAAGCTGGTGATGTAACATCAGCTTACTCATATTTAAATGATAATATAAATTAAGAACGTATCTTTACAACATCCCACTAATGTTTTATAACCACAAATCTGCGTATGTAACAATATTACCAACTTATAAATCAAACTAAATACACACAGATACTATTAGAATACATTATGTAATACTTATTCTATTTTGAGTCACTTGTAACACCCTTGACATTTTACACCAGAGTCCTGTAACCAGCTATGCCTTATTATAGAATACTCAGCTCTCATCTGGTTAGCTAGCTCAGCTTAACTCCTGTCATATTTTTCTGTCTCAGCTACAGCTGAAGAAACTTAACACTATCACTTGTCCAAGGCCATTCGCACATATTAATATGAATGATTAGTCATAAAAACCAAATATTTTGCAAGCTTGCCATCAATATAATATAAGTGCCGCATTATGAATTTGATATCATTAATAATATTTATCATATGCATTGCAAGGGTTTTACCTAAATTGTTGCAGATTTGTACCTTTTTTTGTTCTGAAGAAAAAGCTGTTTGTTCCAAAAAGTCCTTTTGAGACTGATTCCTTAAAGGATATATGTTCACCTTTTGGGAAAAATAATTAATGCACATCTTTTTGCAGGTAAAAAAAGTAAATTTTTTTCTTTTTTTGCTAAGGAACCTGAAAAGCATTGCACATGTGATCCCTGGATCAGAGGTGCAATGCCAGACTCCTGCAGACAAGCCCTACAGCTTTTAGCCAGTACCTTCATATAGGCTGACAGTTTACAAGCTATAAGGCTTGTGAATGAATTACGAGGCTGCTCATCAGCGACTCTGCAGTCCATTCAGAATTACAATGTCAGCCCCCAAGGCTGACGGTACTTCAAGATAGTGGTTGTACTTCCATGTGACGGTGCTGACCAATCAAAAGCCCTCTAGCCTGATCTGTCATCCCAACAAGAAGAGGAGAAAAAGCCACAGGGATTTCAAATTCCAGTGTCTACTGCTGAGAATCCGGAGCATCTGCCTCCATCTGCCACCATCTGCCACCAAGGTATACACTTCCACATGTTCTTCTCTCCCACTCAGCAAGGAATCAGTACAGGGAGGTTTCCCACACAGGTATGACAAGCCTAGGTTGATGTAGAAGCAGTGGGTAAACCTCCCTGCACCGATTGCATGCTGAGTGGGAGAGAAGAACATGTGGGGATGTATACCTTGGTGGCAGATGGAGGCAGATGCTTCGGATTGTCAGCAGTAGATGCTGGAATTTTAAATCCCCATGACTTTTCTCTTCTTCTTGTTGGGATGACAGTTCAGGCTAGAGGGCTTTTGATTGGTCAGCACCATCACATGGAAGTACCATCACTACCTTGAAGTACCGTCAGCCTTGGGGGCTGACATTGTAGTTCTGAGTGGACTGCGGAGTCACTGATGTTTCTGTTCAAATGGCATGCTATTCTTTGGGTGCAGTTTGTGCCCACTAATTTTGTATTGATGCAAATCACACAGCAAAGTATTGGTTTCTGGAATCAGGAGCATTTTCATGAGTATGAGTACTCCAGAAAATACTTGGTATCAGCACCTATCCCTAATGTATAGTGTTGTGTATGAAAAGCCTAAACTGTCGCCAAGTTGGTATATCAAGGCAGTGCCCAAAATTCAGAAACCACTCCAACCAATGTTTTTTGTTTTGTTTATCAAATTTAATGACCACAGAAATCACGCAGCAACTGCCTACCAGTTGTTCTTTTGACTTTTCACCCAGTTACCTAAGACTTTGGTGGATACTAAAAGGGGCCATACTGGTACACATTGTGTAGGAATGGTCCATCTTTTGTCACTATCGGGAAGTCATTCCAGAACTATGATGTGCAGTTGAGTGTGGTGGGAGTACATGTACACAGGAAGTGCCTGAAAAGGGCTAGAGCGGATATAAGATACAAAATAAAAAAATAAAATAAAATAGTGAAACCAGTTCTGAAAAAAAAGGCAATTGTTTGTGATACACAATGCTTTGGCAGACAAAGGGGTAGATTTACTAAAACTAGTGCACACCGAGTCTGGTGGAGTTATGCATAGTAACCAATCAGCTTCTAACTTCAGCTTGTTCAATTAAGCTTTGACAATAAAACCTGGAAGCTGATTGGTTTCTATGCAGAACTGTATCAGATTCTCTCTGCACCAGTTTTAGTAAATCTCCCCCTAATGTCGCACAGTTAGGGTTTACATTTATTTTAATATTATGCTGGGACCATTTTGCACATATTAGTTTATATCAAACATAAGGATTAGGGAAAAATTTTAATGTTTCCCATACTGAACAGGAAAAAAGTTTGATTTCATTTTCTAATTTACTCCGGAGGAACCGTAATGGCGTTAAAGTGTAACTAAGTGCAACATTTTTTTTTCTGTTTTGGATAAAATGGAAAGGAATTCGAATGCTTGTCAATTTTTATTGCTGTCTGTGCCCTCCATTAACCACTTGCCCTCTTGAGGATTTACCCCCCTCCCCTTGACCAGGCCATTTTTTGTGTTACGGCACTGCGTTACTTTAACTGACAATTTCGCAGTCATGCAGCACTGTACCTAAATTAAATTTACATCCTTTTTTTTCCCACAAATTGAGCTTTCTTTTGGTGGTATTTGATCGCCTGTGCAGTTTTTAATTTTTGTGCTATAAAAAAAAAAGACTGACAATTTTGAGGAAAAAAAAATTTGTGACTTTTTGCTATTAAACATGTCCAGTAAAAAAATTTAATTTCATCATAAATTTAGGCCAAAATATATTCTGCGACATGTCTTTGCTAAAAAAAAATCCCAGTACATGTAAATAATTGGTTTCCGTGAAAGTTATGTTTACAAATGGCGGTATATGTACTGGAATTTTTTTTTTTGTAATTTTTACTAGTAATGGCAGCAGTCAGCGACTTATAGTGGGACTGCGGCGGACATTCTGACACTGGGGGGAACTGACTTGGTGTCACTGACTTCCCCAGTTACACCAATACAGTGATCAGTGCTAAAAAAAGCACTGACTCTGTATTAATGGCACTGGGCAGGAAGGAGTTAACATGAGGGGTGATCAAAGGATTAACTGTGTGCAGGGAGTGTTTTACCAGGGGGCGGTGTCTGTGTGCTTCACTGTAATCACACTGCTCTGCAGCAGTGTGCCCGAGCTGACAGAGAGGAGGACTGTTGGTAAACAAAACAGTTCTCCTCTTCATCGGAGATGTTTGGAAATCACCGGGCGCCTGCTAGTAATTACTGGCCGGGACCTGGTGCTTGACTGGTCGCGAATGGCAGTGCGGGTAGGACACGTGTGCTCCCCCTACCTAGAGATGCGAAATCACGTGTATATATATATGTGATTTTGCGCACCCGTGCCGCCCTGTAGCAGTATTTCTGCTATAGGGCAGACGGGAAGCGGTTAAGGACAGTCACCATCTTCATTCTCCTGTTTACCATTAACATTGAAAGTGAGAGTGAAAGAGATTTCCAAATTTTGGGTTATTCCCAGAAAAGTAATAGAGGGGAAATCTTCTTATGGGGACACTAGTTCTGGTGACTTGGGGGTCCCCAAGAAACTCCCTTAATTTGAGGGGCTTTTCCCTCACTGATTGGCTATGGGACAGGAAGTGAAGTTGCATTGCAATGGGACACATGGTGAAAACAAAATCTGACAGGGGTCATAACCCTTCCTTGCTCTATCCAAAATGAAAAAAAAAGATTTGACTATAGTTCTACTTTAACTTTTACTGTTAACAGACAATCTTTTTTAAAGTGACTTTTGGTTTAAAAAAAAATTGTCTTTATGAGAAAGTATCCCTTTGCCAAGAATAATGGATTATTATGTTGTTTTTACCTGTATCTGCAATGATGGAAGTAATGACTTGAATATGGCTCATTGTCTTCTGCTAGATATTTTAATACTTAAAGCTCTCAGACAGATGGGAGTAATGTATATAGCATTTAGTAAAGTACACAGATTTTTTTTCAATACTTACAATAGCTGTCAATGATATCTATAGGGAACTTAGTTTTATGAAAATTCACAGTATATTCAAGTAAAAAAAAGAACCCTCTGCAGATAAAATTAGCTTAAATTGCATGTAGCAATAATTATGGCTATTAATCAAGTGGCAGTAAAGTGATTTTTGCTCCACAGATACTTCAATTAGCATTAAAAACACTAGGGCTAGCATGTAAATGTGCTAGCTTTATTTAGGGATCCTGAAAAAAATCAATTAAACTGCTGATGCCCAGAAAAGTGCTGAATGCTGTGTTTATGTTTTGTTTTGTTTTTTTGCTTCATTGTCTTTTTTCCATAACAATTTTTATTTGCATTTTTTAAGGTATAACAGATAAGGAAAAGCAGTCAGTTATAGAAACAATGTATCTATGACATTCACATGTAATATGACTGTGGAGTACAGGGATTTAGTGATTTTCCCAGATGAAAATAAAGATCATTTTGTTACAAACACATTTGCAAAGACTCTTTTTAACCACTTGCCCGCCTGAGGATTTACCCCCCTTCATGACCAGCCCATTTTTTGCTTTACGGTGCTGCGTTACTTTAACTGACAATTGCGCTGTCATGCAAAGCTGCAACCACAATTTTTTCCCATGAATTGAGATTTTTTTCGGTGGTATTTGATCGCCTGTGCATTTTTTATTTTTTGCTCTATAAGCAAAAAAAAACTACACTTTTGAGAAAAAAACAATATTTTGAACTTTTTGCTTTTAAACATGTTCAGTAAAAAAATTTTAAAAATCTAATTTCGTCATAAAGTTAGGCCAAAATGTATTCTGCGACGTCTTTGCTAAAAAAATAAATCCCAATACATGTAAATTAATTGGTTTATGTGAAAGTTATAGCGTATACAAATGGAGGTATATATACTGGATTTTATTTTTGATTTTTACTAGTAACGGAAAAGTTTTTATCCATGTTTTTCAGAGGGGAGGTTGAGTAGATGGAAGGAACTGGGAAAAACAAGAAAAAAAAAAGAGAAAATGTTTTGTCCTTTTTTTATTAACTTTCACCAGTTTTCAGCCTATGAAGTGCTGAAAGGGAATGCATGTGGTCTAGTGCTATATTCTCAAGCAGTAGTAGTAGAGCAGCCACCAGCCCAACCCTAAACTGACAACAAGCACCATCGTTTGGAGAATGGGTCTTTTTGGTTGGGCTGAGCCTAGGCACCCAATATTCTTGCTATGCTTCATAAATAAAACATTTTATGTATCTAGGGCTTCATACTGTTCCAAGGTCAAACAGACGTGCTTTTTATATATCTTTCATGATCACATGCCTGAAGAAGGGGTCCTGTGCAGCTCCGAAACACTGTACTTTCCTTTGTGATGTGATCTTTCTGCAATAAAAGTCTTTTGGACTACATTTGGAGATCCTTGGTGTGCTGGCGAAAATGTGCATTTCATTTTGATATAGGTAACTCACAGAACTGCACTAGAAAGGAAAGGCTCCTACTATCAATAGTGATTTTATATTTCCTGCACCCTTATGACAACTGTCTTGTGCCACCTTGTCCTACCCCAGGTGACTGGCTAAGTTTAAAAGCACACAAGATAAAACAATATAACAACCACTCAAGACATACCGTGGTAGAGGTTAGGAGGATGAAAGAAGCTCTAAAGACCATTCTGTCAAATGGTCAAGCTGGAAAACCAGCACTCGATCAGTGCTTGCAGCCAGAAGCTGCAGTGCTGATCTGTGTATTCTGACCTAGGGTGGGGGGAGGGGTGTCCCCCAGTGAGAATACAATAGCACAGCAGGAGAGATCCCTACATACATATCACTTGTGTTAATGAAGGGATATGTAAAGGGTTTTTTTTTCAACCTGCTGGTCAAACAAAGAAAATGCTCAACATGTTTACCAGGCTTAACTGTGTGAGCTTTCATTGTGATATAGTGCCTCCCAGATGTCTGGAGAGTAAACAGGCAATGAAACAGATTAAAAGGAGCCTTCACAATATTTAATGCTCTATTGACACAAGTATGATAAATATCTCCCAGAGTAGCAAGCTGGCTACCGATGATTCTCTGAGCCACGGCATTCATCTTTTGAAGGGACTTTTTTCTCTAGATGTAATACTGCTGTACCAGACCATGGTGGCATAAGTGACTGCTGCCTACAGAAGGATTGGACATTGCACGCAAAAATATCTGTAGGCCAGCCCAGAGTAATCCCTCCTCTACCCAACATGCCTAACTTTGTAGCAATCAGTACCAAAGTACAATCATAAAGACGGCAGAAACTTTGTACTGCGATGGACTCCAAGAAAATGATTTTTTGGCAAGTCTTCTTTCTCATCCAGGGACATAAGAAGTCACATACTGTTAGGAAATCCAAAAGTAGTCTAAATGAAGGGTGAGCAAACAGCAACAAATTCTAAAAGGACCAACAAAACAGAACTGGTAACTACAATCCACTGTCTTTTGCATTATCCCGGGAATAAATATACTGTCCGTAGCATGCATGAACAATATACAGTAACAGTAATACAGGAAGATCTGGACATGATGCTTGCATGATTTCTTGCTCTTAATCTGTTGTGGCAGTTCAACATGAAGAGTGAGACCACTACCAAAGAAAAAACAATGCAGTCACCAGATGTATAGATGTCAGCTACCAAACAGTCAGAATCTTTTCTACAGCCTACAGCTGCAGTGGGAAAAGCTCTCCCAATGGTGGCATCCTCTTTGATTTAATGGCTACCTAAGCCCAACTCTCCACACAAGGATCCATGTAAGAAAAAATAAAAACTAATAGTGCAAATATTTGTTTTATTGAAAACAAAAACAAGATAAAAAAAACTGCTTACACCAAAGTGTCAGGTTCAGTGTCCTGTAGACAATGCCATTACCCACTCTGATCTATTTAAGTGCCATCCTATGGAAGCCAGTTCATCCTATCTGGTAGCTTCTGGATATGGAGGATAGACTCACATACAAAGGTATGCCTCAGACCCTATATTACAGGTAAAGGTGTCAACCTGGGTTGTCAATAAACTGAACAAGCTAGTCTCATGGTCAGGGGCGGACTGACAACTCATGGGGCCCCCGGGCAGTAGGGGATCATGGGGCCCCTGTGTAGTTGCCCACACTCAAAAAAAGCCTATAAAAGGTACCAGGGGCATTTCATGGGGCCCCCTACTGACTCCAGGCCCTCGGGCAGTGCCTAAGTGCTCGAATGGTCAGTCTGCCCCTGCTCATGGTGAAGGTATCCTCTGACAGAAACCAGGATTGCTTTGGGACTTGTGGATCCTGTCCATCTGGGGTTAGGCCTCTTTTTCTTGGCTGATTCACAAATTCAAGAATAAGACCATTCTGGCACCTTTTTTTCAGGGACCACTGATATTTTTTTCAAGTGCTCCTGATGATTCCCATTTGGGTGAAAACCAACCAGAGGCTTATGATGTCAGATGCCACACTGACACTTTGTTATGAGTGATTTTATATCTTGCTTTTATTTGTTTTAAATAAAAAACATAAACCACACTATTAGTTTTTACTTTGTTTTCTAAATGTGATCCTTGTGTGGTCAAAATTAGTTTGAGAAGCCATTGAATCAAAGAGGATACCACCAGCATTGTTTCTCACCATTAGAGACCACTCTAGCGCAGAGGCAATGCCAGTGGCACAGGACTTAGAAAGTGCTATGTGGCTACCAGAACAAAGTTTCGAAAGCAGGTTAGTGCATCAACATCCAGTCCTGGCTGGTCCAATGTTAGATAATGAGTTTATGTGAAATATCCATTAACAGATGTAAATAATATTAAAATTACATGTATATTTTAGTTAGATGGAAATGCACATTATTTATACCACTGAGTGTTTCGCAGCATGAAACTATTCCTAGCTTCTATTCCTAGCTTCCATACTGGTGGGAATGTATATACTGTAGTTTTCCACTATACTGTATAAGTTTTGGACTTTTGTTGTCCGTTATCACATCTCACATGAGTTGTAAGCAGCAGCCTTCTTTGAATCCTCCAATCAGTATATGCCAAATATACATTTGCAGGTACAGTGACCAATTAGGGAACATTATATTAGCCACAGTACAGAAAGGAGGGGGGGAATATAATGCTTTGTCACCAAGCTTTGGGTCTCTTTGTGTTACCCAGCAGCCAACATGACCACACCTGAAGCTGAGAGGTAAACTAACTTTATACTTGTATTGTACATTGTAATGAAAATTTGGTTTTGTGAGTAATTTGTGAATATCGTATAAGTCAAGGGGCTTAAACTGTACATTGTGTTGTTAATACTGCTTAGCGTGTCATTTGTATATATTTTGTAACTCTATCAATAAATACATATTGCAGATGGAGCCACCTCTTTTGTGTAAGAACTCTCATGGGCTGGACGACAGGTTTTTTTGTTTGCCAGAGTAGATGGCAGTATAATCCAACATATGTGACTTTCTGTGTCCCTGAATGGCCAAGATAGAAAAAAATTCTTTATTGGGTGGTTTATTTATTCCCCATGCTATCCAAAACATAAAAAAAAGTTTTGGCTTTAGATATGCAGTACTTTAAGGCTAACTTACATTCACATTGTTCGTTTATAACATATTTGCTGTGCCTGCTTTTTTTTTTCTTGAATATATTTTATTACTCCCCCAGTGAATCGTCATTGACATGAGCAATTTATATACATTAGGATACCATAAGGTTAATTGAATTATTTGTGTCAATTATTATTATTTTTATTTTTTTTTCTCATTAACATTTTCCATTTGCAGACATCATTGTCACATAATTGTGAATCCATTTATGTTTCTTGTGAAATAGATATTTAATGAGTAATCTATTGAGAAGACGTGCAGGTGGGAAATTTTTGTTTCACTTCATTTCAGATGCATTAGTTCAATGAAGAATTTAATTTCCTCATATTCGTTATGTTGAACCGACTTGTTTTTAGAGTTTGTTTTGTATCTTCATAATTCACTTTGTATATTCGTTGGTTCAGGTGGATTTGAAAAATTTTGCAGTTTTTCTTCCTGGAAAGTTGCTAAATATTCAATATATTATTGAATCAGACAGATTCAAATTGGAAGGATTCAATATTTTCGGATGCTAGTCAAATCCATCAAGAGAAATGACATGAGATGATTGGACAATATCAACTGCATCTGAATTAATGAATGGAATTAAATTTGATCCATTTGTTATCCGAATCCAAATTATCGAACGATTTCAAAAACTGAATTCATTTCCCCATGGGCCCAAACTACTATCGTATCATGTGACATTATCTGAACAAAATGAATTAAACAAATACATTTGTTAATTTCGTTATAACTTTTTTTTTTCAAATTTGTTGACATTCATTACTGTGTCCATTCAGAGATTGGTATACCTCCGAATCTCTGAAAATTATATTTTCTTCTGAAAAATGAAACGTATCAAAATGAAACACACATGTCCACTATTGAGAAACCATTTTTCGGTCATAGGGAAGTGTTAGATCCAATATTAAAATATTTATTGTCTGTTTCTGTGCCCAGTGGGTAAATTTCCATCACCTTCCTGTTTTTCTGACAGCATTAAAACACTGTTTTTAATGAGTTAAAGAAGACTTAGAACCACTGCCAGTTTTTTTTCTGTTTGCTCCATGATGAGATTGTCATAATTCTGACATGGATTCAAACTCCTGCCTACTATGTCCAAAACTTAAAAAAGTGAAACTTTTCATTCACCAAGTATGCAAAACATTGCCGTATGTTCCTATCCACCTTATTCATCTGTATTAATTGCACTCCTCCTTTCTGCAAAATGTACAGTCCAAGAAAACAGTGTTACCAAATTGTAAAGTTTGACTTTTCATGACAGTCAGATAATAAAGCAACATATCCGTTGTCAAGCACACCCCCTGTATTTTGACCTATACAGAGAGCAGTGACACATGACTGGCAAAGGTGTGAGATTTGTAAGCAGTAATTAATATCCTAGATTATACTGAATAGGATTCAAAATGGCAGTGTCTAATGGGAGGATACCTGAGCCTTCAGGGTCAGACTGAAACAGAGTTTATGTTCACTGATTATGCAATTTGTTTTTTAACTGCCTGATGACCATCCCACAGCAGATTTACTGCTACAGGGCGGCCGCACTGTGCAAAATCACATAAATATACCTGATTTTGCATTTGTAGGTAGAGAGCGTGCATATGCCACCCTACCCACGCTACTATAACCGTGTTTCCCTACCCCGAAAGTAGGCCCTAGCAGTACTTTTTGACGTACTGCTAATATAAGCCCTCCCCCTGAAAATAAGACCTACCTCCACCAGGGGAGAACTGATGATTCAGGCACTGCCCGGCCCCATGAGAGACTCAGTCCGTCCCTGTATGTGCCGCTTCTGAAATAAGCAGGCATTGAGGGGACGGACAGTGAGGCAGGCACTGCAGACACCTCTCCTCCTTGGAGTTTCAGCAGAGGGGCGGGTCCACATCCCTACCACGGTGCTGAAGATGGAGTGCTGGAGGGGCGGGCAGAGTATGCAGCAGGTCAGTGTAATCCCCCGACCCTGGTGACAGCACTGCAGCTTCATGTAGGAGGAGGGGGGGAGAAAGGGGGGGGGCGGAAGAGAGAGAGAGGGGAGGGAGAGAGGGGGAGAGAGAGAGAGCAGAGATGGAGAGGGGGGAGAGAGAGAGGACAGAGAGAGAGAGAGACAGAGGGCAGAGACAGAGAGAGGGGGAAAGAGGGGAGAGAGGGGGGGGTAGAGAGAGAGAGAAGGCAGAGGGAGAGGGGGCAGAGAGGGGGGTAGAGAGAGAGAAAGCAGCGAGAGAGGGCAGAGAGAGAGAAGGCAGAGAGAGGGGGGGCAGAGAGAGAGAGAGAAGACAGAGAGAGAGGGCAGAGAGAGAAGGCAGAGAGAGAAAGAGAGGGCAGAAAGAGAGAGAAGGCGGAGAGAGAGGGGACAGAGAGAGAGAAGGCAGAGAGAGAGGGGGCAGAGAGAGAGAGGGCAGAGAGAGAGAGGGCAGAGAGAGAAGGCAGCGAGAGAGAGAGGGCAGAGAGAGAGAGAAGGCAGAGAGAGAGAGGGCAGAGAGAGAGGGCAGAGAGAGAGAGGGCAGAGAGGGAGAGAGAAGGCAGAGAGCGAGAGAGAGGGCAGAGGCTGGTGGAGAGATCAGTTAGGTTGCAAGCCGACGATCCCCACAGGATGGATCGGATCTGCGGATTGGGGAGGATAATGGACCGGACTCCGGTCCATTATGCTCAATCCGCAGATCCGATCCATCCTGTGGGGATCATCGGAAGGGGTGTCAATAAAAATAAGACCTACCCGAAATTAAGCCCTAGTGCATTTTTTTAACCTAAAATGAATATGACAGTGTCTTATTTTTGGGGAAACATGGCAGATCCTGAGGATGTCACTCACCAGGTCCCAGAAGGCGATTCCCAGCCTGGACTCGGTTATCGTTGGCAAAGCTGAGAGGGGAGAGATCTGTTTGTAGACAACACAGGTCTCTCTCCTGTCAGCATGGGCATGCTGCTTTCTATCTCTCTACACTGCCCAGTGTCAGTACAGTGTCAGTGCTTTTTATTATTTCATTTTATTAGTTTCACTGGAGATTTCAGTGGCACGTAGTTCTCACCCAGTGTCAGAATGCCCGCCGCAGTCCCGCAATCCCGCTATAAGTCACTGATTACCACCATTAATTACTAATATATATATATATATATATATATATATATATATATATATAAAATTTCAGTATATATACCACCATTTGTAGATGCTATAACTTTCATGTAAAACAACTAGTATACACTTGTTGAGATTTTTTTTTTAGCAAAAGGCATGTAGCAGACTACATTTTGGCCTAAATTTATGCCAAAATTTTATATTTTTATTTTCTTTATTGGATATGTTTTATAGCAAAAAGTAAAAAAAATAGTTTTTTTTTAAATTGTCAGTTTTCTTTTGTTAATAGTGCAAAGGTGATCAAATACCACCAAAACAAAGCTCTATTTGTGTGAAAAAATGGCAAAAATTTCATTTATGTACAGTGTTGCATGATCGCGCAATTGTCAGGTAAAGTAACGCAGCTCCGTATTGCAAAAAATGACGTAGTCAGGAAGGGGAGTAAATTTTCATGAGGGCAAGTGGTCAAAAGCGGAGTGTATAATATTTGACAGTCATTTCTATAAACATTAGAAAAAGAAAGGGTTGCTTTAACCCCTACAAGCCTTAATCTCTCATGCTTTTCTCCACCTCAGATGGCTGTTTTTTCTGCTCTCCTCAATGGGTACCTTTCAGATACTCATGAATAACACCAGCAAAAAATTATGGGTATTTTAAGTAGTGATTGTCAAGAAATTGTTGTGAACTGTGCATTTTACACTTAAAGCAACCTTGCTGGTAGTATAAGAAATTTGTGCCAGCACCCCGCGTAAATGAAGATATTGAATACTTGCTTGTGGGTACATGGGCAGTTAGTTAAATCTTTGCTCTCTTTGCTATGGGTGCTGCTGCTATCGGACACTTTCAGGTGAACTAACAATGAGCTTAATTTTTATCTGAAAAAGTTACGAACTCGTGCTAATAAAAAAAAAGTAGGTGAAATATTTTTCTTTACTACGAACATACAATGAGAATCAGGGGCGGACTGACAACTCATGGGGCCCCCGGGCAATAGGGGATCATGGGGCCCCTGTGGCCTTGCCCAAACTCAAAAAAGCCTATGAAAAAGGTACCAGGGGCATCTCATGGGGCCCCCTACTGACCCCGGGCCCTCGGGCAGTGCCCGAGTTTCCAAATGGTCAGTCCACCCCTGATGAGAATAATATAAAATGAAGATGTTTTACCTATCACTGTCAGAGAGATTAACAGCTCTAAAGATAGTGGACAGATACTGGGATCACCCTGGAAGCACAGTACCCACACATGTGGGGTGTAGCTCAATTTTATTTATTTTTAGGCAGTGGAGTTTGCACATAGGATTTTTGGGGTTTTTGCATAATCACACAGCACTGTTGGATATGTTTTAATGTGCATCACTTTATGTTCTTTGATTGATAATTATGTGCAGTTTATACATTATGAGGGAGCATTTAAGATGATGTGTGTGGTCTTTCACAATACATGGGCTGACCACCTAAAATTTACATTATATTCAAGGATTATTTGTATATTGCAGTATTTCTATTTATATATAATTTAATAATTATTTATTAGTGCTGCCATTTCTTCAGCTTTCACTACCTTAATGATTAGGCTTATCATGGCAGCTGCTTCATACATACATCGTTTTTTGAGAGAGTGCTAGAGATTTTGTTTTTCTCAGTTTGGCATGTTTGGTAGAAATGAAATAGTGATGGTGGCTCAGCAAAGCAGTCTATTGATTTTAATTGAATGCAAATTTTCCTGGTACCAGACTTGTCTATAAAGACTAAGTCAATGCAGAGAGCAGTTAAAACTCACTTGAAAGCACTAAGGGAGTGGGGCATTCTATATTGATAGGGTTTCCCATTTCAACTACAGGTCTGCTTTAAACAGCAAATGGTAATCTTTAGGGACATTGAAGACTTCTCATCCTTTATGAACAAGCTGCAGCTTCTTTGGATAGACCTCCTGCAGTGGCTCTAAATACATTACTTATGGGTAGTCAAAGTATTAGTTCCCTGGAATGCATTCAAAATTAATAGGAGAAATAAGAGGAACTAAGTGACTGGTGTCCAAAGGAATACAAATTTTGATGGTAGATTAAAAGATGTGTATTGACAGTAATGACAAGTGCATTAAGCCAACATGGTTCAGGGGAATGGACTCTCCCTTCTTCAGGGATGTTTCTGCTCATTCCCCCCGAAACATGTTGGCTTGATGCACTTGTCGTTACGCTCAATAAACATATTTTAATCTACCATCAAATTTGTATTCCTTTCAACACCAGGTGCTCCTTCCCTCTTCTCTTAATCTACATACAGGAATGACCATAAGGCTGGACCAAAAAGGTAGCATCCAACTCCCCAAAAGGGGCTACAGCAATTATCCTACATTAGACACAATCTACTGGAACAACTCTCTCCTCTTGCCCACACTATTACCCATCCAAGACTCGCAAGTGAGCTAATCAGTCCAGCGTGGTCTCCATCACAAACGAGGTACCTTCAAAATGAATAGGGAATAGAACCCTTAGGATGAGCAAAGGCTGCATGATGTTTATATGAAGAGATCGTGTGCACCTGCTCATGTTAAAAATTGGTGAAAATGTTCACTTTCTTAATTAACCATTGTTTTTGTACTGTTGATGACAAATCTCTCTCACTTGTGATCCCTATAATGCAACATAATTATGGGCTACAATTAGATGCTTGCTTGCTCTGTGTATTTGATAATACAGAGCTTCTACTGTGTTAAACATTCACATTAGCAACAGAAAGAGGACTAGTATACAATATACTACTCATATAGTCTTGGGCAAGGGTGCAGTTTTTGATGGCTAATTGATGGCTAATTGTCTTCCATGCTCCCACTTAGGATACTTAGGTAAGGAACAGATTTGGTTTAAGATGAATAAGGTAATCTTGCAGAATAGCATAAAAATATGAAAAACTGGTAGCCAGGAACAAGAAGAGTATACTTTCCACCATGGGCATAGCATCAGGGGTCTCAGGGGTCATTATTATGACCCCGTTTATGCTCCAGGGGGCCCGTGCTGTCTCCCTGTCACTATGACAGGTGAAGCGTAATCCAGAGCAAAGTGGAAGCTCTGAGCTTTTGGCTCCATTTTGAAGTCCTGAGCCGGAGAGTATTGGAGGAAGGACAGGATGAAGCCAACCCTGCTGGATGGGAAAGTATCAGTGCAGACAACCAGGTAGGAATGGACACCGAGCTGTCACCGGGCTGAGCGAGGGAGGAGGAGGAGAGAACCATCCAGGAGCTGGTACTGCTGTGATTGGGGAGATAATAAGACACCAGTTGGATCCGTGCAGAGAACAGGCACACACCGCCACACCCCTCCCCACAACTCCTGCTGACACACACACACAAAATTCTCACAAAATTCCGTAACACCTCCCGAGGAGCCCCCCAGGGACTGTGGACTCCAGAGGCTGCAGATTTTACTGTGACAGTTTGAGCAGGATGAGCAGAAGGGGTTCTGGATGGCAAATCTGTAATTGTCAGCATGGGGGGGGATAATGTGACATTACAAGGATGGTGGGGGGAATCAATAATTCCCTGGGGGTCCATATGTCATTACTAGGAGGAGGGCACCTAAATGTGGGGATCATCTGTCATTACCTGGTGGGGACGGGGGTCATCTGTCATTACCTGGTGGGGGGAGGGGGTCATCGATCATTACCTGGAGAGGAGAAATGTGTCATTACCAGGAGGGAGGGTCACCTGTCTTTACAGGAGGAGAGATTCATCTATGATTAGCTGAAGTGCGGGCTCTTAAAGGAGGGGTCATCTGTCAACACCAAGAGGAGGCAGGATGGCATGTGTCATTCCCAGGAAGGGGGATGTTACTTTTCCCTAATACCCTGCACCTCCATATTACTTCAGCCTGGCCATGAGAGAGGTAACTGAGTGCTACTTAATAACATATAAAAGAAAGGTGTTAAAAAAAAAGGTGTGATATCTACAGTGGCACACTCTCTGATCAGTCCCCCACCCAGCCCAGTACAGCACCCCCCTCCAACCCCTGCTGAGCTCTGCATGTACACATAAGGTGGGGGGCTGTGAGCTGCTGGGTGAAGGTGGTGGGCTTGTATGTGGATCTGGAAGTTAGAGGGCCTGCTGAGTGTCCTCTTTTATATGCAAACCTACCGCTTTCACCTGACAGCTAAGAGTGTGGTATTCCTGCCCCCACCTTGTGTGTACGTGCAGACGGCAACAGGAGAGAGAGAAGAGAGAGACAGCCACCATACAGCTATCATATTGTGGTGGGAGTATCTTGGCATGGTGGAAAGTAAAGGGGGGCCCCAGATCAACCTATGCATCTGGGCCCACAAGCTTCAAGTTACACCTCTGCTTTCCACCAGACGCTTTTCCATGAGGATCCAGGAATCCAAGGTCTTCTAAATATATATGAATATGTCATGTATATGGCTTCAGTGAACATTCTACTTCTGAAAATGCCGGAACTGGATGTAAAATGAAACTGTCAGCTATAGCAAAAACATCCCTTCTGTAAAACAAGCAATGGAAAAATTTAAACCAAAAATTAATTGGTGGTTATGAACAACAAACTTATTTGCCCATTCCCAATTCTTCTGCTAAGATCTTTTAACAGCCTTGATGAAAATCATCATAATTATTAATCACTGGCCAGGTGGCATTATTATTAGAGTTGGGATATTGTCAATTTTAGTCATTTTAGCTCTGAAGCTGAGTATTATTGCTTTTGACAGTGAAGAACATGCTTGACTGGAGCTAGAGACAAGTATAGCAATAAAAGTGCCCTTTTAAGTCAAAATAGTTTATGCATAGCAGAAAAGTGGCAGTATTTTACTAGACAGAAGTTTCATTGTTGATGTCTGTAAGTACAATTTGTTCTTCAAGCAATATTGGTCCACAGAGCGTAACATAGACACTAAGAAGCATAAATAAACCACTTAAAACAGTATTAAACCCAAAAGAAAACTTTTATTATATTGCAGCTCAACAATTCTTAGATGTAATGGCTGCATTAGTTTTCTTTTCTTTATTTTCATCTGGTGATCCGATCAGCAAGTCAACTGTTTTTCAACAGAACAGGCTCTAATTGTAAAAGCACATATACTTAACAATCGGTTTTGGGGACAAGTGTAAAGTTATACATAAATGTAACATTTCACTGTATGTAGAGCGCTGAGACTTATAAGATAAAATCTATATCATTTGGATTTGTTGTCAAAGTGTATCTAAAACCCACACGTTTGTTTACGTGTGGGCATTGTGGGGCTGGGTTTAAACCTCTGCCAGGTTTTTATTTCTGTTTTTGCTGCTGGGGAGCTTTATTTGTCTTGGTGACCATTCTGCATCTTTTCAGCACTCCATCCTCCAGTTCCACTGGAACAGGAGGGGCAGAAAAATGTCAAGATGTGGGACAGCCCTGGGTGTCCTCTCATACAATTCAGGACTGTTGGTCCTGCATTGTATATGAGGACACCCAGGGCTGTCCCACAACTTGAAGTATTGAAGAGCAGAGCACTGGCTGCCGGGGAGCAAGGGGTAAGTTACCATAGGCAAAAATTAGCATTCAATCCTTGGAAACCCTACCACAAGCGAAGTGTTTTTTTAACTTCTCTTTAGTTTAGATTTACCAAAAACATGCATGACTTTTTTGGTTAGATTTACTTTCTCGAGCAAAGTTTTTCTAATTTAAACAATGAAGTTGGACTAATAAACTATGTTTATTGCCAAAACATTTTTGTTCAATTTTGGATAAAGTAGAATGTAGGTAAAACCTTAGTAGGAGCTTCTCCTTTACTTCCTGCCCTGGAGACACAACAGGATGTAGGAGAAAATCTTTCCAGAGTGGGGAGAAATCTCCTCTTCCACAGCTGATGCCAAAACAAGTGTCCCTATTTGAACATTTTTCTGCCCCTCATGTTCCAGTGCCAATGTAAAACTTTGGATTTCCTGCAATTATCATTATGATTTGTCATACATAAAAACAGCATGGGGATGTTTTTTTAAATAAACGTGCTCATAAACATGAAGTTATGTTAACAACCTTGCAAAAAGACGTTCCTGGAGAAATTGCTGCTCCACAATCTAGTGTTTCTTCCATGTGTGAAGACCTAAGCTCTTGGTCTCATGATCGGTCAGGCAATTTCAATTGGTCAGGCAATTGGAACTCCTTCCCCTCAATAGAGATTCCAAGACCAAGTATCTGTTTTTACACATAGAAGAAACACTGAAGAAAACTTGTAGAGATATTTTCCCCAGGAAAGGTAACTATTTTGGCCTTTTAATTACACTTTTTTTATGTATCTTGGTGAAATTGTAAATAATTGAGCATAGTCCCTCTTTTGGCATTTTTCTTGTTGGTTCCCGAATCTGTAAGTCAATGTCATCTCGATTATTAATTAAAAAAGAAGTATGAACTTGAAAAAAAAATGTATAGTCAGCTAGGTGGATGCAGCATTGATCTGATGCTGCATTTGTACCCTGTCAACTCTGCAGTGAGCACTGAGAAATCAAACACAGCTGATTGCTCAGTTCTCCCCTCCGCTGTCAGTCTCCAGCTTTCTGCTCTGCCCCTCCAGCGTTGGGCTGTGGAGGGGGCTGGAGAGGCTGGCTCAGGCTCTCGGTGGATTGCTGAGAGGCTGAGCCAGGTGCTGGATCATATGGTTGGGATCTTTCCAGAGCATGAACCAGCTTGTCATTAGCTGACAGTGGACTTTAGCCCACTGTTGGCTGAAAACCGGTCACAGGAGTGCATAACGAACTGCACTCCTGTAACCTATACTGCTCCTTTAAAGTATATCTTAACCCTAACTAAATAATATATAGTTTGCCTATAGTACTGTGTATTATAAATTATTTTGATTTTATTATTATTTAGTTTTCATCTTTTTTTTTTATATCCCAGTGCACCTGTTTTGCTCAGCCACTTTCTATATATCTATGTGCACTCCCTCTCTCTCTCCAACATTGACTAAACATCATTGCTTTAAAACTGGGTATGCACTAGTAAAATTTTGAACAAAAATTTGTACGAAAATTCTTAGGACAATCTGCATAAAAATTCTTAGAATATTTAAAAGTCATCTGAAGTAATTCAAAATTTCATTGTCTTTTAACATCTGATTTTGGAATGAATGGACCACATGCACTATTAGAAATTTGTAAAGAAAAAAATACCATCCTGCTCCTTCAAATTTCTTTGTCACTAATAATTAGAAAAATGAGTATTATTTATTTCAGGTACTTATATAGCGCCATCAATTTATGCAACGCTTTACACATGTACATATTGTACATTCACATCGGTCCCTAACTCTCAAGGGGTGTACAATCTAAGGTCCCTAACTTACATACACATACTAGGGCCAATTTAGACAGGATCCAATTAACCTACCAACCAGCATGTCTTTTGAATGTGGGAGGAAACCCACACGGGGAGAACATGCAAACTCCAGGCAGGTAGTGCCATGGTTGGGATTCGAACCAATGACCCTAGTACTGCCAGGCAGAAGTGCTAACCATTTAGGTACGGTGCTGCCCCATTATTGCAACATTCTTACAATGAAAAATGTAGAACAAAATTCTCCTAGTGTATAACCCAGCTTTAGTTGGTTTACTGATAGCGACATGCCTATGATATGTTTGTCAGCACAGCCAACCTCCACTGGAAGTGCATGAGACCAGAAACCAATGCATAAGAATGATCAGGAGATAGGGTGAAGTATTGTCATCCTATAACAGGAAGTGCCCGAACAAGGACCTTTATGCCAGAATTGCTAGGTGTTTTCTGTTTTTTTCATTAAAGTTATCAATTTATCAAGGTTCAAAATTACGGTACTTTTGAAATTACATTAACATGTAAAACTAAGTCAGATTTTTTTCACTGGATTTACAGTACATCTTTTAACAGACTTAGGGAAGATTAGTACACCCCAACTCAGTTATGTACACAGATTATTTACTATTTAAATATGTTGACATGGGTCACAGGCTGCAGTTCTAGAATTCTACGTATTTTTTGCCCCAATACGTGGAATTATTCCATAGCAATAAAAAAAAGGTATGCCTAGTGCCCACTAATCCCATGAACTTTAATCTTTCCTTTCATGCTGCTTCCCACATTAAATATCACTTGTTAACAGGGCAGATTGCTAACTCTGCTCTCAACCCTTCTGCTTTCTCAGCAGCTATGGCAGAACAAGAAATTCTCACAAGGTACAATTAGGTCAGATGCCAGTCAAGTGATTACCAGTATGATTTTCTTACTGTGGGAGGACACCCATGCAAACAGAGAGAGAACATACAAACTCCTTGCAGGCAAGAAAATCCAGACATTAGCAAGAATACCATCGGCAGAGTCATATCATTTTCTACTACTATAAAAAAAAGTATTTTAAATGCAAAAAAAACCCCACAAAACAACATTTTATGAATAATATATATTTATGTTATACTCTCAATCCAAGGCATATTTCGACAAAAGTTTACATTTATTAAATGTAAATGGTTTGAAAACAGCACTTAGCTTGGAAGGTACCTAGCGTTAAAAGGTATCTGGCTGATTTAAAGCAATAATAAATAAGACTTTGCTGTTTTCAAGAGAAAGTAATTTCTGTGATTTTGTAAGATCAGCTTGCTTTAATCCACAAGCTTTGGACTCTTACACGTTTTCATTTTGAAAAGCAAGCATGGTATTTGGGTTGGGAATCATAGTTATCCTTGATTTTGTGATGTGTGATTAAACAAATGTTTGCTACCTAGTTTGATAAAGTGAACATCTCTGTAGTCTAGCAAAGACAAACATCAATGATTGGAGAGTCTGCACTGAAAGCAAAGGGTTCATTAGGTGGTAACTATGCTTATTTTTTTCAAAGAAATAATTTCAAAGTCAACCTAATAGTTTTTTTAAAATGATGTAAATGGGCTTAATCACAGTGGGAACATAGGAAAAAGTGCCCTGAAGTGCATGTCAGAGCAAAAAATAAAACAAAACACATTCAGCACAAGCTGCACAATCTCCCTATGCTGCACAGAAATCAAAAGAAAGTTATCTTCCCTGCCAAGGTGACCTCTGTGGACTACAAAAAGCCTCCCTCATGTTGCAGAGATGGGAGAAAGTGAGAGGTGATCCGTAATCCAAAGCAGAAGCAACAACCCAGAATGACAGAGATAATTGTGCACAGATACAGTACACTGAGTAAACATTGTCACCCTAGGGCAAGAAGTCTGTTACTGGCAGGATCGGGTGAAACTAAAGAAAAAGTAGCCCAGAAAAGAAGATTAATGCAGCCACTACATCTATCAAATTGATAAGTGTAGGGATGTTGTAATTGATATATATATATATATATATATATATATATATATATATATATATATATATATATATTATATTGAAACACATAATGTTCATTCTTGGACAGGCCTGTGACAAGACCACTTTACACATCAAAAGACCTCTTTGCTAGGTTAAGTTTATGCAAGGTCACCTTGGTATTTGGGGAATAGCCTGTTTATCTTAAAGGGTACATTGTTTACATGTTTAAGGAGGATAAATAATGTGATTTGCCCATACAAGAAGTATTTATTGATGGTAATTAGGGAAATGGTGAAAGGATGACTTGTGTACCTGATAAACACTATAGTGACCCTAATTGTTATCTATAGTAATGACAAGTGAAGTGTTTTGTCAGCCAATCAGAAAACCCTCCACTAAACTATTTCAAGGGAAGGGAGAGGAGCTTCTTCTTTTCATTAATATGGTATCACAGGTATAGATCATAACTCGCCTTATTGTATGCACGGAAGCTACCTAGGTGCATATTATAGATTAGACATATGCTGGACGGTGTAGTATCTCCATGCTTGATATGAAGTATCCTAAATGGGACTTCGAGGGTTGTTGTTCATTATAAATATCTACAATATTAACCTGGATTTATGTTTTATGAACTGTTTCTGTGAGGACCTCATAATTTAGAAGACAACAGATTACTTCTTGTATGGTCATATCACATTCTTTATCATCCTTAAACATGTGAACAATGTACCCTTTGAAGATAAACGGGCTATTCCCCAAATACTACAAGTTGCATAAACTTAACATGGCAAAGAGTTCTTTTGATATGTAAAGTGGTCTTGTCACAGGCCTGTCCAAGAATGAACAGTATGTGTTTCAATATCTTGTGTGTGTATATATATATATATATATATAATTACAACATTCCTGCAATAAGCTGTAATATATTAAATGCACGGTTTTAGGTTTAGATATGCTTTACATATATGTTAATTGTACTAGAATGGTGGTACGAACAAGAGTTTTCACTGAATCCACTGGAGGTAGCTAAAACAAAATTCCACCATTATACACTTTTTTGGTTAGTATCTACCACAGGGAAGGAAAATATTAACTTTGTTTAGAGTAAAGATGTTTCTAGTATACCCTTCCAGGAATGTCTGTGAATCTTCAAGTTTTGCTTGTTTTCACACAGGAACTGTAGAACCAATATTGTGTCTACATGAACATAGAATAGGTAATTGTTTGAAACCGATCCCCATGACATAAAATAAATGTGAACATGTCCAGTCCAGTAGGCCACAATGGATACTTACACAAAGGTAGACCATATGACTTTGTTGTATTATAGCACAGCGCCAGCAGGAGATTTCCAAGTCAGCTAACGAAATAGAGACTTTCTCATGGTCAAAGTTTGCACAAACATCAGCAGACCTCCAATATGCCAACACCAGGGTCTGATTATAGATAGCTGAAGTCTGGACATTGCAATGTACATGCAAGCTCAGGATATGGTGATGATTACACTCTCAGATCCCATTGCCACGACCAGAATGTGACATATTACACAATCAGCGTCAACCAATGCATTGGTTTTCCAGTTCTGGGACAGCAATCAAAGCACCAACAAACTAAGGGTTATTGTCACTGGGACAGGTAACTGTACAGTCATCCATTTACACACACACACACTGTAATCATCACATGTTTTTAATGGAAACATGCACTGTTGACAGCATTTGCTGTTGCAGATCTTTTAAAGGAAATGTCTGTATCACTCACTGTCATGTCCCGACAGGAATGGAACACATTTTACAACACAGTAGCTTTCTTCAAAGAGGAAAAAAAGTTCTTACGTTTCTGATTAGAGCTTTCAGAGATTTGGCGTAATGATTTTTAATGTAGTTTTAATGAAAGAAAAAATGGTGCAGAAAATATTTACCAAAAAATACTACAAAACTGACAATACGCAACAGTAAATTATACGGGTTAAAGGTGAAAATTAGCAAAGTTTGCCTAGTCTTTGGTTATTGCAGAGTCCAATACACTTGCTAAGTAAGTCCAATCTAATGTATCAGAACATGGCTCACGGAAACATAACTGCCTTTGTATCTTAAGTAGCTTCAATGTCAAAGCAGAATTGCAGAGCTGCAAATGCAGCCATTATTTCTGGTTACTGGAGAGGGAGTTACAGAATCATCTCATCCAATCAAAGGGTCTGAAAGGTGTGCTGAAGGAGCTGGAGAGCATTTTATTATACTTCAGTGGACACACACTTACTGGTAACTATTTAAAATATATCAGTATTTCCATCTGACAAACTTTTACAATCAGACAACCAACATATTATTTCAAAGAATGAAATTATGATTTGGTGGACTCCAAATACCATATGGATATTATAAATCTTTCTATCAGGAGAGTGAATGTGTCCCATTTTCCTTTTGGATCTTGTAATACAGGCATGTTTCTATTTTACTGAGTTGTAATTACTTTTTATAAAGGTGACTTGACTTCATCACAGTACGAATTATGGAATATGAACAGAGTTTGGCTCTGGTAGTTAAAAAAGACTCATTTTATGACAAACTATTTATGATAGGGCAGCATTTGGAACCTTTTGAAAATTCTGGCTAATGAAAGTTTTGGACATCCTGCTTTGCTGCTAGCTTCTTCTTTCCATCCAACTTTCTTCGCTCAGTGTCTTCAGTTAATCTGTGTTCCATTTCTTGTTTTATGAAATATGATGTAACCTTCTATGGCTGCCCACCACAGACATGAGATCTGTTTTTTCACTGACTTGCTATTCCTGGAGAAATTTAAGTGGCACTGTGGTTGGTATGACTTCCCTGTGCCCTCCACAGAGGTTATCAGACCTGCCTATACTCTTTAACCAGAAAGTAGAGATTGTAGAGAGGAGGCATCATGCACTGCTGTTTTATTAGATAATGCAAGTACAGATTGTCACACATGCATACATTCATGCAGGGGCAGACTGACCATTCAAGCACTCGGGCACTGCCCGAGGGCCCGGGGTCAGTAGGGGGCCCCATGAAATGCCCCTGGTACCTTTTTTATAGGCTTTTTTGAGTGTGGGCAAGGACACAGGGGCCCCATGATCCCCTATTGCCCGGGGGCCCCATGAGTTGTCAGTCTGCATTCCTGTATATATTTTAAGCTGTCAGTTAGCACACAGAAAGTGAATATGAATTCTGGGTCCTAAAAACCTAAGTCTGTAAGATTTTGTTGATCCCATGATAGGAGTAACAGTCACATTTTAACTTACAGACTGAAGGCAAACATTTATATGGGCCCCAAAGTTTATTCTGGAAAGATAGCATCTTGATTTATTTTGGGTTCTCAGAATGTAAAATAACATTAATTTTAGGTTGTGCATGGATAATTGAAACATTGGCCATTAGAAACATAAGTGTGGGCTCTCTGAAAGCCAAAAAAATACATCCAGTGATTCATGTCAAAGGTACACAACCAAAATTGATGTTTAATAAGCCTTGAAAGGATAGCTGCCCTTTAAGTGCACTTGTTATTTACTACTCTGCCCCCACTGTCCGCCAGCAGCTTGGTCCTAGTTTACACTTAACCGTCACCAGGCTCCTGTCTGATCTTCCTTGTAAGCATGTTGGACCTTTCCTACGAACTCGTCAAAATTCTGCACAGCACTACTGTGACTGGCTGTTGGCAGACCTTACATTGCAAGGAATGGTGTACACAGACCACAAGCACTGTTAGTGTGTGGAATTTTGAAGAATTCAAGAGAAAAGCTGATTTATAGTTAGAATGAACTATGACTGATTCCTGTAGGAATGAAGGGGAATAGTAAATGATACAATCACCAAAAGTGATTTATTTGCTCAGAATAAAAAATGCAAAACATCCTTGGCTCAGCCCATCAGCTAGACTCACAGGGGTTGCTCTGCATAGAAACCAATCAGGTTCCAGTTTTTTTTTTGGCAAAGCCAAATTGAACGAGCTGAAGTTAGAAGCTGATTGACTACCATGAACAGCTGCACCAGATTTTGCACTCTCCAATTTTAGTATATCAACCCCACAGCGTCCTATTAGAGCTCATTTTGACATTGTCTCTGAAGTAATTTTTTTTTTTGCTATTCACACCGCAATCAAAATTAATCAAATGAATATTCTAACAGGAGCCATTCGTTTACAAAAACTGTTTGATAAATATTGCTCACATTCTTTCACAGCGTGTGATTATTCTAGCCGATAAAAACTGTTGGAGTTTAATTAAATATGTTGTCTATCAATTTTACTGAAAATTATCTTAGCAATGTGAGATATCTAGATGTCAAATTTATTTTCCACCTTCAACATTTCCTCGCTGTATGCAAGTGTTTGTAGGTGTGATTCAGCAAGGGATAAGAGCACCACAGGAGGGGGGATCCTTGGTGGTTGTTGGTGCTTGTTCAATGAATGAATATCTTTAATGGTTTAAATTCACCATGGGTCATAGCTCAGAAATACTAATCATTTTGGATTGTTTGGCATGTGATTTAGGTTAGCTCTAATTGATTTGCTTGTGTTTTGGAGTACCCCAGTTGTCTACACATAAGTTTAGCAGTGCAGTGGGTATGTGGGAAAAGGGTACATAGCCAAGATTGTGTTTTCCATGATCCTGTGGTTAGGGAACTAGATGTGATCTTCACAGCTCTAATGTTCCTAATTGATGGGTTTGGATCCCCTATGGTTTGTAGTTTAAAAAAAAAGTCCACTTCACACACTGAAAGAAACGCCAGGCATATACAGTAGCCTTGTATCCCCACTGCAAGATAAAAACAATCTGTTGGCTCCAGCCTCCAGCCTTTACTCAGCATCCAGCAAATATTTTTGAAAAGAAGCATCAAGTTCTGGGACAAAGTGTGGAATTTTTGAGAACCCTTGAATTGCCCATTATTGTAAAAATAAGCTTTAGGTTACTAACAAAGTAGATTACGGGATAACTTATGTGGCTGCTTCCTGTTCTGTGGTCTTCTTACATGTTAAAGATTTTAAACATACTCTTTCATGGATTCAACATGCATTATAGCAGAGGGGAGACCACAGATCAGGATACATCAGTTGAAATTGGTCCTGATGTTAAATTTAGAAGCTGAAGATTGTATCACCAGGGACAGAGGAATAAATGTACTGTAAACTATACAAATGATCTGTTCTCTTTGGAGTTGTGCTTAATAGAAGTTGTTAAAACTTAACACAGAAGAAAAATGTGTAACCTTTTGTAGGACTAGAGCTGGAGATTGGGGAGGAGATTATCATCAATTGAGCTTTGGTACCATCATCATTCCTATTTGTTTTAATAATATTGTATAAGTATTAAGTATTGTAAAGATAGCTCATCTTGCTGATTAGCCATTCTCAAAGAATTTGTTGTTACAATGTGAATATATAACTCTTTTTATGTTTTTTCAGCTCATCATTTAATCTCTTAACAATTTGGGGATATACATCTGCAGTCATCAACACAGTACTTTCCAAGCACCTTTGTAACCCTAGTGAAGTCACCGGGAGCCGCGAAGCTGCTGTCCACGTGGACTGGTGCTGAAATCTCTCGTCTGGGTACCAGGCACTGCCATTCTAAACCAAGAGACATGGCAACAAATGGAACTAAGGTGGCAGATGGACAAATTTCCACGGAAGTCAGTGAAGCTCCTATCACAAATGATAAGCCTAAGACCTTGGTTGTTAAAGTGCAGAAGAAAAGAAATGAAGATCCTGAAAGAGACACCTGGAAAGGGAGATTTGACTTCCTTATGTCATGTGTTGGTTATGCAATTGGTCTAGGAAATGTCTGGAGATTTCCCTACCTCTGTGGAAAGAATGGAGGCGGTAAGTTGCTGTTAAATCTAATAATATCTGAGTTTTATATTATATTACAATAGCTAATTTTATCTGAGGATTTTGGAATTGTGGGCCATTATTATCTGCTTATATATGTATTCAGTTCTGCAGAAGGAGCATGGGTAATTGACCTCCTAGAAGAACAACTTGATATTGCCCACCAGCATCTTCTAAATATACCAGAACTTTGAACATGCTGGTTATTAGAGCTTTCAACACTGCATATGGGCATTCTATTTATATCTCACCATAAAGTTTGCAAACTTTGGGGAAGGTATTTATTTAAAGTCAAAATCCAGTTGCAATGAGGATAGAGAATGATTGAACCTTTTGAATGCCTGCTGATAGCTAGAGAGCCAATTTTTGTTGCTCCTATCCTTAAGCAAATATATATATATGTTTGGCAATTACCCATATTCTATGGTATAATACAGCATGAGTATTGGGAGACTAAGTAATTTTCAAAATGGGAATACAGAACTAGTTCTAAAAACACAATGATCTACTCTGTACTGTTACATGTATATTTGGGCATTTCCAGTTCTTTAGGTTTTTTTTAATTAATATACTTTGTAATTGTGTTCATAGTGTTGGGCTCCATGTAGCTTGTTGGTCCTTAATGCTTTATTTTACTTTGTTATGTTTCTGCAGAATTAGCCCATATGCGTAGATACTTATTTTGTATTGTCTGGCGACCCTGGGGTTCCATTTTGATGGCAATGTTTTCACATGTTATTCAATTGCACCTGCCAGAGCCATTGTGAACCACTTTCAGTGGGCAAGAGCTTGAGCAGTTTTTTCTTATGCACAGCTGCAGTGTATTTATCCATCAGGAATATTGCCAGGTGAAAAGTACCACTGTGTTTGTGCTGGGGGTTATGTTCTAGAATTCGGCGCCAGACCAGTGAGTGACTTGCACTTAGAAATGGAAGCCAGATGATTGCTGTAGTCTTTTTGGCCCGTAAGCCACACCCCCAGTTACCGAGCCACTCCTTTAATCACTTGGCAACAGATACCATGGGACCACAATTTTTCAAGATTCCATAGTTGCTTAGGCACACCACTTGCATTATCATTACAATGACCACTGACTGCTGGCTCTTTAGAATATTACACATGCCTATTCCCATTCTATATGGCAAAGTTCTGGAACAGGGACAGAGCTACAAACCTTGCAAAGTAAATGTTCAGTGCATCACAAATTCATGTTATTTACATGGACATGTTCATCAACACATATCTTTTATTCTTACTGTTTATACATGTGCAAATTTGGCAGGAATATGACTTTACAGTGATGTGGTGATGGTGGTGGTAATTTTTGCATTCTCATTGTTGTTGCCTCTTTTTATATACAGTACTGTGAAAAAGTATTTGCCCCTTCTTAATTTTTTTTTTTGCATATTTGTCACACTTAAAATATTCAGATCATCAAACAAATTTTAATATTATGCAATGATAACCTGAGTAAATACAAAATGCAGTTTTTAAATGATCATTTAATTTATTAGGGGGACAAAGCTTTCCAAACCTTGCAGGCCTTATGTGAAAAAGTAATCCCCCCCCCCCCTTTGATAAATCATGACTGAACTGTGATTAGCCAAATTTTTTGGAAAGCTAGGTTAAATTTTACTTGCCACACACAGGCCTGATGACTGCCAGACCTGTTGAATCAAGAAACCACCTAAATAGTAGCTGTTTGACAAAGTGAAGTATGCTAAAAAAATCTCAAAAAGCAACACATCATGCCGCGATCTAAAGAAATTCAATAACAGATGAGAAACAAAGTAATTGACACGTATTATTCTGGAAAGAGTTACAAGGCCTTTTCTAAGGCTTTGGGACTCCAGCGAACCATGGTGAGAGCCATTTTCCACAAATGGAGAAAACTTGGAACAGTGGTGAACCTTCCCAGGAGTGGCCGGCCTACAAAACGACTCATCCAGGAGGTCATAAAAGAACCTGCAACAACATCTAAAGAACTGCAGGCCTCATTTGCCTCAGTTAAGATCAGTGTTCATGATTCAACAATAAGAAACAGACTGGGCAAAAATGGTTCCATGGGAGAGTTCCAAGGTGAAAGCCAGTGCTGGCCAAAAAGAACACAAAGGCTCACATTTGCCAAAAAACATCTTGATTATCCCCAAGACTTTTGGGAAAATATTCTGTGGACTGATGAGACAACAGCATTTCATAAAAAGAACATCATGCCAAAAGTCAAACAAGGTGGTGGTAGTGTAACGATCTGGGGTTTCTTTGCAGCTTCAGAACCTGGACTACTTGACATAATTGATGGTACCATGAATTCTGTTCTCTACTAGAAAATCCTGAAGGACAATGTTCGGCCATCTGTTCATGACCTCAAGATTAAGCACAGTTGGGTTATGTAGAAGGACAATGGTCCAAAGCACATCAGCAAATGGCTCAAAGAAAAAAAAACAAAATTAAGGTTTTGGAGTGGTCTAGTCAAGCCTCTAAATCCGACTGAGATGCTGTGGCATGACCTTAAAAAGGCCGTTCATGCTCAAAAACTCTCCGATGTGGCTGAATTAAAACAATTCTGCAAAGAAGAGTGGGCCAAAATTCCTCCTCAGCGATGTGAAAGATTCATTGCCAGTTATTGCGAATGCTTGATTGCAGCTGTTGCTGCCAAGGGTGGCACAACCAGTTATTAGGTTTAGGGGGAAATTACTTTTTCACATAGGGCCAGGCAGGTCTGGATGTTTTTTTCCCCTGATAAATGAAATCATCATTGAAAACTTCATTTTGTATTTACTCAGGTTATCTTTGTGTAATATTAAAAATTGTTTGATGATCTGAATCATTTAAGTGTGACAAATATGACAAACATGCAAACAACAAAAAAACAAAAAGAAGAAAACAAGGAAGGGGGCAAATACTTTTTTACAGCACTGTATATATATATATATATATATATATATATACAGTATATATGCTTCATGCCATTTTTCCCTGATGAAAGCAACATACAGAACTTATATCAATTAAAGAGGTCTTCGTTGCATGAACATTGAGGTGTGCTGGCAACATATACTATTCTTAGATTCAAAGCACAACTGCAGCCAAAACACTTTGTTTAATTTCACATATACTGTATAAATAAAAGCATTAGATACCCTATCAGGCTTTTATTTTTGTGTCCTGCAGTGTTACTGGGACAGCAAATAGGTGGAGATCTCCCCAATGGCGGCATGTACAGTAGTAAAAATCTGACAAAGGTTCCAATCCTTCTCCACGCTGCCCAAAACTAGAAAATTAAGCTTTGTCTGTACTTTTATTTTGTTTTATTGTACTGGAAAGTGTAATGAATGTTGAAAATGCTCTGAACAAAGCAACAATAATTCAGTTAATTGCAATCATATCATTAAATAGTTTACTCTGATTGCTTGGCATGGGTTACAGCACTTAGCATATAAACTTTGTACTTTGTGTCACTTTGACAAAAACACCACCTTGGAGATGTGCACACAGATGTCTTTTGGTTTAGCTTCCTAGTACATGTCTAAAAGACAAAGAAAATTTCAGTACAGTGCTTGTATTAGAGAAGATTATACAATGCTCTTTACTTTCTGAAATTTCAATAAAGTCTTTATGGAAAACAAACATAAAGTGCTGTGCCTACAAGAGGGCAAGTCAACAGGTCTACTGTCAAGAAATGGATATGTGCCTATTGTTGGCTCCCAGCTGATCTCAGCTTAGTCACCAGGAGAAAATATTTGGTACTTCTAGGTGTGGAGGAGTGTGTTACTAGGTCACTCACCAAACACCAGAACTGCCACATATGGTGATTCCATAGCCATTTGTAAACTATGACATGAGTGATTCATAGTTTAGGCAGGGCAGCAACTCCTTCTCTTGCTTTATTTTGTGTTTTATATGTAGTTCTTCCACCATAGGGGCCGCTGGTATTAACTGGTTTATCCCTAAAAAGTACCGAGGCTGATCAACCACCACCACAAGCACCAGTCCATTAACACCGACTCCAATAACACTAGTCTAGGAGGTGTCTTTTTAAGATATAGTGCTTGAAGAAACTTTAACAGAGGAGGGGTTTAGGTCATAGGATACTCCAAAACTGTCAACAGCAATATGAGAGAACAAATCTCTCTCTATTCTTCTAGCAGCAGCTTCCTGGAGGTGACAGGGAACAATCTTACAGTAGCAGATCATTTAACAACCTCTGGCACTTAGTTCCCTTAGAGCACATGCACACCCAAAAGTCTACAGCAAGATCTTTACTCACACTGTCCCATGAGCTGTCTGCCACCCAGCAAACACAGGTAGATCCTCAGTGAATGAGATAAAAGTTCCTTCCCCAGACCAGGACTTCAGGATAGTGCCCTCCAGCAAAAATCCAGCAGCAATCTCCTCTCCTCTGCTGAGGCCCAGACTGCAACTTATTAGCTCACTTCAGCTGTATCTAGGGGCATTAGTCCGCTAGAGACCTGGAACCCTCCTCTGAGAAGGAACAACACCAGAGCTTCCCAAATAATGATCACCTCCTCAGCCGCATTGTGCATGCCTTGTCCCAAGGATTAGCTAGGGCATTTTAAATATTCATACTATTTATCTGCATCTCCTTGCCCTATTTTCTGGAAGATTTTTCTAGAAACAGGTAGGATAAATCAAACACCTAGCTTAGGAAACCCTGAATAGACAAAAACAATTTAGCAGCCTAGCTAGAGGAGGGGGCTACATCTAGATACCACTTGTGAAAAGATATGTCTTTACTGGCTCTATGGCGTAGGGCTTGCAAGTCTAGAGAAACAATACATCCATTAGGCAGTACAAAAGGAACCAAAAAGCCCACCTCTAAAGTACTGAGAGATGCGCATTGACTTCTTATAGTAGAAGGTATTTACATGTTCTCATTTCCAGTATCCATGCAAATCGTT
The DNA here is from genome assembly GCF_062004578.1 of Staurois parvus. Classification (NCBI taxonomy): domain Eukaryota; kingdom Metazoa; phylum Chordata; class Amphibia; order Anura; family Ranidae; genus Staurois; species Staurois parvus. Next base: position 3,615,806 of record NW_028318005.1, read on the forward strand.
TTGACCCTTTTAGTCATCAGTGCATCCAAAACCAATGGAGTGTAGCACAGATGTAGCCATACTTACAGTATTACATAAAATTATGGCTACACAAGGGGCAAAAAGGAAGTATTTGCATGACTTAGCCAGATTTTTAGTTCCTTTTGTAACACCTCACCATGACATTAATAGTTGTATTGTTTTAGTTTCCTGATTTGAAAATGCAAAATGTAACACTCTGCTGCTTCCCTCTTTTTGGAAAGTAGAGGAAGAAAGGCCATAGAAAGGAATGAATGGAATGAATGCTGAATACAAATTAAAGCGTTGTTCAAAAGAAGGACTGAAATCAAACCATTTGCATCTCCAGTCAAAACTTTAATTTTAGTTTTGGGTAGAGTGAGGAAGGAAAGAACCCCCATCGGGTTTAGCGCTGTTTGCGCCAACAGCAAAAGCAACTTGGACAAAGGCCACAGACAACAATAAAAACATGAATGGGTCTATCAAGTAAAAGCAGAATTTAACTGCATCTGAGCACTAAAAACCAAAAATTCTATTTAATTAATTTTTAATATTTACCGCGAACTCAACCATCCATCTATGTCTCCATGCTTTATTTTACTTATAAATCAATTTGATCCCCCCCCCCCACCTTCTCCCCCTAGCATTTCTAGTCATTGCCATCTTAAAGAAGGGCAAATGATTAATGTAGCATTTCCTTCCTGGAATCCATCTGCCCTTAGCTTAGGCATGCAGACAAGAGGGCGAGAAAGGACTGAGAAAGCCCCTCCTACCTCCCTCCAGAGTCAAAAAAAATGCCCATGAAGACTTCTGGGATGTATAACATCATTTTGGCCTAGGCCAGAGACCAGAAAGCAACTGAAGAAATGTAAAATGTAAAAGGATTCAAAATAAATAATGAGAAAGTATAGTTCCATTTTAATATTGCTGTCTGTGTCTTCACTGAGGAGGTTTCCCATTGCTTACTGTCTCTGACTTTCTGTCACTGGGATTAAATGTGAGGGAAGATTTCCCGATTGATGACACAAAGAGCAATAAAAACATGACAGAAGCTCTAATTCTTCCCTCTTCTTTCTAAAACAAAAGTGAAAATAAAACTCCAGAGGTAAGACCTTAGTGGAGAAATTGAACTGTACTGTCATTAGAACATGACTGGTTTCAGTGCTATAGCAAGCACAGTCACAGCAGTTGCCAGATCCCGTCTCCCCTTGCTGTTTAGCCCTTTTCATTACTAAAGCCCTGAAACTTGCAGTTGTGCAGAGCACACCAGTGAATAGGTACTGACAGGAGGTTCTCCATGCTAGATAGGTTAATGATTGTGCCAAGAAATCCCCATGTGCTCCCTATACCAGCTCATGTGACTTGTTAAGTGACCCAAAGCTCAAAAGGCTCTTGGGGTAGCATCATTGTTTATATCGCCATAAACTTTCCTCTCTAGTATTGGAAGTCTTCTGTAAAGGGAGTAAAGTGGTTGTGAGTAAAAGGAAGGGGACTGAGGCCAACAGGGAATGGGTGGGGTCTTACGGAATGGATTTTGCATTACAATGTAAGACCCACTAAATTTATATTTCTCCAATGGTCAGCAACCCAAGACTGATTTTCAGCTTTGGTAGATTATGTGAATCCAACACATGGTTTTCTTGTACTTTTCAGGGACAATACTGGTCAGATCTTTATTGTTGCTAACCCTAGTCATTGAGTCAGCCCACCTGTTGGGTGGCTGGGAACCATTATTTATATATATATACCGTATATACTCGAGTATAAGCCGAGTTTTTCAGCACATTTTTTGTGCTGAAAAACGGCCCCCTCGGCTTATACTCGAGTCAACGTCTGCAGATGTCTAGCAGGGGGCGCTGCTTCTAAAGCCAGTGCTTCTCAAATAGTGGGGCGTGCCCCCCAGGGGGGGCTCGAGGCTCCGTCAAGGGGGGCGCGTACAGGGGTGGGCAGAGGGCTTCTGTCTCTTACCTGGCTCCAACGATGATCCATCCAGGAAGCGCTGTTCCTTCCGTCACTCCGGCCACTCCCTCACTCCTGCCGCTCGGCTCCGCCTCCTCACCGGTGATTGGCCGCCAGAACTGTAGCTCAGGAAAGGTACACAGGTGGCCAATCATGGGCAAGGAGGCAGAGCCGAGCGGACCCGCGAAAATCGAGTGAGGGAAAAGCCGGTAAGTGTGCAGTGCAGAGGTGCTGCTGCAACCACATATGCTGGCTGCAGCAGCACCATACTGCAACAGGGATCAGCAAGTGTCATTGGTGTCAGTGGGAGGAATAGTGCCGCATCATTGGTGTCACTGATACTAATGATGGGGCATTATTCCTCCCACTGACACCAACGATGGGGCACTATTCCTCCCACTGACACCAATGATGGGGCACTATTCCTCCCACTGATACTAATGATGGGGCATTATTCCTCCCACTGACACCAACAATGGGGCACTATTCCTCCCAGTGATACCAATGTTGGGGCACTATTCCTCCCACTGACACCAATGATGGGGCACTATTCCTCCCACTGACACCAATGATGGGGCACTATTCCTCCCACTGATACCAATGATGGGGCACTATTCCTCCCACTGACACCAATGATGGGGCACTATTCCTCCCACTGATACTAATGATGGGGCACTATTCCTCCCACTGACACCAATGATGGGGCACTATTCCTACTTATAACAATTTTATAGACAAATGATACTATTTACAGTCGCGCGGGGGGGGGGCGCAATGTTTTCTTCTTCCTAGGGGGGGCATGACAGAAAATAATTGAGAAACACTGTTCTAAAGCTAAGGTTTCCATAACCGCGGCTCTATCTTTATTTTTTACATTGACTAGTAGGTGCCTCATTTCCCACCCTCGGCTTATACTCGAGTCAATAGTTTTTCCCAGTTTTTTGTGGTAAAATTAGGTACCTCGGCTTATATTCGGGTCGGCTTATACTCGAGTATATACGGTATTTATAATTTATATATATATATATATATATATATATATATATATATATACTTTTTTTATCTGTTCATTTACTTTATTACTTTTTCCAATACAAAAGGGTACAACCACCCACTATAATTAATATACACCAATGTCATAACTCACTTTTATACTTTATTACCTCCCACACCACCTCCCACATACTCCCCACCCAAGTTATCCCGGACTATATCTTAGTTAGCTTAAACAACTTAATTTTGACTCCTGCTGTATTTATCTGTCCTTATCTGTATCCCTTTCCTTATCTCACCCATTTTCACTCCTCAAGTTCTTTATCATATTCTCTCTGGATTTTTCTCCTCCTATCTCCCAATCCTTTCCATATATCTCTTAGGCTGGACGTAGATGGGACGTTTATCGGCCAAATTGTCGGCTGATAAACGGAAAATCGGTCGTTGCTGTCACCAATGCTGCCACCAATGCTTGTAGATTTTCCAGCATGACCGATAAAAAGAAACTAGAAGAACTGCAAATATCGGCTGACGACATTGCCCCACTAACGGTGTGACTATCAGCCGATTTAGATTAGATGTTTTAAATTCTAACCAACATCCCCACACTATCCCAAGTTCTTCCTTTTTATCTTCCACCGCATGACACAGCTCCTCCATCCTTAAGATATTTTCCATTCTATTTAACCAATCCTTCATTCTGGGTAGCTCCAGTACTTGCCAGACTTTCGGGATTAGGGCCTTGGCTGCACTAATTATGATATAATATCCTATTTTTACTATTAATAACTGCAGGCTCTAAATAAAACAAACACATCCACGGGTCTGTTTGTATAATATTCCCACTGATTTCATGAATGCCGTGAATTATTTCCTTCCAAAACTCTTGTATTTTCGGGAAGTCCCACCAAAAGTGTGCCATTTTACCTTTTTTACCACAACCTCTCCAACACAAAGGTAAAGTATCAGACATTTATAATTAATTTCTACTGTGCTCATATCTGTCACCTTATGTGTAAAATTAAATATTTTATTCCATTGTTGTACCTCTGATTTTGTTCCCAACTCCCTTTCCCATTTTTCCAAAAACCCGGGAAGATCAACTCCCTCCTTATCTATAAGGATCTTATATATCCTAGAAGTACTATGTTTCGGGGCTATGTTAACATTCAGCAATTTTTTGAATGGATATATATCCTCTCCAGTCCTCAATGGATGGGGGAGAGTTGAAACAAAATGTCTTAGTTTCCCATACCTCCACTCATCTAATGTAAAAAATAAATAACTTTTCTCCCTTAATACTTGATACGTGTTTATCTTCGCCTTGATCACAATATCCTTCAACTGTGCATTTCCATCCTTAATCCATTTACCAAAAATGATATCTTTCCCTGGGGGAAATACTCTGTATCCACCAAAGGAATCAATACTGAATTATATTTCCATCCATTCTGCTTGTACATTCTATCCCAAACCCTTAATACTTTTTTTGTGAGAGGACTCATACCTTCATCTAATAAACTAAATATATGTGGTATCCATACCATTTTCCTAATAGTGCCTTACTTAGTGTTCCTTCCATGTTTATCCACACTTTCACTTGTGCATTAAATGTCCAATCAACTATTCATGATAATAAAACCGCTAAACAATATTCTCAAAGGTTAGGCAACCTCATTCCCCAATTCTTTTTTACCCTACACAGTACCTCATGTCTAATTATTGGTTTCTTATTTGCCCACATAAACCTGAGTATCAACTTTATTACCTTGAAAAAAGACAGTGGCAAACTTATTAGAAGCATGTGGAACTTATATAGAATTTTTTGAACTATCACTACTTTTACCAAGTTTATATGATCTAACCAGGAAACACCCCCCTTAGAAAATCTCCTCAATTCCTCCTTAATTTCATTTATTAATGGGATATAATTTGCCTGGCATAAACTTTTTATTGCAGGCATTAGTTTTATTCCCAAATAGCTTATTTCTTTATTCTTTCACGTGAATGGAAACTCCTTTTCAAGACTCAACATCTCTTGTTTTGGGATATTAATATTTAGGATCTCTGATTTAGCTGGATTTATTTTCAAGTTTGACAGCTCTCCATATTGTTTTAAAAGTCTCATTAAATTAGGTAGTGTTATTGTAGGATTTACTATGTAAAATAACATATCATCTGCATATGCTGCCACCTTGTACTCTACCTCCCCCACCTTCATTCCGGCTATATCTGCACTCTGCCTAACCTTTGCTAGAATATATTCTAATGATAACACGAACAACAAAGGGGATAGTAGGCATCCCTGTCTCGTACCATTATACATTTTAAACGACTGGGAAAGGGATCCATTAACCTTCACTGCTGCCGTGGGGCAATTATTAAGCCCTTTTATCCAGTTAACCATTTTGGGCCCTATTCCCAGAACTGATAACGTATCAAACATAAAACCTCAGTCCACCCTATCGAATGCCTTCTCAGCATCTAATGACAGGAATAATGTTGGCTGCCTTTCTCTCTTTACTTTTTGCAATAAGAGCAATCATCTTAAACCATTGTCCCTTCCCTCTCTTCCAGGGATGAATCCCACCTGATCCAGATGTATCCATTCCTGCATTAGTCCCTTCATTCTCATTGCCAGGACCTTAGCATATAGTTTTGTGTCAGCGTTTAATAAGGATATGGGCCTATAGCTCACACACTGTTTACTATCCTTACCTTCTTTGAGTATGATAGTTATATATGCTTGTAAAGATTTTTCTCTCATTTGAGTCCCTTCCCCTATTGCATTCATATACTTGCACATTTTAGGGACCAGAAGGTCTCTAAATTTTTTTAAATAACCTACCGTGAATCCATCTGGCCAAGGACTCTTTCCTGAGGCCTTATTCTTCAAGGCCATGTTAACTTCCTTCGGGGCTATAGTTCTTTCTAGGTCTATGAATTTATCTTCTGCTATTCTAGGCATCTCCAATTCTTTAAAATATTTCTGCCTCTTTCTTCTCTTCTCATCCTCTGATTCTTTTTGGTTTCTGGAACTCACATTATAAAGCCTATGATAATATTCTTGGAACCTATGAGCAATATCAGAGGTGGAAAACACTAAATCTCATTTATCAGTTTGTATTTTGTCTATAAAATGTTTTGCTTTCTTTTGCTTTAACCTCCTCATTAAATATTTTCCAGGTCTATTCCCCAACTGACATCTTTCTTTAGATACCCTATTAAATACTGGTCAGATCTTTATTCTTGATAACCCTGGTCTGCATTGGGTCACTGTTGAAGTACTGTAGACATATAAGAAGCCAGTGTCTGACTTAGCCCATCAAGCTCCACCTATTACTAAAATACCATAGTTACATAGTTAGTCTGGCTGAAAAAAGACAAAATTCCATCCAGTTCAACCATTAAAAAAAACCCAAAAGTTATAATTCCAATACCCACAGTTGATCCAGAGGAAGGCAAAGACACCCAGCAAAGCATGATCCAATTTGCTCTTGCAGGGAAAAAAATTCCTTCCTGATCCCGGCAATCTGATATTCCCTGGATCAACTTTACCTATAAATGTTAGTATCCAGTTATATTCTGTGTATCTAAGAAATAATCCAGGCCTTTTTTAAAGCAATCCACTGAGCTGGTCAGGACCTCTTGAGTGAGTCTATTCCACATTTTCACAGCTCTCACTGTGAAGAAACCTTTCCGTGTTTGAAGAGTAAATTTCTTTTCCTACAGATGTAAAGAGTGCCCACTTGTCCTCTGTGATGACCTCAGGGTGAATAACTCTACACCGAATTCACTATATGAACCACTGATGTTTTTTTAGATGTTGATCATATCCCCCCCTTAATCTCCTCTTCTCAAGAGAGAATAAATTCAGTTCCTCTAATCTTTCCTCATAGCTGAGCTCCTCCATGCCTTTTATCAGTTTGGTTGCCCTTCTCTGTACTTTCTCCAGTTCCGCAATGTTCTTTTTGTGAATATCACTTTTGGTTGGACTGACTCTTTTACCAACGAGTTGCTGCATCATTAAATGCCTCTGATATCAATGACAGATTTTATTTAGGATATTACGTTTTTCAGAATGGTAGTGTTACTCTTTAAAGTTCCCATATTAACCACAATGTGATGTATGAATGTCACTAAGCTCAAGTGGTGAGAGGGTATAGCTTAAAAGCTAGCGGTGTTTTCCAGGTCTCCACATTCTAGGGATTGATCATAGTTAACACAGTTGTCTACTAACCATTTTTCAGAAAAAAAAGCAGATGAGAAGAGGTCTCTTTCAGAATTAGTTAAAATGAAAACTTGAATTCAGAAGGCAGCTAATATTTATATACTGTATCACCAAAAGGGAGGAACAAGATTGGAATAAAAATTCTGGATGAGAAAGCACCATTAATAACCAATTTTGAAGAGTAGAATTAGCTTTCATAGGGCTATTGGTATTGATCTTCAGTAATTACTAATCTTTAGCTGACCAACAACTAAATTGAGAATGTCCTAAGCACTCCCAAATGGCATTAAGATCCCAGGCACAATCAATCTGAAGTGTGATTCTTTCCTCATGGTGTAAAAAGGAATGGACACCAGTGAATCTAGTGAGCCTAAAATAAAATAAGGGTGAAAGGTGAATCGGGTTATCCCCAAAACATAGATGGTCCCAAACACCAGACTAGACTCTAATCTTTTCTTAATCCATCATCTCTTACAAAGACTCTCTGTACGTTCTGAACACAGACTATGCTGAATGGGCACTTACATAGATTTGGCTCCTTGGCAATTGAGTAGTAGAATTCAAGTAGTATCTCAGTATTTATGATCCAAGACAGGACAATATGGAATTGTTCCTGTGCGCTTTTCCCACTAAACTAGACACTCACTATATTTATTTTGTGGAGGACAGTTTAAGCTTGTTTTCTCAAGGTCAGACACAATTTAGACTCCAGAATAACATACTCAAAGAGATGCTGGGAGTTTTTTAAACATTCTCATGTAGTCAGAATGAAGGAAAACTTCAAACAAGCTCAGTAGCTCAAGAAAGTCAACTGGCACACAAGGCTTCCCTAAATGGGCATTCAACATTAGCTCAAACCATAGTAATACAGAAAGGAGCACTAGAGTCGAAGTAAATTTTTTATGTTGGTAAGCAGTCATAGAAGTGCATTTTATGACTTTTTTTCCAATACATTATCTTGGACTCCAGCAGCCAGCATTTTCATGAATGACTCTCAGTAGCTTATTTCCTTCAAAACCCCAAGGGAAAAGGCTAGGGGAGAAAGACATATACACTGTGTTCCAAATTATTATGCAAATGATATTTTTCTAATTTACCTAAATAATTAATGTAAATAACAGTCAGCATAATTCTCATGTTATCAACTATTAAGAGTACAATTCAAATTTTATTGAACAAACCTCCTAATGATAACAGGATTTTTTTAAACATAAAAAAACTTACAATGCATTGTTCCAAATTATTATGCACATTAAGTTTCAAGACACTTTATAGGTTGTAAAGAACTGAAAATTGTCATTTGTTGTGTTTGCAGCATATTTACTGAAATCAAAAGCTATTTCAATCAAACTTTTAACAACATTTTAACTTTTTAAACATTTTAACAGGTCACATTACATTGTAACATAGGACCCCTTATTTGATAGCAGCTTCACAAGTCTTGCATCCATTGAACTTGTGAGTTTTTGGACAGTTTCTGCTTGAATTTGTTTGCAAGATGTCAGAATAGCCTCCCAGAGCTGCTGTTTTGATGTATAGTGCCTCCCACCCTCATAGATCTTTTGCTTGAGGATGCCCCAAAAGTTCTCAATAGGATTGAGGTCAGGGGAGGATGGAGGCCACACCATGACTTTCTCTCCCTTTATCCCCATAACAGCCATTGATGCAGAGGTATTCTTTGCAGCATGAGATGGTGCATTGTCATGCATGAAGATGATTTTATTACGGAAAGCATAGTTCTTCCTTCTGTACCAGGGAAGAAAGTGGTCAGTCATAAACTCCACATACTTTGCAGAGGTCATCTTTACACCATCGGGGACCCTAAAGGGGCCAACCAGCTCTGTTCCCATGATTCTGGCCCAAAACATAACTCCAGCACCGCCATGCTGACGTCGCAGCCTTGTTGGAACAGGGTGGCCGTCCACCAACCATCCACTACTCTATCCATCTGGACCATCCAGGGTTGCACGGCACTCAACAGTGAACAGGACTGTTTGACAATTAGTCTTCATGTATTTTTTTGCCCAATGCAGCCGTTTCTGCTTGTGAGCATTGGTTAGTGGTGGCCGAATAGAAGGTTTATGCAAAGTTGCAAGACTCTGGAGGAGTCTACACCTTGATTTCCGTGGGACTCCAGAGGCACCAGCAGCTTCAAATATCTGTTTGCTGCTTTGTAATGGCATTTTAGCAGCTGCTCTCTTGATCCGATGCATGGATCTGGCAGAAATCTTTCTCAATGTGCCTTTACCTGCACGAACCCGTCTGTGCTCTGAATCAGCCACAAATCTCTTAATAGTGCGATGATCACGCTTAAGTTTTCGTGAAATATCTAATGTTTTCATACCTCGTCCAAGGCATTGAACTATTTCACTCTTTTCGGCAGCAGAGAGATCCTTTTTCTTCTCCATATTGCTTGAAAATGGTGCTCTGCTTAATAATGTGGAACACCCTCCTTTAGTAGTTTTTCCTAAAATTGGGCTCACCGGCCAATCTAATTATCACAGGTGTCTGAGATTGTTTTCAGTGATCAAAAGAGGCCTGACCCACAATGCCATCCATGAGTTAAACTGAAAAACAAAATATTTCATCTTTGTGACACTTAAATAGAATTTGCATAATAATTTGGAACGCGGTGTATTTTACTGTGACAGCTTTACAGGGTAGAAACCCATGAGGGTAAAGAAAGCAGATGTGTCCCAAACAGGGGCGGACTGACAACTCATGGGGCCCCCGGGCAATAGGGGATCATGGGGCCCCTGTGTCCTTGCCCAAACTCAAAAAAGCCTATAAAAAAGGTACCAGGGGCATCTCATGGGGCCCCCTACTGACCCCGGGCCCTCGGGCAGTGCCCGAGTTTCCAAATGGCCAGTCTGCCCTTGGTCCCAAATATTTAACAGTTCTCTCAGAGTGTATCACCAGTCCCAAGTCTGCTGACTGGCCAGGTCAATAAACATTCATAACACAAAATGATACCTCTCTAGCACACCCTGCTGGAGCAAACTCAAACAGCAAGTGGCAGAGAAAAATACACTTTATGCATAAATATCACTACTGCCGAGTTAAAGATAGGGCTAAAGTAGATCACTGATTCCTACAGAATCAATAAAATACAAAAACAGCATTTATCAAAAATACTCTATTCCAAAACATTTAATATTCTTAAAGGTGGAAAGGTCTGTAATGCATGTCAAACTTGACCATAAAGTAACTTCATCAGTGAAAAGATTATTGAACTGTTGTACATTTGCAGCTACAGTAATGCAGACTGCAGATTTGCCATTTCACATAAAAGGTCACAAAAAACGAAAAATGTCCATCATCAAGGCTTACATAAGTGAACAAAAGCTGCCTTTTTTCCTTTTTGTTACTTGCACTTAATCAAAATTACTGTGTCAAATCTCTGCAAGGCAAGCAAATACTGTGTAGTGCTGAGTAAAACTGACCTTTAGGGAGTAATCTGTGTTTGTAAATGCTGTCTGGCATTAAAAGAGGAATGATTGCACTATAGACACAGTTACATCTGTGAAGTTTGAAAGATATTGTATTATGTAGCTTAAAGCATTTTCTGCAAAGACGTGTTTCAACTCACACAAATTTGGAATAAAGAAAGCCTTCATATTTAATTAACAAATAATGCCTATTTTATAGGACTAGAGTGGGAAAAAGTTATTATTATTTTTTAAACATCACCTATAGTTGTTTACAACCTACGTTCACTGGCTGACAAATAAAAAGGCCAGATTGCTTTTGGACCCAGTTTTCGTGGTTTTAACCATAAATATACATTTCTTTTGCCTGCACTACACTTACAAGAGTTTTAGCGTGGGTTTGTGGTCTTCCTGGACCCTTCCTCCTCCTGCTTTTCCAATGTAGAGAGAGTTGCATGCCCATTAAAACATATACCTTTCTTTGTTTTTTTTAGTTACTGACCTGTGAATTCTTACAGACTGGTAATGAATTACCAGGAGTGACTTGGTATGGCTTTTTCTGGTGACAAAACCAGTGGTTTAGCAACTGCAATAACAGCAACTGCACCATAATGTAAAGTGCTCAAAATTGATGTGCTATATAGCAGAGCTACATAGGGAAGATGCAGATGGGGTGCGGGGACCCATGTCCCTCTGGAATTTGGTCACATCAGTCCTCAAGTATCCCTTTCCAGCTCTGGCATGTTTTTCCTCCAAGTACCCTCTACACTGCAGTCAGTTGACAGTGGGAAGCAAGGTGGTTGGAGGACCCATCAACCGGGTCACTTATAAGGGGAAAGAGTTGGCCATCATGTACCAGGCCCAGGTCCTCTCAGTTTAGAGCTTGACCCAGAGCAGAGAGGGGACTCTTAATTACCTTTGGCCACATGCACAGTAATCCCATAGGCCATGGTTCCCAGCAATTAAATAAATGTTCTCTGGCACATAATTCTGTGTGGTGGCTTCCATCAAATAAAGTTCCATGCTTTTCTTCTATATCAATCTTCCGGGGAAGGACAGAACTTAAATTGAATTGCCGGGAGCAACAACATGGAAGAATATTCATCCTGATCCAGAAAACGGGTACATAGTTACCTCTCTAAACCTGGCCCCTGCTACCTAACTAATGAGGCCCATCAAGGAGGGTCCTCTTACAAGTTTACTCTGGGGTTTAAGATCAGGAAGAACACTTATCTGTGCTGTGGCTGCCAGCAATTATAGTTCCAGCCCCTTCTTCTATATCAATATGTTGAAGAAATCCAGAACTTAAATTTAATTGCAGGGAGCACAGCACTGAAAATTATTCTGCCTGATTCCAACCCTGGCCCCTGCTGCTAAACCGATGAGGCCCATCAAGAAGGGATCCTGATACAAATTTGCTCTGGGGTCATTACCTCGGCATAGGTTAAACGAATGCAAATACAGTTGTGGCCAAAATTATTCAATCCCCAATGCTGTAAAGGGGTTTAGGGACTATAGTGTACATTTGGAATTGTATTCAGAATCAAATCCTACAAGGACGTTGTAACTACCCAAATGCAACTAAAATGACATCAATTGTTTATGTAATACAGTAGTAAATGGTTCTTATGTGGTTTCTTCATTGCCACAATTATTCAACCCCTTAAAGACTACCACTCTGAAGAACAGAGGTTCATACAGGTGCTTTCCATCAGGTATTGAAAACACCTGTGGATGTCACCGAGCAGCAATCAAGCATAATAAGCACCAATTAGGCAGCTTTAAAATGACTGTGATACTCAGCTCCTTCTAGACATTTACTGGTGTGGTTACAAACATGGTGAAGGCAAGAGAATGGTCCAGGAAGACAAGAGAAGAGGTGATTTCTCTTCACAGGAAGGGCAATGGCTATAAGAAGATTGCAAAGATGTTAAACATACCAAGAGACACCTTAGGAAGCATCATTCGCAAATTCAAGGCAAAGGGCAATGTTGAAACGCTACCTGGTCGTGGCAGAAAGAAGATGCTGACTTCGACTGCTGTGCGCTACCTGAAGCGTAGAGTGGAGAGAAGTCCCCGTGTGACTGCTGAGGAACTGAGAAAAGATTTGTCAGATGTGGGTACAGAAGTTTCAGCCCAGACAATAAGACGCACACTGCGTAATGAAGGCCTCCGTGCCAGAACTCCCAGGCGTACCCCCTTGCTGTCTCCAAAGAATAAGAAGAGTCGACTGCAGTATGCCAAAAGCCATGTGGACAAACCACAAAAGTTGTGGGATAGTGTTCTGTGGACTGATGAAACAAAATTAGAACTGTTTGGGCCCATGGATCAACGCTATGTTTGGAGGAGGAAGAACAAGGCCTATGATGAAAAGAACACCTTGCCTACTGTGAAGCATGGTGGAGGGTCAATCATGCTTTGGGGCTGTTTTGCTTCTGCAGGTACAGGGAAGCTTCAGCGTGTGCAAGGTACCATGAATTCTCTTCAGTACCAGGAGATATTGGATGGAAACGTGATGCAGTCCGTCACACACCTGAGGCTTGGGAGACGTTGGACCTTTCAACAGGACAATGATCCCAAGCATACCTCCAAGTCCACTAGAGCATGGTTGCAGAGGAAAGGCTGGAACATTTTGGAGTGGCCATCGCAGTCACCAGACTTAAATCCGATTGAGAACCTCTGGTGGGACTTAAAGAAAGCAGTTGCAGTGCGCAAGCCTAAGAATGTGACTGAACTGGAGGCCTTTGCCCATGAAGAATGGGCGAAGATACCCGTAGATCGCTGCAAGACACTTGTGTCAAGCTATGCTTCACGTTTAAAAGCTGTTATAACTGTAAAAGGATGCTGTACTAAGTACTAAGATTGAATGTCACTTGGGGGTTGAATAAAACTGATAATGCTGTGAGCACAGAAAAGACATTTGTGGTTATTTCATTATAACTGTTATGTTATATTTGTCTGACCTACAAGTGCCTCTTTAATGTAAATGTAAGCAAGATGACTGAATGATCAAAAGCAATGTCAAACTGGCCAAAACACTCAATTTCAGTGGGGGTTGAATAATTTTGGCCACAACTGTATATAATGAATGATAACTAACAAGAACATAATGGGAATAAATATTATTAACATAAGTGGTTCTAGCAATGCTTATGATTAAAACAGTATGATTAAAGTTGTAAAATCCCTAAAGCAGAACTCTAATAAATATAACAGTAATGTATGATTTCTGTAATTGTAAAGAACTGAAAGATTGGACACTTATGTGTCTTGGCTGCCCAGCTTATTTTTTCATGTTGGTGACCAGTATAGGCTGAAGGAAGCTTAAAGGAAACATGTCAGAGCAGTTTTGCCTGGTGTATTTTCTAGGTTTTTGCCATTTCAGGTGAAAGACAAGGAATTGTTGGAAGGTAATTCACTTGTGTGTATAAATATAGTTTCTTTCCAATGGTAACCATACAAACGGGTCGGTTCAACAAAAAAGACCAACATTTGGCCCATGTGTATGCCAGCCTTACTGATCAGCCTTGAAAACCAGCATCCGATCAGCATCCGGTCAGTACTGGCAGCCAATGGCTGGGGGAGGGGGGCAGTCCCCCTGTCAAAACACATTAGCTCAGCGGGGATATTGCTATGCTAACATATCAGATAGTACAGCAAGCTCATCCCTAGCTCTTCATTTTTTTTTCGTACAGTCAACTGGTTTGAACGAAAAAAAGAACTGATAGTGTATACCAGGCATAAGTATCTAACGTTTTACTAAAATTTTAGTATTGGACAATGTCCAAAGACACTTCACTGGTTTACCTGCTCTAATGTACAGGAGTGTCATTTATGATAGGTAGACAGGATATGAAACCCTAGGTTGCCTTTTAAGTAAAATTAACTGGGAGGGATGATAAGGGTAGGTGATACTTTGCTTAAGTTTTCACAAACATTCAGGGAGTAATAATATCATCAAATTAATCCTTACCAAATGCAAGGGCATATTATCCTTTTAAAAATTAGACATTAAGTTGTCAGTTGGTTCGTAAAGAGAACTTTATCAAATATGCAATCGGAGAGATAAGAATTTCATGCTGTTTTAATTACACAACAGCTCTGAAGTACTGTACTTGTGCACTGAGATTAATCTTCAGAAAGGATTATGACAATAATGCGCTTCTCAGCAAAATGTCACCTTCCTTATTTTACTAAAACCTGAACTTACTCTCTAGCTGAGAGTAAATTGAATATTTGTAAGTATCATTAACTCAGAAATCTCCATTCTGCAGTTCTTTAAAACTGAACTCTTGGCTACCAGTTTCCATTCTACCAGTTTCAGTGTGGCGCTGTAGGGAATGACAAAAGCTAATTTCAGGAGAGATTCTGGTCATCATATTAGGTAAATGTAAAATAATAAAGGGTAATTGTAAAATCTAGTAAAACCACGTTTTTCTACATTATTGTACATTATTGCTTTCACTCTGAAATTCACCCTTTGAAAAAAACAGATAGAAGCATACCATCCCCATTGCACCTGTAAGCTTGTTTTACATTCTTTGCATTAAGGTAAAAAACCTTCTGTGTTTAGTTACCACCCACTCTCCCTTATACTGCTGTAACTCCCTCCTCACTGGCCTACCTCATCGCAGGCTATCCCCACTCCAGTCCATCATGAATGCTGCTGCCAGACTCATTCACCTTACTAACCGTTCTGTATTGCCACCCCTCTCTGCCAAACCCTCCACTGGCTTCCAAGTGCCCAACGGATAAAATTCAAAACACTAACACTGACGTACAAAGCCGTTCATAACACTGCCCCTAACTACATCACAAACCTTGTCTCTAAATACCACCCAAACCGTACTCTCTGCTCCTCGCAAGACCTCTTACTCTCTAGCTCCCTTGTCTCCTCCTCCCATGCTTGTCTGCAGGATTTCTCACGGGCTTCACCCATCCTCTGGAACTCCCTACCCTATGGCCTACCCTGCTCATTTGTAGGCGCAGTCTGAAAACTCATCTCTTCAGGGAAGCCTACCCTGACCCCGGCTAACTACTAGAATCCCCTACTCCCCCAACCACTCCATCCCCCCAGCTAATTGCCTCTTGTACCACTATCCTCTCCCTCCTAGATTGTAAGCTCCAAGGTGCAGGGCCCTCTAATCCCTTTTGTATTGAACTGTAATGTTACTGTACTGCCTCCCTCCATAATGTAAAGCGCTGAGCAAACTATCGGCGCTATATAAGTCCTGTATAATAATAATAATACTTATCTGAGCCCAATTTCGATCCAGAGCTGTGAATGAAAGCAGCGGCTCACTCTAATCTCTCTCCTCACTGGATATTGAGGCAGCAGAGGAAGCCTTTGGCTCCTACTGCTGTCAATCACATCCAGTAAGGAGAGATCAGGAGGAGGGGCTAAGTCAAGACACACACACAGCATGGCTCGGGTGCTCCCATTCAAGTAGCTTGCTGTGGGGCAATCGGGGAAGTGGGGAGACAGGAGCGCTAGTGGGAGACCCCAGAAGAGGAGGATCAGGGCTGATCTGTGCAAAAGCATTGCACAAAGCAGGTAAGTATGCAGGTGTATAATTAGTGCTTAGTTCACCTGCCCAATCAGAGTCCACAAATCCTATGAAGTTCAAATCACCAACTGCAGACAGCTTCAGACTCAAGTCTTTTGTTTGTTTAAGATATCGCACGAGTCTCTTAATTTATGTCCAGTATCTTTGAGGTGGTTCACTCCTGTGTCAAGCAACATGGCAGCAGCAATGTCTGAACATATAGTGGCTGCAATATATAGCAATTCCCCACTGCTTGTCTGTACTGACCATTAGTAGGAATAAGATCTTCATCCCCTTCCATTTTTGGGTATGCTGTGTCCATGGTAGTACTTGATTCTTTGGCTTTAGTCATGCCAAACTGCTGAAGCGCTTCCTCAATTTTGAATTTCTGATTTAACAGGAAGCTGCCATCTTCTTTAGGCTGTACATCAATTTCTACGTAATATGCCACATCCCCAAAATCTTTAGTCTCAAAATGCTGGTTAAGGTGAATAAAGACATTTCTGTAATTTGCCATGTGACTCATAGCTCCAGAATCAACACACCATGCCTGCAAAGATGAGGTGCAGCTTTTGGATTGAAAAACATATTCATTATCTGAAGAAAAAAATCAGTTTCTTCATTCACACTTTTGGCCTTTTGGAGTTTAGTTTGTTTTTGCAGTCTAGTTTTCCAGATATTGCAATCTGCTTTTAAATGGCCTTGTTTCTTGCACACAAAGCAAACATATGTTTCTTGTTGCATGTTACTGTATTTATTCCTATGTTTAATCTTTAAAGCAGACTATGCAATAAAATCACTGTCACTATTAATGCTTTGAATTTTACGCTTATATGCATCCATAAGTTTGCCCTTAAAATATTCTAATGTCAGTTCATCATCTGGGTGTGCATCAAGTGTTGAGACAAGCATTTCATAACTTTCTGGTAAACCACTAAATAATAGTGCTGCGACATGAAAATCTTTTTTATTTTATATTTTATTTCTTCTCCATTACCATTCAGGTGTTCAGCCATTTCCAAGTTGTGCCTTATGTAATCCTGAATATATTGCATGCATCTTTTGTAATACTTCCCACATTTCTTTAGCAGTTTCACATTTACCTATATGTATGATTTGATCATCTTCTATGATAATAGAGATTGTGCTCTGAGCTTTCTGATCTTTCTCTATCCACTCATCTGAAGGGTGTCCTGGCCTGACTTCATGTATACATTTCCAAGTACCTTCTCTTAATAGCAGCGTTTTCATCTTGAATTTCCAAGACTGGTAATTCTGATTTTTCAGGTTTCAAATTAAAGCTTTGTTGCAGCTGTGTTACTGGCCATTTTTTTTTCATTTCTTTTGCAGTCTTCTTTCTGTTGCTGTATCTTGCATTTGCTATTTGTTGTAGTCAGCTATGTCTGGGTATCTCCCTATGCCTGCGCCCATAACCTGTTAAATTCAATCTACAAATTCTACAAAACAGACAGCGCACAGGCCACATGTGTTTATGCAGCTACAAACCCAAAAACTCCTCCATCCACTGGCCTAAGAATACATTTCCACTGAACACTGACACTGATGTAGTTGTTGTACAAAAACACATGAACATTGCATTTAAACAAAAATTTGGAGTGCCATAGTTTGTCACCATTTCTTGGGTGCACAAAATTTTGAGTCTTGATATGTTTGATATCTATTTACTCAATACAACATAATTGTTTTCTATTTTTACAAAAAAATGGGCATTACATTGTGTTTGCGTGCATTAAAATTATTTTATTGTATTTTTTCCCAAAAATGTGCATTTGATAAATGGATGCACAAAAATAATGTGACGTATAACAATTGCAACTACCACCATTTTATTCTCCAGGGCCTCTGCATTCAGAAAATATATACTGTTTTGGTATTATAGGTAATTTTCAAGCCAAAAATGCTGATTTTAGCATGGGTGTGAAAAAATTGCCCCAGACAGCAAATAGTTAAAAGATAAATTTGAGATGAAAAAAAAACATTTATACTTACCCAGGTGGCTGCAGCATCATTTCCTCCAAACTACTATAGCATCATGTGACGTCATTCGAATGAAACAAATGCATTTGTTAATGTCGTTATAACTTTTTTTCGTATTTGTTGACAATTGTTACTATGTCATTTTGGAGATTCAATGTTGAAAATGAAATTTTCATCTGAAAAACTAATTAAGAAGAAATGCACATGTCTAC
This sequence comes from Staurois parvus, assembly GCF_062004578.1. Taxonomy (NCBI): domain Eukaryota; kingdom Metazoa; phylum Chordata; class Amphibia; order Anura; family Ranidae; genus Staurois; species Staurois parvus. The sequence goes on from NW_028318005.1 coordinate 3,634,170, forward strand.
CAAGAACTGAGCTATCAAAGACTCAGTTCTCGGTCTTCAGAGTACAGAGAGTCAGTGAATGTCCATCACCGACTCTCTGCTCTGCCCCTCCAGCGCTCACTGGAGCACTGGGCTGTGGAGGGGGTGGGAGCGGCAGATGCGGACTCTCAGCATCTCTCTGAGAGGCTGAGCCAGCTGCCAGTTCAGGCATCTGGGTGGATCGTGAGCCTGGACTGGCTGAGGGACATAAGGCAACAATGAGCTTTAGTCTGCTGTTGGCTGAATATGAGTCACAGGAGTTCAGAACTAAATGCACTCCTGCGATCTCCAGGGGAAGAATGGCCCAAAGAGCTTTGGCCATACTTCTCTTTTAAACTTATGTGGCCCCTTTTTCTCCTCCTTTCTGGCCATTAGAGGTGTAAGAATTTTTACTGAAAGAGAGCCCTGCTGTTCTTCATCTGACAAAAGCTACACTTCCACATGTAAGTTTTCTTCTCAATACTTAAAAAAAAAATGTATGACCCCTTTTTCTGCTACAACATGTTGTAGGCTGCAGTTATTATTATAATGTCAATTACCAAAGTGCTATAACCTTTTTATATTATATTTTACATATAAATATATATATATATATATATATATATATATATATATATATATATATATATTGAGAAGATGTATTCCACTCAATTTGTTTTATTTGAGTTTTATTTGAGTTTGAAATGTCTGGGTTAGATTGTGTATACTGTACAAACTTACACTAAGAAAATTGACTATTGTTTTTTTTTGCCTTCTAGGGGCATTTCTTATCCCCTATTTCTTAACCCTTATCTTTGCTGGGGTTCCCTTGTTTATACTTGAGTGTTCTCTGGGACAATACACATCTATTGGAGGTCTTGGTGTATGGAGACTCGCGCCAATGTTTAAAGGTATATGAGAAATTATTTTTAAATTATTTATTAGCACCGTGCTTTCTATTGTGTTTTCCATTTATGTTACATAGGTACATGTTATTAATACTATTTATGTGTGTAATGTTGAAATATATATAAACTGTACAAATATGTATACCATGTCAAATAACTTATTAATGTGTAAAAAAATAATGTGTGATATTTATGTCCTAAACTAAGGAAGGAGTCCCTTCTGGAAAACTTGACTGAGGATATACAAAAATGTAACATACTTGGACACAAAAGGCTGTGAGAGTTTAGGTGGCAGATGGATTCTTAGGAAAGAAACAAACCTTTATATTGTGTACAAAGCTAGACAATAACAAACTGCTTTTTCATTCTGGTTGACTTGTATGGGGAAAAGCAGAAGTTCAAATGCAAATAAAAGTCCATCTATACATGTTCTTTCTGACTGGATCTGTTAAAACATCAGTTTTTGGTGGTCTTACCCTTTAACAGGAATATATTTGTCTTAGTTTCTCACAATCTACACCATACAAGTGTAGTCTGTCGAGGTGCCCAGACTTATTGGAAACTAATTACTTGATCCCCTTAGTCCTTCTATATTCAGATCAGGTCTAGTAAAAAATTTGTGAGGCTTTTTTCTGAACAGTCTGACATAACATTTCTTTGTAGAGGCAATCAGCCAAAATATTACGTTTTTTAACCATTTTTTTTTAAGTGTATCAGATGATCCTTTTTCAATGCAGTCCTTTCATTTAGCATATCTTATCTAATCTAAAGTTGAGAAAATCTCAATCAAAATAGATTTTTCATCCTAAATTTTTTTCTTTTGTTTTTTATTAAATATGTTATCAGCTACAAAATGTGATCTGTAACAGATTGAAAATTAAAATTTTGTATATGGTTGAAAATTGAAGCATGTGAGTGACTAGCATTTTATTATGAAAATCTTTCTCTCTCTGTCTCTTATCATCGTCTGCACATTTGTTTTCTCTACAGGTGTGGGGCTGGCTGCTGCTGTTCTCTCCTTCTGGCTCAATATTTACTATATTGTTATTATTGCCTGGGCCATTTATTATTTATATAACTCATTCACTACGGTAAGTATCAGTACATTTGTATTCCTTGTGAGCTTGTTTAGTAAACTGATTTACAATGTAGTTATGTAATATGTGACTTTCAAAGTGTATCCCATGCTTCAAAGCTTAAAGCTGACATCCGGGCAGATAATAAAACAACACACCAATTAATTCAGCCATGTTTTCATGAAAAAATCATGTAGTCAAGGAAGTAAACTCAACTACTGTATTGTAAGGACCTGGATTTGGCTTAGTATCAACACCCTGCCATTGTCCTACACAGCAGAACTCAGACTGGAAGAGGTAGGGGCAGTACTAGGTGTGCTGTCTGCATATGTAAGCAGAGTGAGCAGCGGTATAAACTTAATAGTATGCTGCTGCTCCTTCGCTGTCCAATCAGCAGAGATGATGCCATTTTTTATCTTTGCTGTAATAGAAAAAGTGATGTCATCCTCCTATGCTGCATTACGGGACTGTGCAAATCTCAGAACTGGCCAGACAGAAATGCAAATCCTTTGGCAGGTAAAACAGCACCTACATACTGTATGTATTTTAATGGCACATTGTTTGTTTGAAGTTCAGCTTTAATAGCTCTACTTTTCTGTGTAAGAAAAATGATATTGGAATTTTTCTAAATGGTAATAGAAGTCTGAATTTGCTGTCCATGGTGCTGGATTAAATTCATATACATTATATCTGCCAAATCAGATGGCATTAACTAGAAGGTCACTTCTTTTGTTTGTCTTCCTTCTGCCAGCAAAAACACATCCATGCTCTGGTTACTAGGACTGAGATCTTATCTATCTGTGGTCTCCAAACTGTGGCCTGGGGGCCGGATGTGGCCCTTTGCTTGCCCTTATCTGGCCCTTGGGGCACTATTCCACCTACTGACACCAATGATGAGGCAAGATTCCCCCTACTGACACAATCAATGGGGCACTATTCTTCTCATTGACATCAACAATTGGGCACTATTCCTCTCATTAAAGCCAATGATGGGGCACTGATGCCGGGGCATTTTCTACTCCCGCTGTCCACAATCCAGCCCCCCTTATGCCTGAAGGACAGTAAACTGGAAAGTTTGGGACCCCTGCTATATACTAATATCAAAAAGCTACCAAAAGTAACAGCATAAAATAAAATATCTCATAGCTCTGGACAGGTGAGGTAGCATGGGACAGATATGGATGCATCAGCAAAGGACAGACCCAAGATTATAGTTAATAATACCAATGAATCCGAAGGGTGTTTTTTTATCTTATATCTTCTTATATTTTAATTTATCAAAATATATAATTATGGCAGTTTTTGTATTGTTTGAAAACAACATGACATAAGATTAAAAATCCCTTTACATAAGGATATGATTCAGTTGTAAAATAAAGTACAGCCAGTATAACCAGTGGGAAAAGATTTCCTCTAATCTGACTGCAATAAACTATTTGGTTGTTTTTGCATGCTTTGCTTTGTACATCATTATTGTTGTTTATTTTGTTATTTTTAAATTTGCCAAGATCAATGGTATACATGTATCTGTAAAGAAATCGTAGAATATATGATGTGAAATTAGCAGAATTGTGGTAATAGGTTAGTTGCATCATATTAACCTCCCTGGCGGTATTCCCGAGTGTAGCTCGGGGTAAAGTTTCAGTACCAAAAGCGGTAACCCCGAGCTACACGCGGGCTTACCATGCGGCGTTGCTCAGGGATTCCCTGCAGCGTTTACCTTGTCCTTCGCTCCTGCGATGCATCCCCGGCCATCTCCTCCAGCCGATGCTGGCATCCGGCTTCCGTGTTCTGGTCCCTGCGAGCGTCGGGACATACGGGGGCCGGAACTGTCGGCAAATTTAAAAATTTTAAAAACTGAAATTTTCTGATAAACGAATATTGCATAGTAAAACATTACTGTTTCAAACCATTTCACATACATTTTGTCCCGAGTGCTTTGTCCTGTGCCCTGCCTGCATTTTTACTGTTCTTTCTGCCTGGAAACTGAGAAATGTCCATGGTGTCCAAAAAGCGTCCCTTTAGGTCAAAAGCGGTTTTAGACCAGCTAGAGAACAGCGATAGTAAATCAGAACCACTTGCAGAATTGAGTGATAATGATTTGTGGGGAAATTCATCATCAGATACTCAAAACGATTTTGCGACTTTGCTCAGTGATGTGCGAACTTGGCGCTATATTTCAAATTTCAGTGTTTTGGTTTGATTATATTATTGAATTAAATTTATTATTATTATATTATTATTTTGTATGATTATTTATTAAATTATAATTTAAGATTTCGTGTTTCAAGTTTTATCATACCCGGGATGTTTACTAGACTCTTGTTCGGACAGATTTCAGTGAGTTATTCCTAAAAATGACAGACCTACAATAAAAAAACGACATATTTCCATGCAAAAAAATTTACCGCTTTCAGCACAGAAATATGGACATAATCATACCGCTAGGGAGGTTAATATTTTTAAAAGTGTAACCCAGTCTTTTAAAAACACATACAGTATATCTCACCTATAATGGTTTGAAGTATCTCTCATATTTAATTAGAAATGTTCCCAAATGTTTGCATACCTGAATTTTATGAGCACAATGGATATAGTATTGTATTGCTTGTATTTGCAATATGCTATTGCAGATGTAATGTTTCCATGCATTTAACCTATTTGACAATAAAACTTAACTTTTAAAATTTTAAATAATTTTTGACCTAATATATTTTTTGTTTAATCTGCAAACAGTAGATCTCTCATTACCGTTTTATTATCTAAAATGATGGTTCCTTTCTTTCATCCAACCCTCTTGGTCTCACAATCTTCCCCTATATTTTTGTCTCTTTCTCCTATTCTTATTTTATCCTCCATGTCTTTTATTCTACACTCACTATCTTTCTGTCTGTCTCTTACAGACTTTCTATTTCTCTAAACATTTTCCTTTTTTTATTCTTTCTGTCTGCCTCTCTCAATTTTTCTAACTCCTGATCTTGCAGGCTCTCTCTTTTTATCTGTCTAGAAATGTTTCTTCACTTCTATGCAATTTACATCTCGACTATATTTCTTTATACCTTTCTTTATAGATCTGCTGTTTGCAGCTAACAAATTTAATCAGTGTCCAAAGTTAAAGGAATGGCTTTTATTGCCAACTTGCTTTATCAAAAATAGTGTCTTCATCAAGAGTAGTGCAATTTAGTGCCATCAATCAGTGCACGGTGTACCAAAAAATCATGGTATCTTGTATTTACAAGCATTAAGGAATAATAAATATTCACAAATCTTTATTCTGTTGCCATACAAAACAACATATATTTCAGAAAGGTGGGTTTATTCTTTAGGCAGGTGATAGGTTATTCCTTAGACTTCGTGGATTGATTACCAGTATCTGACAAAGATGAATGGGAACTTAAATATCAGATGGGAAGTCCACTTCCTTTAAATGGGCACATTTTTTAAGCTTTTGTTAGATGGTTATATAGTAAGGTTGAGAAAAAACACAAGTCCATCAAGTTCAACCAATAGGAAAAAGCAATGTAGACAACTATATACAGAATGCTATACGCACAGTTACTCCAGAAGAAGGCAACCCCCCCCCCCTATAAAGCACGGTACAATTTGCTCCAGCAGGGGACAAAAATTGTTACTGATCCCCTGACAGCAGTCCACAGCAGTCCAATATTCCCTGGATCAACAATCTCTGGCTTCATTAGCTATAAATGTTAATATCCATTTACATTTCTTGTATTTAGGAATACATCCAGCTCATTTTTAGAACAATCTACCGAGCTGGCATTTTTTTGAGGGAGTCTATTCCAAATTTTTGTAGCACTAACTGTGAAGAAACCTTTCTCTATGTGGAGGTTAAATCTCTTTTTTCCAGATGTAAAGAGTAACCCATTGTCCTTTGTAATGATCTTAACCACCTGCTACTCCCTAACAGTGGATTTACTGCTAGTGGGTGGCAACTGCAGGCTCAGCAACGTACCTGTTTGTTGCTGAGTACATGCACACTGGCGTGCCCCCTGGTCCATGCAACAGCACAATCCCCTAAGCGCTGTGTCCACTGGACACAGTGGATCACGACACTCGGTACCCAGCCACTGTGTTGTGGCTGGGGTATCATATGTCCAATCACAATGATCACATGAAAACTTGTAAGCAAACTGTCATGAATGGCTTTCATAACATTTTGCTTACTGTTGTGAAGCTGTGATTTGTCACAAGTAATCACATGGTACCTGGGCCAATCACAGCATCCATTACCATGTAATCACTTTTGACCAATCACAGCATCACAATAGTAAATTCTAAGTTATGAGTGAAATCCATGACAGTTCAAAGGATTGCTTATAACAGTGATCATCACTGTTATAAGCAAGAATAGTGTAAAGAAAATCTCTGATCACCTCCCCAGGGTGGTACAGTGTCATTATGGTGACACTGAACTACTTTGATAATAGTATGTAAAGAAATTGTCAAAAATTAAAAAAAAAATGTTAAAGAAAAAATGTTTAAAAATTGGATTTAAAAATAAATAATTAAAGTATTACTAAACCCACAACAGTAAAATTAGTTTGTATATGCAGTAAAGCATGCTTGTTATACTCACTGTGAAACCAAAGGGATTAATCCTCTGCATTGTGTAAAAACACTGTTTGATCCTGACTTCTCTGATCCTCCCCTTCTTCGAGTGTCCCCCTCTTATCTCCTGATATCGTGTGGAGATACTTTGCACATGCTCAGTTTGGTGTGTGTTGCTAGAGAGATTTTTCTTTTTCTTGAGAGAGTGCATGTGATCAGCACAGGGCCAATCACCAGTGTCCAGACAGGGGTCAGGGGTCCTGCATCCCACCAGAGCAGAATGAAAACTCCTACAAGTTTTAACATGTGCTCGGCTGGACACTGATAGACATCACAAGACTGCTATATACTGCTGATGAGAAAAGGTATTTAGCAGTTTATATTTACTTAAGTCATTGCATTTTCATGTTCTGTGTACTGTGGGGGACCAGATACAGTGAATGCAGGGTCCTGGGTTTAGCAACAGTTTACAGCAACATACTGTCACCAGTCAGTATTACTAATCACCACCACACCTGTCATATGATGATGCTGTACTGCACTAGTGACAGAATGTAAAAAAAGAAAATGAGACAAAAAAATTACAACTTTAAAAACCTCACTATGCCTCTTACTAAATACCTTGGACTATCTACTTTTCCTGACATTTTGGGGCGTCAAGAAATGAGATAGAACGTCAGTACATTAGGACTGATCAATTTTCAGATATACACAATAGTTTGTAGACTCTGTATCTTTCACACAAACAAAATAATATACACCAATTTAAGTTATTTTCACTAAAGAAATGTAGCAGAATATATTTTGGGCTAAATTTATAAAGAAAGATTATTTATTTGCAAAATTTTAAAACAGAAGCAAAGAAAAGCTCTCCATACTTTTGCATTTATTTACCAAAAAATTAAAAAAAAAGCCCAGTGATGATTAAATACCATCAAAAGAAAGCTCTATTTGTGTGAAAATAATGATATAAATTTCATTTGGGTACAGTGCGCTGAAAAGCAAAAAAATGCCCTGGCCATTAAAGTGAAAAAAGTTAAAGTGAATAACTCTGCATCAATTTCACTATATGAACCTCTTATGTATTTATAAATGTTGATCATATACTCTCTTAATCGCCTCTTCTCAAGAGAGAACAAATTTAGCTCAGCTAATCTTTCCTCACATCTAAGGTCCTTCATGCCACTTATCAGTTTTGGTTGCCCTTCTCTGTAAAAATGTTGATCGCTTTATTTAGATAACTGTGTCTGTGGAACTCCAGTCCATTTTTAGTTTAGAACAGCTTGGACAAAGGAGAGAAACACAGCCAAGTTGCTTTATTGCTGTATCTCATGGGGTAGGATTATTTCTTACTCCCTATTCCAGATGACAACTATTTCAAGGACAGAAAAGAAGTTTCCCTTTGTGGATCACATACAGCAAAACAAACCTTTCAGAGGTGCTAATAATTCCCTGCTCTTATGGAGAAATTTACCCCTACTCCCTGTTTTAATTACCATTTTCACCAGGACAGGAAGTATTGGTGAAATTCCCCCAAATGGACACAACCAACAACTAAAAGCAAGGGCTTTAACAAATATAAATGTCTAGAGTTCCACTATATTCATTATTTGTGTGTATTTTATGTTTTTTTTTCATGTCTTTTTGTAACCACTTAGGCTCTACCTTGGAAACACTGTGACAATGCATGGAACACGGAGCTCTGTTTCTCCAATTATAGTTATGCCAACACCACCAACATGACTAGCGCTGTGGTTGAGTTTTGGGAGTAAGTTAATTTTTCATCTTCTGGACTTTATTACATGTGAATATGCGTATTGTTCGATTAAAATGGATTTATTGATGATTGTTGTGGCATGTATAAATATTGACTTATTTAAAGAGAAACTTTGATCTTAGATCTTTAAAAATAACACATTAAAGCAGAAATAAGGGGAAACATTTTTTTGAATCATGCAGTGGGGTCGGTGCCACACTTCATGGGCTAACTGCTTGTTTTTGTCAAGGGGTGATAACAGTGAACTTACCGAATCCGCTGATCCTTGGAAAGCAAGGCCAGTCCCTGTCTTGTGAATGGACTGTTCCTGACATCATCATGCCCATAGACCGGCTCCGGATGTGAGGATGGCAGGAACAGTCCACTGCTGGACGTGAGGGAGCATGGTTTTCCGTAGGATCGGAGGACAGGGTAAGTATAGATATTCCCTAACTTCCTGGACAAAATGGGCAGTTTTCTCATGCAGTGCGGGCACAGCCCTACTGCATGGTAAAATAAAAAATTTACATGGAGTTCTGCTTTAAAAAAATTTGTCTTTGTTACAAAAGTTGCTAATATACTGCTGCTATGTACTTTAGCTGGTCCAGTGGTGGACACATTGGGAGAGATTTACTAAAACTGCTATAAAGAGAGATTGCAGCACTAATCTGCAGCTATAGAGCTGCAATGTCTCTTTATAGTACTTATAGGATCTTGGTATATTGGTATCTATTGCCTGCAGCTATATCTATTGTATTTTTTTGGATTAGTGCTGACCTTATTTTGTTTTATGTATTGTACAAAAACTGGTGCACACAGAATCTGGTGCAGCTGTGCTTAGTAATGAATCAGATTCTAGGTCTTATGGTCAAAACTTAAAGGATAAAAATAATAAATGCACATTTTTTATTTTTGTCTGCAGGAGCTTGGAAAGTATTATACCAGCAATCAGTAGAATATCTGCTTGCTGTACGGGATGTATGGGATGTACGGGATGTATGAGCAAGCAGATATTCTGACTGGAAGCTTGAATGAACTACCACGGTGCTCCACAACACTGTGGTAGTTCATTGAAAACTACAATCCCACAGCTTCTAAGGCTATCGGGGCTTGCAGTTCATTCATTCACGGAAGTCTGTGAATGAATGACGCGCCCGTGTGGGTGGAGCCCCGCATGGCTGAGCTGTTTTCAAATTTGTTTTCAAATTTGACTGATAGTATGTGGAGACTTAAGAAGGAGAGAGGTGGCGGGCAGCTATGGGAACATGTTAAATGTTCCACCCTAAAAACGGGTGGAACATGTAACACGTTCCCAAAAGTGAACTTATCCTTTAATCGAACAAGCTGAAGATAAAAGCTGCTTGGTTACTGTGCACAGCTGCACCCGATTCTGTGTGCACCAGTTTTAGTAAATCCCCCATTGCACCGTGGGCTGTTTTCAATTTATGGGCCACCTCCATTTTATTTGAATCATGAATAAGCATCAGTGTACACAGATATATGTGTTGTGGCATGGTTTTGTAAAGCAGTCCTGCAGGATTTGGAAGACAGCATTTGAATTTTGAATTTGATCTTTTAGAGCAATATACTCTTTGTTACTTAAATATGATTCTAACAGGTTGGAGAGTACATAAGTATTGTATATGATCTTAAAGCAAAAACACATTGATCATCCTTCAGTCTTTAAATCCAAAGACTGGCAAAGCTGAAATTGGCAGAATAATTTCATTTTTATTATTATTATTAGGCTACCACATGCATCTCCAAAGTTTTTTAAATTTCCCACATGTGGATAACTATAATAGCCTCCCTCTTAAATTGTAAGCTCTAACGAGCAGGGCCCTCTGATCCCTCCTGTATTAAATTGTACAGTAATTGTACTGTCTGCCCTTATGTTGTAAAGCACTGCATAAACTGTTGGCGCTTTACAAATCCTGTATTATAATAATAATAATAGAAGCACCACAAATAGTGATTTGGTGTACTTTCAGAAAGAGTTTTGTGTAAGGACACTGGGGTTATGTGCTTGGTTTAAACGCAAACAGTGATTAACAGAACTAGCTAGAAAACTAAATCTACAGTATTTACTCTTGAAAAATATGTTTATACCATCATGATCATGGTTATTTTATACCAGTGTGTTGAATGTTATCCACCTTATGTTGTAAAGCTGTATAGGATATTCAGCTACAATAACAAAATTCGGTTCACCCAAAAATATGATACAAAACACTAAAATAATAATAAAGATTGTTTGAAACACCCTAGACGCAAAAAAGTCACACTTTCTCCTCCTGAAAGTCCAAAGTCAAACTAAAACCCTCTTAGCATCTGTGAAATCCTCAAATCAATACAAATTCATGCTACTAATCAATCCACCTTCATGAAATCACTCCTTCGTAATCCACGTGTACCTCAAAAAGAAAAAACTATACATAGTGCATTATCCCTATTTCCTAAAACAAAATAAGTTCAAAACCCAGTGCATAATGTGTGCAAAACGTCTACCCAATGTCCACTTCTAAGTGGCTGTATTAAATACTCTTACCCTATCTAGACTTGTGTATAGCTTTAAATCTCATTCCATGGCAAAATTCCACAAAAATTGGTGCTCCAAATGCGTCCTTCCCGCCATAAGGAATACCTCCGAAAAAACGTATAATAGTGTAATATCCTTTGGTATATATTATTAAGTGCTCTCCTCTTCCACAACACTAGTGCAACGTGAATCCATTGGCCACAATCTTCCAAACCATGCACCTTACCGGACTGTACAATCTGTAAAGTGGTCTGGTATAGTGTAGTAGATTGATGTGTATGTTGGTTGATAGTCATCACTGACTGTAAGCCAGTGTATTTCACACCTTGACCCTCCTGTAAATATAGCTAATTGTAAAATTCTGCTCGTACTTAAGCTCAGTTGTGTGAATTTACAAGCTCTAGCACATTCTCATGCATTTATATATCAGTGTACACAAGCATGGGATATATTTTATTATGGAGCTTATTAAAGGTGCAGTCTAGCAAAAATTGATCATTAGGTCTTAATTTCATAGATGGACAACAACCTGCGTCCTTAATAATTCAGTTTTTCATCTATATTGTATTGCACCAGTCTTGTTCATTCCTTTTTGAGGGTAAGTTAATGATATTGGAACATACCCGCTGGTGAAGCGGGAACACCCTCCTTGCTGCCTCTCACATAGTTAAAGTCTAATCTAAAAACAGTCAGTTCTACGATGTTACTCACAGTCACCAAATAGAATGAAACCTGCTTTAGAACTTTGAATGTGGTTAGTGATCCAGAAAGCAAAGACGGGTGAAGTTATACTACACAGGCTTCAGGAAATAAATTCCTATTGTCCTCTTAATGCAATAGCCACCAGTAAAATTACCAAGGTTCACAGCAACGGAAATTTGTTGGGCACCATGGTTAGGCAAATGAAGGAAATGTCCAACCCCACAACCTGATGCATGCATTTTAGGTATAAAAAAGCTCTACAATTCCATAGCAAGAAGTCTTGGGAAATTTGTATGCTAGTAAAATGCCTTTGGTCAACTGGTATGTGGTATAGATGCTGACCTGTGAATTTTTACCAAATCTAATATGTTGAGAAAACTACAAGGGAGAGATCAACCTTTAGTAACCCTTGCATCAAAATAAACAGTGGTGCTGCTCTTAAAGTATAATTTTGGAATAAAGCTAACTAATCTTAAAAATGTTCCCTTCTTCTTCCTAATACTTAATCTAACTAGCCTATGTAAAAAAGACAGGTACTCAGGCCAATCTGGTCCACTCATATGATCTCCCCTGTGTCAGCCAATACCAGCTGCAGGGGAAAGGAGAGAGCACTTGAAAACTGCTGGTAATGCCTGAGTGATGACATCACCTTTAGGCTTACTATGGCCCATCCTCTGCCTGTGCTCCCTCCTCTTCCCTGAAGCTGCTGCTGGCTAACACAAGGGAGACAATCATATGACTAGAGCACCCAGAAAATAGGTAGGTATACAGATCTTTATCACCAGGATTAATTAGTATAGATGTTAGCAGCAGGAGGGGACAGTTTTAAGATTAGTTCACTTTATCCCGTACTTCTACCTAAAGTTTCAGGGTCTGCACATCTGCTACTTTAATTATAATAAATTCTAAAACACATAGGGAGGCAAGTGCTGACTTGGATCAGCAGAATGCTCAAATAACGTATAATAATAATAATAATAATAATAATAATAAAAAAACAGAACTTTTGGTAGGACTTACCATGCCAAAGAGGGAGGTACTGACAAAGAGAAAAATCATGTTTTCAGCCTTTCAAAAGCCAAAAACGTGAAGCGAGGAGGGATTAGAACCACTGCACGTTTTTTTTTTTGCTGTCTAGGATCCTTCTAGGGAGAGTCACTCTATTTAATTGTCCTGGTGATCACTTTTATGGGACTAAAAGTGAAAATAAATCCAAAATTTTACACAATGTCAGGAATAGAGGGCACATTTCTGATGGGTACACTTTGTCTGGTGACAACTGTCTGAGAGGAGAGTTTCCTCATTTTGAAAAAATGTCTTCTATGACACCCAGATGTAAAAAAAAAAAACAAGGTTCACAATCATTTCCTATTAAGCACTGAATCTTACATTAAGATTCATCCTCCTAGGTGCCCCCTCCCATTATGTTGTATTCGCAGATGTGTCCATGGGCTCTGCGCGGTCATCAGCACATCTGCAAACATGAAGGTGTTTTTCCGCACATGCGCAAAAGATAGTGAAGGTTTTAAACTTCCCCGGTAGCAATCTTTTTGCTACCCCATGATTCAGGGGGTATTATTTCTTTATCTATTTTGTGGATATATTAGTCTTTATTATATTGTACAGTATGTTGATAAGGCCTTTTTATTTATTTATTCCTATAAGGTTTACTTTTATAAAAAAAAAGGAAACTTTTGTTTTATGAGTGTTTGTTTTTAGAGCCTTTATAACAAACTGTTAAACTAATTTTTTTCTGCTGTAAAATTTTTTTTTTTAAGTGGGCTTGTATTTCAGAAGGTATTGTCTTCAGATTTAAATTAATTTGAAAGGTTTATTTTATTTTATGTTGATAGGGCCATTTTTTTTTACGTTAAACTACCTTTAACTTAAAACAAAAGGGAGGTTTAGATAAAACGGTGGATTTGTCTCAAGGATGGTAATTTTGGTCTTTGTTTCTTTTGGGGGGTTACCAGATTTTTATTTTATGGTGATAGGGCCTTTTTTAATTTTGAGGTGTTCATTTGTGCCTGGTCATATATTTTTGAAGTTGTAATTTGTTCAGAGTGTGCCACTTTATCACTTAAAAGAAAAAAAAATATGCAAACGAAATGTGCACCTAAAACAATTCACATACTATCACTCACATCCCCCTATTTCCATAAATAAAAAAATAAAAGTTAGGCATACACAAGTTAGGCCCAATATTCTCAAATAAAAAGGCTGATAGCCTTTTTTCACTGCTCCATCTAATGCAGTTTCTTCATTCTTGCATTAAAACCCCTACCTGTGTTATTTGTCTTTAGTAGATGTAAATTGCAGTTTAAAATTATTCTGCTGCTGGCCCATTTTCCACTGCAGCATCTCTGTGCCAGAGATTGGAGAGGCGAGAATGTGGAAATGGCAGAACATCAGCTAGGGAAATTTTTGTCAGGGGTAGGGACAGCTTGCAGAGTACTGATGACAGCAGCTATCCTATTCCACCAGATGGCACTGCCCCATGGGTACAAACTACTGCTTTCCCCTGGGCCACTTCACCTATCCCTCCAACTCCACATTAATCCACATCTGTATGTGCTGCAATATGTGTGGCCTCAAGCAATTGGCAGGAATGTCTGACAAGAGGTTTAAGAGGCTTATCTTAAGGAATATCAAGCAAATAAGAGAGTCAGCATGGTGCCAGGCCAAGCACAGCCTTGAACTTTGTGATAAGTCTTCTAGCCTCACCTTGTAATTTTTACCAGCATCCTTGACCAGGCATTTGTTTATTTGGCATTTGCTGGAGAAAAAGAAAAATGACCCCCAATCACCCTCATGCCTATTCTCTCAAAACCAGCTTGGCATTTTTTCCCTGGCAGACAAGTGCAGCTGCAGGCAGCAGTCACAAGCAGTGCCTAAACCTTATGATTGCCCACTACTTAGGGTTCAGGGCTGATGTGAACACTCTTCAAGGTGAGGAGGACAATTGGTTTGTCCAGGTTAGATACTTGGATAAAGCTTGCACAGTATATGCTGCAGATTTTGACTTGCCGATGTGTTGTCTGAGAGGGCCTTTAGCACAACAGGTAATTATCTTACAAAGAGATGAATCCGCCTGTCCCCTGACAAATTAATTAGACTAGACGTACGCCATTGCCAGATTCTGTCAACACTGCTGGCCTGCCAACATTACCAGTTCTTGCCACCTCTCCTGGCTTACCATCATTACCAACTCCTGCTACCTCTTCTATACTGCCTTTATTACTAGCTCCTGGTAACCATTACCGGCTCCTGCCACCATTACCAACTCATTGCACCTCTGCTGGCCTTCTACCATGGCCAGCTCCTTCCGCCTCTCCTGGCTTGCCACTGCCATCACCTCCTGCTAAACTCAAAATCGACAGTGGTATGGAAGGTTCCACAACCTATTAACAGTTACAATCACAAAAACGCTTAAGCATTCAGGCTTTTAAGGCACCAAGTATAAAACAAATGACAACCACACATCAACATACAAAATTTTATTTTTCCACAGTATAAAAAAATTATACATAAATCACCTATTAAAAAGGGAAATGATTCTGATAATCATTAATATAGGTGTATCCAAACTAAATATCCAGCCATTTTGGGACAGAATAGTTGTAAGCCAAAATAGCCAACTGTTCTGTCCCAAAATGGATCATATATAATACTATAAACAAGTTCTTTGCAAAGAGGGAGGAGAAATTATTTGTGAAGGGCTGTATATTTGTTTTGGGTACACCTATATTACCAGTATCCATTTCTATTTTTTATAGGTGTTTTTGTATAGTTTGTTTTATACTATGGAAAAATAAAATTATGTATGCTGCTATGTGGTTGTCAATTGTTTAATACCTGGTGCCTTAGAAATCTAAGTGCTTAAGTGCTTACCAACCTCTGTCACCTTTCCTGGCCTGTCACCATTCGTAGATCCTGCCACCTCTGCTGACTTTTTTCTATTACCAATTCCTGCCACCTCTTCTGGCCTGCAACTGCCACTAATACTAGCCTACCACCATTACCAGCTTCTGTCACTATTACCACTTCCTGCCACCTCATCAGGCCTGCCACTGTTACCAGCTCTTCTTACCTCTCCTGGCCTGCCCCCTATTACCATCTCCTGCCATCATTAACAGTTCTTGCCACCATTACCAGCTCCTGTCTACTCTTTTGACCTGCCACCTTTACTACATTATCCAGCCAGCTCTATTCCAGTGCTCTGCACTGTAAAGGTTTCACATATAATGTTTCTGAACCTGGGCCTCAACTGTAAAATTTCTAATGTTTGCTGCATGGTTTTGTCTCCTAGTTTGTGGCCTATTCCAGTGCTGCAGCACTAAAAATATTTGTGATATTTGTCTCTCTGAAATAATAGACTCAAAATGTTTATTTCAATGAAACTCTACCTAATCTCTCCCGCTTTCATTGAGGCCTAATCAAGCAGCTTACATACTCTCAAATAAATTTCAAATATTTGTGGCAATTGTCCCTGAAATAATTCTCTCTAATTTTTATTGCAAGACAAAGGCTTCCTTGTTTCTTTCAATTTGCTGCCTATTCAGGTGCCAGTGAATTGCCCTGACTATAGCCAATTTTTAATAAACACATACCTGAACTCTATAGTTGGAATATGGTGGAGTATTTTGGGAATACTTGGGGAAGGGGTTTGAGGAATGTGAGGCTGTGGTTTTGCAATGTTTTTGTGCAATCTGTTCTGGCTTTTATTTATTGGGATAGTGAACAGAGCAGCATCAGACTGAGTTCATCTCTTCGTCACTTTGCTCTGTCTTCCCATCAGTATGCATCATGCAGTGCAGCACATCTGTTTTTTTGTGCTGTTTCTCACTCATCCTCTATGAGCTCTGTTGTATAGTGCACAGATGCCAAGACACATTCAGGCACCTAAGCTGGCTAAACATTATACAATTTTCTTATTCAATTTAGATTTAACTTCAACTAGACTGCTCCAAAAAATTAAAGGAACACTTTTTAATCATAGTTTGGCATCAAGTCAATTAAACTCCTGGGATATTGATCTGGTCAGTTAAGTAGCAGAGTGGGTTGCTAATTAGTTTCATCTGCTTTGGTGTTAATGAAAGCAACAACAGGTGCACTAGATGGGCAACAATGAGACAGCCCCCAAAACAGGAATGGTTTTATAGGTGGAGGCCACTGACATTTTTTCCCCTACTCACCTTTTTTGTTTTTCACTAGTTTTGCATTTGGCTAGGGTCAGTGTCACTACTGGTTGCATGAGGTGATACCTGGACCCTACAGAGGTTGCACAGGCAGTCCAACTCCTCCAGGATGGCACATCACTACATGCCATGACCAGAAGGTTTGCTGTGTCTACCAGCACAGTCTCAAGAGCATGGAGGAGATTCCAGGAGACAGGCAGTTACTCTAGGAGAGCTGGACAGGGCTGTAGACAGTCCTTGACCAATCAGTAGGACTGGTATCTGCTCCTTAGTTCAAGGAAGAACAGGATGAGCACTGCCTGAGCCCTACATAATGACTTCCAGCAGGCCACTGGTGTGAATGTTTCTGACCAAATGACGTCCTCTAGTGGGCCCTGTGCTCAGTGCTCATCACCCGACACCATAGAGCTCAATTGGCATTTCCCATTGAACACCAGAATTGGCAGGTCTGCCACTGGCACCCTGTGCTTTTCACAGATGAGAGCAGGTTCACCCCGAGCACATGTGACATAAGTGAAAGGGTCTGGGGAAGCCATGAAGAACATTATGCTGCCTGTAACATTGTTCAACATGAACATTTTGGTGGTGGGTCAGTGATGGTTTGGGGAGACATATCCATGGAGGGATGCACAGACCTCTACAGGCTAGACAATGGCACCCTGACTGCCATTAGATATCTGATGAAATCCTTGGATCCATTGTCAGACCCTAAGCTGGTGCAGTGGGTCCTAGGCTTCTCCTGGTGCAAGACAATGCCCAGCCTCATGTTGCGAGAGTATGCAGGCAGTTCCTAGGGGATGAAGGAGATGATACCATTGAATGGCCCCCATGCTTTCCTGACCTAAATCCAATAGAACACCGCTGGGATATCATGTTTCGATCCAACCGACTCCACCATGTTGCACCTCAAACTGTCCAGGAGCTCAGAGATGCCTTGGTCCAGAAGGAAATTGATCATTATGCATGCATATAAGCATGTGGGGGCCAAACAAACTGCTGATTACATCATTATGAGTAGTTGCAAAATGGACTAGCCTCCTGCATAATTTTTTCACTTTATTTTCAGAGTGTCTTTGGATTCAGTCCTCTGCAGGTTGATAATTTCATTTCCATCAAATGATGGGACATCCTTATGTTCCTAACACATTACCCAGTCCATGTCAGTATAGATATCCAGTATGATAGTTTTCCCCATTGAGATCTCATCTGTTTTCAAAGTGTTCCTTTAATTTTTTGGAGCAGTGTATGTAGCGCAAGGGCCTGTCTGATTGCCTACAAATTAAAAATGCTTAGATTTTACCATGTTTTATGGTTTTGGTAAATCTAAAGGAAAATTGCACAAGAAAAATGTATATACATTCTAAACAATGTATGGCCAGCCTTACTCTTCATCTTGTAATTGCAAAAAATAAATTTAATAATGCAATAATGAATACCGAGCTGAGCTATATTAAATTATGCAATGTATATCTGTCTGGAGTTCAGCTGTGAATTTACCCTATAAAAAGCATATATAAAATGTGTAATCTTTTGAATGCTTACTATTTAACTTCATTATGCATTTGTGGATATTATCACTCTAAATATTGAGTACTGTAATTGTCTACAAGTTTCTTGCTTTGACTTTACATTTGAAGATTCTATCCTTTCTAATAATTTGTAAGGAATTCATAGTTAATGTGACAGTTGCTTAAAAATGTAAGATTGCGCAAATGATAAAAGTCAGCAAGAAGAGAATTGCAGGGAGAGACTGTGAAGTAGTCATTGGGCACCTTATTAAACTAAATTTACAGCTTCAAGTTTTCATAAAAAGCATCTTATAAAAAAGAAGGTCAGAATAAGCAGACAAATGAAGTGTCGTAGCAAAGTTCAGTTCACTAATCACAAGACTCCAGTTCTGGCTCCGCAACAAGAGATATCTCAACTACAGTCAAGAATACATTCAGATGATTGATGCCAGCAGGGGACCAGTAACATTAAACCTGAAAGATGCCAGCAAATTAAGTATGTCTTCTATAGTTATTCTATAGAATTATTACTTTTTTCATAAGTACTTGGAGCTTTATCTTTCTAAAGTGACAGATAACAGTGCCCCCAATATCTTATACTGATTTGCGAAGTAGACAGCCCTTTTATTTTCATTCCTCAGCAAATTTATACACTTTAAATTAACATGTTTTCCAATGGTTCTGTAGCTTATATCATTGTCATATTGATGATGCTGTCAGATAGTTGAAAAAAAAAACAAAACACTTGTTTTGTACTTGTAACAGTGTAACATTTTCTTTTGCTTAAAGGCAAGTCAGAACCTAACTAAAATGAAATCCACTCCCACCCCCATTCTAAGCCTAAGTGATCTACCCTGTAAAACGTAGTACGTCTATAATTACCTATTCTGAGATCACTCTGGTCCGGTCACATAATCTTTATAGTGTAAGGAAGAAATCACCAACAGTGGCTGCAGAGCCTGGGTGGTGACATCACCCATTGGCTTACTATAGGGCATCTGTTCTCAGCTGTCCCTCCTTTACACTGAAGCAGGTGCTGGGCCCTAATCATGTGACCAGACCAGAACAACTTCAGAATAGGTAAGTATTGGCATCTTTCCTTTACAGGGTAGATAGAACAGATTTAGAATGGGGATGGGGGGAGATTAGGTTTTGACTTGCCTTCCACTTTAAAGATCAACTCTAGGAAGATATAAAAGACTCGAATTAATGCAACGTTCTATTAGTAGATTCATCAGCAAAGGCTGATACACACTATGCATTTGAATTACTCCTCTGAGTACCTTTTACTCCTGGCAGGAAAAAGCAGCCTAAAACACATCTAAAGCTGTGTATTGCATGTGCAGTTAGGTGTGTTTAGGTATGTCAAGTGCTTGAGTATTAAATGGATTTCTTCATCCAGAAAATGAATATATTCTGGCAATAAGAATGAATATAATTGCTAAGTGCGTCTAGCATTTAGGCATGTTTAGATGCACTTTTAGAAGTGTAAAGTGTTTATCTGGCCAAAAAATCATCTCCTAAATGGACTGGCAATGTTTTTTTTAAGCCAGTAAATGCCCCTCTTATAATACTTCTGTAAATTCCTATGTGTGAAGTTGCAGACTGGCACATGCTGGTGGAATCCCAAACTCCTTTATTTAGCAAAGAATTAAAAAAACAAGTGTTCTTCCTTGCAGATGTAAATAAGAAAAAGTGAGCGCTCATCAAATACATGTATAAGCAGCTAGAACACTAGAGGGAATCACAAAAGCCTCGCGTTTTGACAAATAAAATAATAAAGTGCAGCGCTAAAAGGATCAACATATAAAAACGTTTGTTCACAGAAGTCCATGCAGAAATGAATATATATATGACTATATACTGTATATATATGTGCAACTCCAAACTGCTGCTTCCACAACTGTAAATATTCCAAATGGCTTGTGACAGAGGGTATGATAGAAATGCGCACTCACCGACCGCGCATAGGAAATGCGCATATAATATCCATCAATCAGGACATAGTCATGTTGGGTGCAGAATCCCTCATAGAGGTGTTGTCATCAAGCAGTAATCAGCAGGACTCAGAGGACTCCTTTAGGATATGGGTGAACCGCCTGGGCAAGAGGCTCCCTCCTCTGGATGTTAGATGTAGTAAACTGTATGTGTGAATCTAAAGAAAGATGGCCACCAGACCTCCTTGTGATCCTCGGCGGCAGAGGCGTCACACGCTGTCAGCTCCTCCTAAGGCCTTTCGTGCTTTAGATTCACACATACAGTTTACTACATCTAACATCCAGAGGAGGGAGCCTCTTGCCCAGGCGGTTCACCCATATCCTAAAGGAGTCCTCTGAGTCCTGCTGATTACTGCTTGATGACAACACCTCCATGAGGGATTCTGCACCCAACATGAGTATGTCCTGATTGATGGATATTATATGCGCATTTCCTATGCGCGGTCAGTGAGTGCGCATTTCTATCATACCCTCTGTCACAAGCCATTTGGAATATTTAAATACATTCAAAATAATAAATATGAAAAAGATAAATCACCAAATGTGAAAATCAATATACCACATATAAATGTGCAAACAAAGTGTTCACATATACAGTATATAGACATTATATAAAGTAAGTTCATTGTAAAATTGTGTTACAAATTTAAACTAGAAAATCTACAATTTCTGGGGAAATTGTGTGAAGTGTTCTTGCCTCCATCAGTAGTCTACAACTGGAGTGGGCAGAGTAACTGGATGGAGTGGCTTTAATGGCAGCAGGGATAGCTGAACGTTTTGATATAAGATTTGTGTAGGTGGGCTTGAAAATGAGGGAGTGATGGCAGTTTAGAAATCATGTCCTGATTTTTCAGCTCACACTCTAGCTTTTGTCACTCTGCTGCCTGCTCACACACCTGGGTTCCTATGGCAACTCACTCTACAGCAAAGGCAGAGAAGAGTGGTTAAAAACAAACTGCTCCAACTTGCTCACTTCACTGGCGGTTGCCATCTTCAAACGGCTGTAACTTAAAAATTATAAATCCAACACCGAAGAGCTTTATATTGTGAGAACCACAAGACCCAGACCTACATTTCGATGCATAGTATGTCTCAGAAACATTACAAATGAAGGCACAGTCGCAGTTTAGAAATTGCCCTTTAAATTTGAGGTGGCTAGAGTGCAGTTTCAATGAATGTCAATGGGCGGCGTGAGTTGCAAACAAATGGTCCTATTGTGAAAACTATCAGGACTATGGCTTAGCCGTGGACATTTTTAGTGGCAGCAGGGATAGCTGAACGTTTTGATTTAAGATTTGTGTAGGTGGGCTTGAAAATGAGGGAGTGATGGCAGTTTAGAAATCATGTCCTGATTTTTCAGCTCCCACTCTAGGTTTTGAACATTCCGCCATTCATTCCTATGGGGCCAATTTCACCACAAAAACGTCGATATTTCGTGAACCATTCGCCGAAACGTTTCACAAACTAATAGCACACCAATCGGGAACAATCCGCACGTTTCGGAATATTACTGTCTATGTAGTGTAAAAACTGTGGGAGGAGTTAGGGTGGTAAATTTGGCTATAATATTAAGAATACATATATGAGATAACAGTAAGTGGTCTTGCCATGCAAAAACACTTAATAAAATAAATAGCAATATATTCCAGTCCAACTAAATGAAACTGGGTATATCTAAGACAGTCTAGTTCTTTAGTGTAAGTGACCAATTACTCGTTGTAATTGATCCACCAGAAAAAAACACTGCCACCCATTGCAACAGTAGACAAATGCCTCCTACCAGATGTGATGGACCATTAAATTATAAATGATCAAAGCACGCTTGATGTGAATATCCAGCAGTGGCTCCACCAGAGATCCAGGCACTCATACGGGCATCCATACAAAAGGCACCATGGTATAAAAAAAAAACTTCCATAGTGAAGCAAGTTTAAAAATAATCTTGATGTTTATTATAAAAGCAATGACAGTGAAGCAAAATGGTTCCACAAATTATAAAAAGGAATAAAAACAACAGATAAATATATTAGCAGGCTGATAGCACACAGCGATGAAAAACGTCAACTTAAACCGACGATAATGTGTGATGATGTCACATACGAGTCACACCCAACATGTTTCGTCAGAATGACGTCTTTGGGGGACCAGCTGAATGGCAACCTTCATGCTAAGCTTGTGTAAATACTGCCTTCTAAAGGAACTAAAGCACTTTCAAATTAAAGAGCTCTATCTAATGGTACAATAACAAAATGAACATCCGTAAACACAGTGTTCAAAGTAAAATAAAAATACAACTAAAAAGTGATCAGCCTGCCAGCACAGCCTAATAGATGACAATAATAAAAAAAAATTAGAGGAATATCAATACTTTGGAGGAATACACAATACTAATTTAGAACAGTTTATACTGTAATTATATTCTATTACAGGAAGGTATATATACTATATAAATAAAGCACACCATAATAAAGTAGTTGTAAATAAATTCAATTGATTTATTTTACATGCCTCACATTCAAAACAAGGGTAATAACCCTTAAGATCATGAAAATATTGTGGTCTACTGGGAGGATCAATTACATTACCTTTCTTAGAGAGGGAGCTCCTCTATATACAACATAAAATCAATGGACCCAAAATGCAGTCATTTTTAAGAACTGGCCAATGCTTCCAGATAATCCTTTTAATAGCCCAGTGTTAACTAGAATAGGAGGTGATAAAGGCCCAATTAAATAAATTACAATTGGTGGAGATGTTATCTTTCCTTCATAGCAATGTATCTTTATCTTTGGCACTAACCTCCTCTATAACCTTACCCAACCCACTATACCCCTTATCAATAAATCTCTGTCTCAATAATTCAGATTGAAAGTGGTAGTCATTAATATTAGTGCATTGGTCATTAATATTAGTGCAAAAACTCGCTCTTAGGTATTGATCTGGGTCAGGATGGATGATGGCAACTGGTCCTATCAGGGTAAGAATTCCTATCAGTCTCCTTGAAGTAAGTAATCCTTTGCAGATTATCGTTCACTGCCCTAATAGTCAAATACAAGAAATGTACCTCCTGAACACTATACTCACATTGCAAAACAACCCTCTTATCATTGGAATTCAGCTCAGCAATAAAATTCTCCAAAGATTTGGGGTTCCCATTCCACAGGAGGTGGATGGAATCTATATAGGATGTCATCTAGCATGAAGTCGATTTGTCTAAAGCTCCATCTTTACATAAGAAATACTCTACCACTTCCAAACTATGTTCATGAGAAATAATAGTGTACATCAGCAGTAGCCATAATGTATCCATCCTTCCATTTAACCTGACTGATTAAATTAATGACATGAGTTGTGTTCTTTAAATAAGGTGGAGACTAGTGTTTGCAAAAATTCATCAATATACTTCCCAATATGGGAAATAACCGAATCAATGCCACTAATTATAGGGCTTCCCAGAGCATTAGTGAGGTTCCTATGATTTTTCGGTAAATAATACGTAACAGGTATTCATGGTGCACTAGGTATTAAAAATGCTTTTTCCTTTCTATTCAAGATCCCACTATTATATCCTTTATCGATGATAGTCTGTAAATCCCTTTTATATCCTTTTAAAACAGACATATTTGGGGGGGGGGGGGCAGTGGTGTATTTAGTTCTTGTGCTGCCGTAGGCAACACAGAACCTCTTCACATGCCCCCAGCACCACCATCCTCTGCTATCACCGACTGCCGCAATCATACCACAGAGGAGTGTTCTATACAATCGGATATGGATTGACTATAAATTGCATGTTTGCCTGTAATGAAAGGAGCATTCTCTGTAAGAACACATGTAAACAAATATAAAAGAAGGCATGAGTGGATTACTGCTTGACAGGTTGTGTTGATGGCATGAAGATTGGTGTTCAGGATGATCAAAGAGAAGAGAGGCATATAGGACAGCAGGAGAGACTATTCTTGACTTGACTTATAAAGTGCTGAGGTTGTGTAGCTGGGCTCCCTCTATATAACTGCCGGGTGGTGTGGACGGTGGTGACCACTAGAGGAGGGTGAGGACACTGCTAACACCAGACAAGACCGGCATACCCCCCCACCCCACCGATAACCATGATGACACTGACACCTCTCACATCGGGCACACTGCTGGAATGAGATGGGGCTCAGGTAAGTATTTAGGGGAAAAGCTTGGGGGGGGGGGGAGCTGAACATGGGAGGTTTTCTACTTTAAGGCAGAGAATGCATTAGGGTAAAGAACCTTTAACCATTACAACCACTTCACCTTTCACAATTTTTGGGTCAATATGAAAAATCTCAGTTTTGCTTACCAAGTTGTGAATTGGTAATGGAAAATGTGTGCCACTCAGGCTATAAGGGACAGCAATCCTGTGTCCACCACTATGAGTGAAGGCCAGGGAAGGAGCTTGTCTAAACTTCAAGCAACTGTTAAGAAAAGGATGGAACCCATAAAGGCACACATCTATGCAGATCCGCTAGTATTGGAATGGATAGCAGTCTTAGCCTGGCTGAGACTACTATTAATTCCAATACCAGTGGGTCTGCATAGATGTGCAGCTTCATGGGATCCATCCTTTGCTTACCAAGTTGCTTAGAAGAGGTTTTCCCCCTTATTTAGAGGGTATGTTTTTTTCTTTCTATGGTAGTTTTTTTTAATTCGTGTTCTTTTTTTTTTGTTTATGTGATTGTTATTTGTCTACTGTTAATGTATATGTTATTTTCCCTTTTCCTTATTATAAAATTACAATAGAAAGAAAACCCCATAAAATAATGAGGGGTCATTCTTTGGCCCAAGAACAGGTCTATTATACATGAAAGGAGCTTGTGCAACCCACATGAGCCATTGAAAGCCCATGGCAACCTTGAAATCACTAAAAACATGATTTTGCCTTAATTTTGGGAAAAATAAATTGCAATGGGCTGGAGCACATTCTTGCAGGAGCCCACCAATATGCAGCAATGAGAATCAGTGACATCATTCATACCATGGCTGAGGTAAGTATTTCTTTTTTCTTTGTTATACACTTTAATTTTTCACGAGCTATTTAAAATCATGTGTATTTGGAATTGTGATTTGATAATAAAGTGGACCTTGAATTTTAATGGAAAGTTGGCTTCAAAGAATATTTAATTTGATCCATTACTCAGTAAAATATATCAAATCTATATGCTTATGCACAATATTGATTGGCACTTTTTTTTTTACTTTGAAGTTTTACCAGATGTATGTTTGCTATTCTCTGCACAAAGACTTCCATAAATATGACTAGCAGTGCAATGATTACTTCTTGATTGCTCTTTAAAAGGCAGCTAATATTGTAATCTCTCCTTTTTAATCATGCTCTCTTCTGAGCTTCTCAGTTCAAGGTCACTTTATGTTATTTGGTTAGAAACTGAATTGATCATCATAATAATTATGTAAAAATACTTTTGTATAAGTTTTAGGAGTATATATCATGGTATATTTTATATTTGCTATAAAAAATGTGTCAAAAAGCTCTTTATTTGGCCAAACCAAAAGCGTACAGTGCAGTTTGCAATAAATCATGCTGATGAGTATGTACAAAAATGTAAGAAAAGTCTCAGAGAGTAAATTGGTCCTTCCCCTCATGCCAGGGTGCTAGGCGTAATCCTAAACTCTGACCTCTCCTTTGGTCCCCACATCCACTCACTGGCTAAATCCTGTCGCCTCAACCTCCGGAACATTTCCAAAATCTGCCCCTTCCTGACCAATGACACCACAAAACAACTTATCCACGCCTTGGTTATATCCCGCCTTGATTACTGCCACTCCCTCCTCACTGGTCTACCGTTACACAGGCTATCCTCCCTTCAGTCTATTATGAATGCTGCTGCTAGACTCATACACCTTACCAACCGATCAGCAACTGCTGCCCCTCTCTGCCAATACCTTCACTGGCTTTCACTAACCCAACATATAAAATTTAAAATACTAACCACAGTGTACAAAGCCATCCACAACACTGCCCCTAGCTACATCACCAACCTCATCCACAGATACTGCCCAAATCGCCCACTCCGCTCCTCCCATGATATCCTCCTCTCTAGCTCCCTCATCACCCCCTCCCACGCTTCCCTCCAGGAATTCTCCAGAACCTCTCCCATCCTCTGGACCTTCCTACCACAGCATGTCCGGTCAGCCCCCACCCTGTCTGCCTTTAGGCGATCTTTGAAAACTCACTTCTTCAGGGAAGCCTACCCCAACCTCCACCTAAGAACTGTACTTGAATCACCTCCACCAGATCATCCCCTGCAGCTATCACCTTTTGTATCACCTTCCCCTTCCTTTAGATTGTAATCTCCACGAGCCGGACCCTCACATTCCTTCTGTACTGAAATGTATTGTAATTGTACTGTCTCCCTTACATTGTAAAGCGCTGCGCAAACTGTTGGCGCTATATAAATCCTGTATAATAATAATAATAAATTGTACATAATGACATGGTGCAGAATTATCAGAAACTGAAATAACAGTTTTTTTCAGTAGAAAACCACATTTTTGAACTCATAACATCGGTAGAATGTAGATAGAGGGAATTGAGTGTGGATGGGGAAATCCTAATAAGACTGAATAGGATGTCATATGTATTATAGCAGATTGGGAGGTGAGTAGATAAACAATATAAGAATAGGATGGTTGAGGGAGAGAATGGATGTATGTGGGGGCAGGCAGCACGCCTTTCATCAGACTGAGCATTCAGAGATAGGGAGAGAAAGAAAAGAAGTAAAAGCAAAGAAGGGGGGTTAGGTAGGGTGGTGAGATCTAACAGTCCTAGGGCAATAAGAATCCCTTTATAGAGTACAACATTGGGGGTACAGTGTTGGCCAGCACTGCAAAGAAAGAAGATTTGTGGGTACTGATTTCAAAGGATTGCAAAAGGAGCAAACAGTGTGGCCAGGCTGTGGGAAAACTGAATAGAATTCTAGGATGCATTATTAGAGATGTCACCATCAGGAGGAAGGAGGTCCTGATTTCACTATATAGATCTTTAGTGGGAACTCATTTAGAATACTAAAGAACACAGGGATATGATCTAAAACTAACAGGAGGAAAACTCAAAACTAATCTTAGAAATTATTATTTTACTGAAAGGGTAGTTGGAATAGACCTCCAGCAGAGGTAGTGAATCAACTGTAAGTGGCTTCAAACATGTTTGAGACAAACATAGATCTATACTCTAGGCAAAAAAAGTTAATAAAAAAGCAAACCAAAACAAAATAAATGAATGAAAAACATGTATAAAAAAAGAAAAAAAAACGGGCAGACTCGATGCTCCACTTTTTATTTTTGGGGCCTTCACTTTTTTATGTTTCTATTGGTGGGTAGGACCAATCTACTGAAAATAGTTGTTGCATTATATTCATCTGTGGTTTTGTATTCTGACCGATTGACCCATGTGTTATGAAACTTCTTAGCATGGTGTCATTTGTTCTTTCCATTCTTTTGTTTTATTGTTGGTGGAGAAGGGTTCTTCCAGAGGACTAGAATACATGCCCTGGTTGCATTTACCAAGTGGATTAGGGTTGACCACTTAAATGGTGGGCCTTTTTAAGGGTTCCTTTAAAGATATTCTCCAGTCAGTCATGAGTACCTAAAGTCATTCAGGGGAGACACCCTAACTGCTGAATGGATTTGTGTGCAGCTAACTCCCACACCAGCTAAACGGTTCTATACTGTCCATTTATATATTTAACTTCTTAATGCCCTGAACCTAGAGATATAAAAAAAACTGACTGAAGTCAGCACTTCTTGCTCTCTGGGCCCATTGGAGCTTTGCCTGCTTATTGGAGCATGATAGGCTGGTTAGACATCAAAGATTTCTATGACAAGAGATTGATGTCTTGCCCAGATGTTTACATAGAAGCTTGCTAAAATTGGACACAGAGAATTTAAATAAAAATGCAAAAATTCAAATGAGTGGCTTTTATTAGAATTTAGTTTTTCATGTATAACATTAGCCATTCCCTTATTCTCTGAGGTTACTGATTAGTGACATTGTTTATAATCCATAATGTGCTGTAAGCTATGGCAAAATATATCAGCTTTTAACACACTCCCATCAAGATTATTGGTGCTTCTTCACTCTGCAGATGTGTATTTTGTAGTTTTTTTTATTTTTATATGAGATTGTAAACTCAACACGCAGGACTCATTTTCCTTTGTTGCTTAAGTATGGTATTGCTATTTTTTCATATTGGTTATAATTTAACGTAGCCTAGTAAAGATAACATAAACCCAGACTTTTACTACCCATAGCAGGCAACCAATGGAATTCATCCACTGATGAACGGTAGACAATAAAGGGAGGGTTTGAAGGTTGGGTGTAGGAGGCGTGAATGGGAGAAGAGAAGCAGATTGCTGTGTGTGTTGGCTAAGGTGGGACATATTTCTTGGAAAAAAATCTAGATCTGTGTTTCCTCCATGCTAGAGGTGATGAAAAGATGCAGAGGTTGGCATAGGTTAAGCACTAGAACAGATGTACTTCCCAACCCAGAGGCAGCATATGTACTGACAGCAGCTATCAAATTGTCAGGGAGCCAATGCAGTGCAAAGACACCCCTTGAAGGATACCTGTGTCCAGACTATGGACATTAAAGTATTCCAGTGGCAAGTGGCTGTAATTAGACATGTACACGCCGGAAATTTTTGTTTCAGATCTATTTGTTCATTGAAGAATTTTGTTTTTTCATATACGTTATGTTGTCCTGATTCATTTTTGGAATTAATTTCATATGTTCAGCATTGGTTTTGTATATTCATTGGTCTGGGTGGATTTAAAAAATGTAGCATTTTATCCGGAAGATTGCTATATATTGCTTACATTATCAAATCAGACTGATAGGATACTTTCAGAAGCTAGTCTAATCCACCATGAGAAATGGCCTGAGTTGATTGGACAATATTGATTGGTGTCATGTGCATCCGAATTAACAAATGTAACAACATTTGGATCCATCCATTATCCGAATCTGAATTATCAAACAAATTTGAAATTTAATTAATTTCCTCATGGGCCTGAACTACTATTGCATCATGTGACGTCATCTGAATGAAACAAATGCATTTGTAAATTTTGTAATAACTTTTTTCAGATTCGTTGACATTTGTTACTATGTCCATTTAGAGATTCGTATACATCTGAAAATCTAATTTTCATCTGAAAAACTAATCAAAACGAAACGTAGATGTCTAGTTGCACTGTTATATATAGAGTTAAGCTTTTTAGCAGTGTGTGAAAAGGAGAACAGACTCAGACACAGAGCAAAAAGATATATGTTTATTAAACTGAGAACTGTTACATTTGAAAAGAAAACAGTTAACTATGGTTTAGTTTTTTGGTTGGCCCTGCCATCTATCCTATGCTTGATAAAGAAAGAAAAAATATTTTTGTGTAGAGAGATGCACCTATAAAACATCAAAATACTTAATGTTAGATACTGTACATACACATGTAATAGGTATTTGGTATGTGCATCAATCCAAATAAAGTCCAAAGAAACAGATTATGTGAAAAGACAGATTTCTGTGGTGTGATGCTCTTCAGCACAGTTCATGAAACAACAAAGAGTTAAAAAAATACATTTCAAAGAGTCAGTGAAACATTCAGCCATCCACGGATCCAATGTAAGTATCTTGAAAAGCCATCCAAACACTGTGTGCTCTCCACCACAGACAACAAAAGCCTCTTACCAAATGAAATGGATTCCTATAAAAGAGATAAAACACGCATGTTCATCAATGACCATCTAGGTATCCATCCATGGTGAAAATTAATTCCCCAACTTCAGGCTTCAAGATTGGACCAGACATCATTCATACTAATAGAGGGGAACAGAGGCAACACATGTCAAAGTATGTCACATGTCAGAGTATGTCACATGTCAGAGTAAAAATGTCAAAAAGTTTATTATATAAAAAGACATTTACTTACAGAGGTAAAAACAGATACAGCATGCAACAAATAAATAGTAGTGCCTCATAGGCATCCACCCAGAGGGCGTAGTAATATTGCATTTTGCTGTAAAACAGCGTCATCAGGGGAACAGGAGCGCAAACAAATTGACATCTGGTACAGCTTATATAGAATTCACTGCTGCTGATCCCATACTTGGCATCATTGACCTTCAGGTATGCGCTAAACCCTCCAGTAATTCTAGCATGATACTTTGAGCATTGTTCCTAATACACCCAAGCAGCATGTATACTTAACCAACCACAGTCAATAATACCAAGGTTCCAATGCAATCACAATTGCTAAAGAAGCATAGGTGAAGTACAGTGCATGGACACTGCACTACAAGATATCTTCTATACACGTGCTCTTAGCTAAACATGTTTGCTTGTTTTAATTGCCATTGGGAACTTTATTACCTAATATAAACTTTGTAACCATTCTTACTTTTCTCCAATCCTTGAAACTAGCAAGCATTAACTTTTTCACTTTCAAGACACTGGTAGCATCTGGTAGCCTATCTTCAGTCTGTGTCCATATGCAAGGGACACAAATACGTAGGCTGTCTTCACTGACCTCTCTTGAGCAGAAATGCTAGTTGCTTGACTATATATAGAGCTTTGAAAAAGTATTCATACCCCTTGAAATGTTCCTCATTTTGTCATGTTACAACCAAAAATGTAAATGTATTTTATTGGGATTTTATGTGATAGACCAACACAAAGTGGCACATAATTGTGAAGTGGAAGGAAAATTATATGAAAATGGTTTTCAAATTTTTTTACAAATAAATATGTGAAAAGTGTGGCAGATGTTTGCATTCAGCCCCCCGGAGTCAATACTTTGTAGAACCACCTTTCGCTGCAATTACAGCTGCAAGTCTTTTTGGGGATGTCTCTACCAGCTTTGCACATCTAGAGAGTGAAATGTTTGCCAATTCTTCTTTGGAAAATAGCTCAAGCTCTGTCAGATTGGATGGAGAGCATCTGTGAACAGCAATTTTCAAGTCTTGCCACAGATTCTCAATTGGATTTAGGTCTGGACTTTGACTGGGCCATTCTAACACATGAATATGCTTTGATCTAAACCATTCCGTTGAAGGTCTGGCTGTATGTTTAGGGTCGTTGTCCTGCTGGAAGGTAAACCTCCATCTCAATCTCAAGTCTTTTGCAGACTCTAACAGGTTTTCTTCTAAGATCGCCCTCTATTTGGCTTCATCCATCTTCCCATAAACTCTGACCAGCTTCTCTGTCCCTGCTGAAAAAAAGCATCCCCACCACATGATGATGCTGCCACAACATTTCACGGTGTTAGTTTTCCACCACACATAGCATTCTGCTTTTAGGCAAAAAAGTTAAATTTTTGTCTCATCTGACCAGAGCACCTTCTTCCACATGTTTGCTGTGTCCCCCACATGGCCTCTCGCAAACTGCAAATGGGACTTTTTCTTGCCATTCTTCCATAAAGGCCAGATTTTGTGGAGTGCAGGACTAACAGTTGTCCTGTGGACAGATTCTCCCATCTGAGCTGTGTATCTTGACTCCTTCTCTGATTAATGCTCTCCTTGCCCAGACGTCAGTTTAGGTTTACAGTTGTGCCATGCTCTTTCCATTCTCGGATGGTGGATTGAACAGTGCTCCTTGAGATGTTCAAAGCTTGGGATATTTTTTCATAACCTAACCCTGCTTTGAAATTATCCACAACTTAATCATTGACCTGTCTGGAGTGTTCCTTGGCCTTCATGATGCTGCTTGTTCACTAATGTTCTCTAACAAACCTCTGAGGGCTTCACAGAACAGCTGTATTTATACTTAAATTACACACAGGTGGACTCTGTTTACTAATTAGTTGACTTCTGAAGGCAATTGGTTCCACTAGATTTTAGTTAGGGGTATCAGAGTAAAGGGGGCTGAATACAAATGCAAGTCACACTTTTCAGATATTTATTTCTGAATTTTGAAAAACACATCACTTTCCTCCCACTTCACAATTATGTGCCACTTTGTGTTGGTCTATCACATAAAATCCCAATAAAATACATTTACGTTTGAGGTTGTAACATGACAAAATGTGGAAAATTTCAAGGGGTATGAATACTTTTTCAAGGCACTTATAGTTGATTTAGTGGCTTGAGTATTTTCTGAGCTGATCAGAACAAGCATATTACTGATTTTCTAATCGGCATACTTCTTCTGGGTCAGTTACTTAAAAGGTATTGAAGTGAGAGTCCACCAGAAATCTAGTGCTTTCTTCAGGAGGTCAGCAATGGAAGTCCTCATAGTTCTCTTGTTACTGGTTTCCTGTAAATGATAATGTGTCATCTCTCCCTTCAGTTATAACAATAACAATAATTCTAGAAGGTGTTAGTGGCAAAGATAGCTGGAAAGTGGTTAGTCATGGAATGGTAGGAGGCTTAAGGACATTAGATATTTGCAAGAAAAGCCATTGTATAGTGTTAGTGGTGACACCATGTAAATATGCAGTGTTTACATAATCCATTTATATGCAAATATTCACTTTTGACTGGAATGTATCTGTACAGTATTGCACCATTATGTGCAAACTATATCAATAGGTGTTCTGAACTATTGTCATTTCAAGCAAAGGTTTTAATAGGCTCATCTCCCCCCTATGGGCTTGCATATTGTATAATCTGACAGAATCAGTACTTTGCATGTGTGAACTGAGAAGAAAGATCCTCTTAGTTCCACAGCTGTGCCAGTCTCTTCCATCCCTCTTACCTTGCTTGTGTCTTTATAAATGGCATTTTCATGTGCCTGTCTCTGTATGTGGGTCATTCATTGTCTCTTTAGTCCCTGCTGGCTGTTTTATCCAACTAGTCTGTCCAGCTTTTTGATTGGTTTTATACAGGGTTCTGCTGCTAACCACTAAGTGACTGATTGGCATTTAAAGTGTTTGTAAACCCTTGTTAAATATACCAGTCACAGGGCCATAATGAAATTAGTGATCATCTACCTAAGATCTTGCTGGCAGAGGCTGAAAGAAAAATGTTATGCTGCATATTAAAAAAATGCTTGCAATGGTCTATAAAGTGCTTATGTCTACACGTGTATAAAGGCATAAGCATTCATACAGCATTCAGACGTATAAAATTCTACTTCCATTCTTTAACTCCTTCCCACCCATCCCCATCATCCCATTAGCTAGGCTATTACTCCCAGGGGGCAGAAAGATCTGCCTAATCATGTGACACATGTGACCACTGTGATTGACTGTCACAGTGGTTACATGATAAAGATCTGGTTCTGCCCACTCGCGATCATTACTAGAGACTGGAAGGTGTCTTTGGTAGCATGATCACTGTGCAGGAGCATGCAGTAAGCATGCTCCCAGCACAGAAACCTCTGTCACCCATGGATGCATATGTATGGTGTCTAGACATTAAAGACCACCCTCTTTGCCACCGAACATATTCATTAGGTGGGTGACAAGAGGTTACATTTATGTGTATATGTTTAATGTAGGCAGCACAATGGCTAGCACTATCACCTAACAGCATTAGGGTTGGCAGTTCAAATCCCAACCACAGCACTACCAGTTCAAATCACAACTACAGCAAGTTTGCATGTTCTCTCTGTGCCGGTGAGGATTTCCTCCCACTCTCTAAAGACATTCTGGTAGGTTAATTTGCTCCTGTCTAAATTGGCCCTAGTATGTGTATGCATGAGTGTTAGGGACCTTAGATTGTAAGCTCCTTGAGGGCAGGGACTTATATGAATATACAGTATATACTGTATATAAGGTACTGTGAAAATTGACAGCACTATATACAGTAAGTATCTGTAATAAATTAAATAATGTGTTTATATGCAAAAATTACTGACCACGGATGCAGATTTTTCTGTTTCATTTTATGGATCTGAAAGCAGCACAACCTTGCTGATCTTTACTCACTGTCTGCACGGGCCCTAGAAAAATAACAGAAATGTGTTGACATCTAAAAAAAATGGTACTGATAAAGATGCTGCTTTTTGACTATATATTTGAGCCCTAAAAGCATTTTGTTATATCTGTTTCTTTAGTGAAAAAAATTCCTTTTGATGCAGTGAGGTGATAATTCCTGGGCTCTTTGCCTAAATAATTCATAATAAATGAGCTTTCCCATGCAAAACTAGATTGATGGTTGGTTGTAAATGAAGGTATTATTATTGAGCTGAACTGGTAAAAGTCCTGATTTTTTGGTGGTTGACTAGTTTAAAAGGTCTGGTTTTTTATTAATTTATTAATTTTGCTATTTTTCAGACGGAACATGCACCAGATGACAGATGGCTTAGAGAAACCAGGCCAAATTAGATGGCCATTAGCTATTACATTGGCTATTGCATGGGTGCTTGTCTATTTTTGCATCTGGAAAGGAGTTGGCTGGACAGGAAAGGTAAGGCAATTACTCCCAAATGTATTGCTGATCCAAAAAGTCTATGCAATTAGTAGCCAAGAAGTTCAATTACTGGAAATATTTTGGCAGCTTTTGAGATATTTGCAAAAAAAAAAAGACACAGTATTGAGGCAACTGCTCTGTTACATAAAATTAGTTAAATAAATATGAGCAGCACTTAGGTGACATCATGTAATATTGCTTGAATGTTCAAGTCAATGTCTAGGCTGAACCTTACAAAATGCTGCTGCTGGTTTAAAGAGAATGATAACAATAATTGCCAGAAGGAGACAGATTCCACTGAAAATGTAATATCAGTGATGAACAGTTAGGAGAGTCAAACTCTCTATTTGAAAGATTTGTATGGTATCTTTTGTGTAGCTTTGTAGTTTACTTTAAAAAAAAAAGTTGAATATTTACAAGATGTGCCAGTACATGGTCATCCAGGGTCCAGGGCAAAGATGCCAAAATGCGCCCCACCCCTTGATTCTCGATGTGCAAGCTAAGAGGATCCCATGCACAGCAGTCAATTGTCAAAATCACTGTGCAGCTCCTGATCTGCCAGTCAAGTTTTGCACCGACCTGGAAGTATGTAGTTTTTCCAACGCAGACCCACCACAAGAGGCAAGAAGGAGGGGTAGAGAGAACACAGCCCTCACCGCCTCCCAGCTATCCCCTCAACAATCTCAGCGCTAGTTTAACAGGAGTAGTTATGCTGCTATTTTTGTCAGCCTTGTAACAGAAGGAAGGCTTCCCCATCTCTACAGTAGACCGTTGCACCCAGGACAGCCGCCCCTCCCACCCACCCCTTGTCCCAGCCCTATTTACAAGTTGGTAATATGCTTGCTTTGTATTTCTTATTTCCTAATATTGTATGCTACTATAGAGCAATGCCTTTAAACAATCACTCCACCCCAGACCAATATTTCATTTATAGGAGGAGATGCATCATTAGTCACACTGGAAACTTAGCAAATATTTTACCACCAGTATCTTTTGGGAAAAAAGATGATTCTGTCTACATGTCTACATGAAAAAATTAGTGCTGGGTGAAGAAGCCTTTAAAACATGGAGCTTGGTTATGGTGCATTAGACACCAAAGATCCATTATCTCCTGCGCTCAAAGACTCAGATCAAACAGGCGTTAGTGACAAGCAGCGTGTTGTGTGTTCATCCGCTGGTGATCAGAGGTTGTGCAGCTCTAACATGAAGCTGGGGAAGCTTAATAAATCTTCCTCTATGGTGCATTAGATACAGGGCATCATTACTGTACAGATCATACACAGAGGGAGGAGGAAGTAAAGGTGTTTGGGTACGGGTCACATACAGTGGGAGGGTGGGGAAGAGGGATGTGCAGGATATGGGTGGTAAGGATTATTATACAAGTCAGGAAGGAGCTGAGATGTAAAGAAGTGGTGGGTGGTGAACAGGGGCAGGCTGACAACTCATGGGGCCCCTGGGCAATAGGGGATCATGGGGCCCCTGTGTCCTTGCCCAAACTCAAAAAAGCCTATGAAAAAGGTACCAGGGGCATCTCATGGGGCCCGCTAATGACCCCGGGCCCTCGGGCAGTGCCGAGTTTTCAAATGATCAGTCCGCCCCTGGTGGTAAAAGAGTTAAAAATTATCCCACATTTAAATGAATAGCTTGAATTTGATGCTGCTTGTAAACTGCTACTAATGAATGACTAATTCATTCATCAGTTCCTCCTTCCTCCATTGTGAGTTAGTTCTTAGTATAAGCAATTGTACCATTTACACAGGTAATCACTGTGATTGGCTAGAACAGCAATCACAAGCGGCAGCTCTGTGCATTTTGCCTATGCTCTCCGCTGCCTAATAACAGCACGATCAGAGGCATTGTGTGCTGGCCACACCAGTATAGAGTATATACTGTATATAGATGTTTTTATGTGGTGGTAAATGGCATACTGTATAACCCTCCCCCCCAATCAATGGTGGTCATTGACACTTTAAACTCCCCATATTTAAAAAAGGATCCACAATCAATGGGGCCCAGTGGCATTTTAACCCCCTCCAACCCCACCTTGGAGCCTTCCTCTGCTGCTGCCTTTCTCCTCTTCTCCTTTCTTTCATCCTCACATCAGGCCGCAAACCTCATTCTTCCTATTTCTTTATTGTGAGAGGAAGGGGGGAGCTCCCAAATGTAAACACAGCAATCACAAAGCATACATCCACTCTGATATGCTCTATGCATTTTGCCAGTGATCAGTGCTGTCTAATGGCAACACGATCAAAAGGATTTAAAGGTGCAGTGGCTGGCCATCTGTGTTTCCTACATTGCCATTTAGAAACAGCACTTCAGATTAAGTCCACCTACCTGACATTTGTTTACGTTATGGCAGTAGTAAGGTGATTAACGAAGCATAGAAAATTCCATGACTTAAGGAGAGGTAGGTCACGTAACTTTGACAGGCCACATGACTGGGCTCTCCTCTTGGGTTTTTTTTTAACACATTCATGTTAATTGAATTATTTGAAGTGACTAGCAGAGCACTTAGCGTAATTGTAAAGTGCACCCCTATTGGTTTTAGGGTTTTTTTTATGTTGAAATAAATATTCTCAGGGCAATAAACAAAAATGTTCTTTCTTAGGTTGTCTACTTCTCCGCCACTTACCCATACATCATGCTGGTCATTTTGTTTTTCCGTGGAGTGACTTTACCTGGAGCCAAGGATGGGATCCTATTTTATATCACTCCGAATTTCAGCAAATTGTCCGATTCTGGGGTAACACACATATTTTTGTCATAAGTGCTCACTGAGTCCTAATTCTGTTTATGTACAACAGCTTTTTTGTCATTGTCCTGGTTGCAGGTGTGGCTGGATGCTGCTACCCAAATCTTCTTCTCGTATGGACTGGGACTTGGGTCACTAATTGCCCTTGGAAGTTACAACTCATTCCACAATAATGTTTACAGGCAAGTATATAGCTATATTCCTACAACAGTAGTCAATATGTTAAAGACATTAATCTGGATATCTTAATTAACTGATGTTCAAAATCACTGGTAAGGCTTTATTGTAGTCCAGCATTTTGTAATGACGGTCGTCAAACTATGGCCAACATGCAGGTCATCTTATTGCATGCTGCAAGGCATTACAGCACCAGGAAATGTATCCTAGGTAGTCAGAAGGAGTGATTTTTTTTCCCAATGGTGCCTGCATAGTTCAAGCAATGATGTCAACTGGTCAGGAGTGGATCGTTCCATTGAGTGTATTCAAAGGTGAATAACCCTTATACAACAGTGCTGGGATAGGCTTTCCAAATCCCATTGCCCTCCAGAAATAATGGGAAACTATTCCTCTCCCTGGCAACAATGATAGGGTACTGACATCAATCATTGGGCACCATTTCCTCTATGGACTCAAACCATAAAGCTCTGTTCCTCCAACTGACACTAACCCTGGGGAGCTAATCCTCCCACTGACACAAACAATAGATAATTATTTTCTCCAACTGAGACTAATGAAGGAGCACAATCCCTCCCTGCATGGACATTTACATATGTTGTTCTGGTCCTGGCATTTTCTTACTTCCAATGATCACTTATGCCAGTTAATTTTTTTAACTCATACTTACCGACAAAGGAGAATAATTTTTATGATCAATGAGAAAGGTTTTTTTTTGTACTCCTAGTGATCAATACCACATGGGGAATTTTTTGCATCTGCTGACCAACAAAGAGGCAGCATTTTTTTCTACTCCCACTGATCAATGATGCAGGGGCATTGTTTTTACTCCCACTGACCAACAAAGTAGGAGCAATTGTAGTCCCCTTATCAATGAGGCAAGGGAATTTTTTACACCTGCCAAATAAGAATGCAGAAACATTTTAATTCCCGCTGGTCAACACTGCAGGATAATTTTTAAGTCACACTGCATAATGATGCTGGGGATTCTTTTTGCTCTCACTGACCAACAATCCAGGGCTATTTTTCAAACCCACTGACTAACAAATCAAGTTCTTTTTTTACTCACAATTGTTACAGCCCAGCCTCCCAACAGTATGACAAACAGTAATACCTGTTCTATATAATTAGCCATTCATACCATATTACTCCACACAAAACACTTCCAGACCAACTGGATTTCTGTACAAGCAAGTAACCAATGCATAGAAAATGCTCCTCCTTTTACAAGAACACATCTATGTTGTTTATGTTCAGTTCTGATAAGCCTTTGAAACATTTGTAGCAAAATATGTAAATGTTACTCTGACTGTAAATCATAGTAATTGCTTTTATTTATAAACTGAATTGTAATTAAGGTTTACAGGCAACGAACAGACTTACTAGTTATATAGATAAGTTTAAAATAATACATCTTTGAAACTACAAGTTCTTTAAGATCTTTAATTAAATTTTTTATTATTGATTTTTATTTTTATACTTTGTAACTTTAGTATCGCCCAGTTAGGCAAGGTTTTTTAAATGTCAACCAATGCATATTTATTTACTAAAACTGGAGACTGTAAAATCTAGTGCACCTCTGCATAGAAACCATTCAGCTTCCAGGTTTTACTGCCAAAGCTTAATCGAACAAGCTGAAATGAGATGCTGACTGGCTACCATGCACGGCTGCACCATATGGAGCCTCTGGATAGAATAGGTCCCTGGTTTTTAGCCTCAACCTCCTTAAACTAAGCCCCTCACTAGGTTAAAGTTATAAACAGCCAGTGCCACTGAAAATCACTATCACTAAACAAAGTTGGTAACAAACAAATATAAGGTTGAATCAACAAAATAGTAACACCCTTAGTATAAGTAATGATGAGTGGTAAGAACTAAGCATATAATAACATTTGGTGTCCAGATCAGCATAAACAATAGCACAGCAGATGCAGCAAAGAGCAGTAATAAAACCTACTAACATTACCAAGTTTAGAGGCTATACTGCCAGAATACATTAACGATGGATACGCTAGAAAAGTTCATTATTTGAAGATGAACAAATGGTATTATTAGTAGAGAAACAAAGGGGTATGTAGGGTGATTTAACAGAAACAATGGGCTGAGGGCCATCCTTTAGATTGCTCTTCTGCCGGCTATCATTGGGGCCCTTTTTTCAGCAGTTCTAACAAACCAGAATGCAGTGTAGAGTGATAGTGATGCAGTGGATTTGACACAGATGCAGAGTCCAGGAAATATAGGTGCAGAATGGGTAAGAATGGGTAGACTGGAAACAGTCTAATCCTGGCTACAAATGTGCACTCCCTGAGTCCATGGCACCAAGAAAAAAAGAGAAAAAGCTATCTCATCACTCCCCCTGCTCCTCAGTGCATCCTGGGAATTGTAGTGTACAGAGCCCACTAGCAACACTGTATGGCTGAAGTCTCCAACTAAAACATTCATATTTACCAGTGCTCTGCATAGACGCCTATGGATTTGACAGAACTGTGGCTCTCTCTCTGCTGGTTGGAGGGGATAATGCAGCATAACATTTGCATTACAGTTAAAAGTAGAGAAACAGAGGGTATTGCCTTCTTCTCCATGTTGCTGTAGACCCGTACATGGCTACAGTAGGTTTTATGTTCATTTAATAGTTGCAGCTGCATCTAAGCAGGAGCTTAAATTTGCAATATTACAGCTAACGAGAGATTACAATTTTTTCAGGGATTCAATCATTGTCTGCTGCATTAATTCTGGTACAAGTATGTTCGCTGGTTTCGTCATCTTTTCCATCGTTGGATTCATGGCACACGTGACCAAAAGATCAATAGCACAAGTGGCAGCTTCAGGTATGTATATCAATACTAACTGAGCTTGCATTTCTATTATTGGTAGACATTGGTTGCATTTGAAATGAGGTGCCAGAGTTTGCAGCTGCTTCTAAAGGGCTTAAATGGCAACTTTTACATTACTTGAGGAAAAACTGTATTTTGCTAAACCACTTCTCTAGTGGTAAAGTGGACATTCTGTGAGATTATAGGACTTGGCGAGGAGTGAGGAGGAGGCGTCATGAGTTGCTGGTAGTGGGATGGGTTGTTAGCAGTAGATTAGATTGTTAGATACAGAGGAGTAGCAGTGGTTGTGGATATTAGGTCTAGAGCAATAGCTATTAGATTAACACTTAAGAGTCCAGGCTAATATTTGTTTCTGGGAATAAAGTATGCCATTAGTACCAGAATTATTTAAAAGGAAAATGATACAGTAAGTAGAGTAAACAATGATAATTATTTCTTCTCTAATATGTCATCAGGAAGTGAAATCAGTTTTGGGATATTTTGCTTTATTCATTACCAATGTCTTTGCACTCTTTTATTTAAAAAAATCCAATGTGTGCTCTAAAAATGAACAATATCATCCAACCTATTATAAAAATGATATGTGCATTTTTCCTTTAGGACCTGGATTAGCATTTTTGGCTTACCCGGAAGCTGTCACACAACTGCCGATTTCTCCCCTATGGGCTGTTCTCTTCTTTTCCATGTTGCTGATGCTTGGAATTGACAGTCAGGTATATTTTCCTCTAAAAGCATATGCATTAAAAGTATTTGTATTGATGTAATATGGCTTAAATATTTGTATATGTTGCAGCAGATTATTTTAATTAAATTGTAATGGCAATTGACAGATGAAATCAAAGTCAGTTGCCTGACAAAGTAGCATTGGTAACCCACGTTAACCATAGTTGTATAAGGGTAATACATTTTTAAGGCACAATCTACTGGCTAGCTAACACTTAAAAATGTACTTATTTCTTCCGCTGTGAACTTTGAGGATTAATTGCTTCACCTTACTTGCAGGTACAAGGAATAGTGATGGCTTATTTTAAAATAATTTACTGTTTGGAGAGGAGAGAGGAAAGAAAAGCAATTAGACAGCTCCAGGTTTCAGCTTTTATTGGGAAAATTATAAAAAGAGTTTTCAAACGTATGCAATCTCTCTTTACAATTTAAAATAGTCAACCTGGAGGTGTCTGGTACTGTCATATACTGTATATGAAATCAGGCAGATCCAGCAGAAATTAGCCAGAATGGGTGACAAACATATCAAGTGTATCACCAGTTAAATTCAGGATTGCTTGACTCTAGCTAAATTACCGGAAACATCATCATTATGTACTTAATAGCTAGTCTTCTATGCTCATGATTTCGTTATACTGTATGAGGCAGCTGTGAGTATGACAGCTGTTACTAATAAAGAGGAATGGTGTGAGGATCTGGTTCACATTTTGTATCAGGCACCGAGCACTTAGGCTTGACTAAGAAAAGACCAAAAACAAATATCCCCTCTCAAGACAACACCGATGTCATCTCAAAATACCAAAATAAGAAATCAACGGCAACAAATCAATGGTACTGTAAACTGCTACAGTACAAAAGAGGTGCTAACTAGACAAAGCCATATTGACTTATAAATGTAGAACATTTAAGCAGCAGGCATTACAAAGCTATATTAGAGTTTATGCCTATAATGTAAATAGCATTATATTCTTACTCTGAATCATCTCTTATTATTGTCATGAATGTACAAAATATTATTATTTAGTCCATTAACTTTATCTTATTATGAAAATGCAATAATACAATAATGCTCATCAGTACTACTATGTCCAAGATTGTTAATCCTGGGGTGGAGCAATATGATCTAGATAAAAGAAAAAAATTACTAACCATAAAAGAATATTTAATAAAAAAAAATAATATAACTATTCCCTCTAGTAAATATAAAAATGGGTATATTAATTGACTACTTGTGTGTTCAATGAGTTTATAAATAGATGCATAATTATATAATTAGACCATAATTTATAAAATGAATAATTGATGGAACCAGCCAAATGTCATTTAAGTTTCCATCGACTATTAGATTTACCATTGGGTAAAATATTATGTTATATTATATTATCATGGCAAAGTATATGCTCTGTAGCCAGCATGTCACTACACATACTTATAAGCATTCTTCTGTGTAACAGCAATGCATGAAATAATAACATTATTTTGCCATCTGTGTTCCATTGGGGAGATTTCCCTTCAATTTCTGCCCCATAGCCAAAACAGGAAGTGAAAGGAAATCCCTTCAAAATGAGGGTCATCAGAACTAGTGTCCCCATTGGAATATTTCCCTTCTAATGCTGTTTTGAGGACAACCCAAAATTTGGGATTTTTTTTCAGTTTACATGATAACAGTAACCTTGACAAATAGAGAAAGTGAATCTCCCTAACAGGGGCACAGACAACAATAAAAGCCTGGCAGGTGTCCAAATCTCTCTCCACTCTATTTTGCCATTAGTTGTACTTTAAATATCACACGTTCTTTGATCAAGCTGGCACCTGGTCCATGGTGTAGCTATTTACAATCCCTGTTTTTCAAGTTCTTCGCCTAAAGAGAACCTACATGGACCTAGACTCATGTGCTCGAAAGAGCAGGGCCCTCAAACCCCTCGTGTTTTGCATTGTTACTGTCTTGTCTCATGTTATGTCCCCCCTGCTACTGTACAGCACTGAGCATACCCATTGGCGCTATATAAATACTGTATAATAATAATGCAGTCCTAAAGTTTAAACAATGCAAGAAAATTTAGCTGCTAGTAGACCTTCCGTGGCAAACAGTTTGCTTTATTGCCAACCCCCCCTATCACCCACTAAAAGGCAAGGAAGGGCAAAAAAAACTCTCCAAAAAAGCATGGTCCAATTTGCTTCATTGGGGAAAAAAGTATATTATCAGCATTGCAAATATACAGTCGTATATTATTAAAATATTACACTGTTTCCATCACACATTAGGGTTCCGTAACTAAAGGAGTAGAGAATAGTCACTTAGCAAAGTGAATGTTAACTGAGTTTAGTAAATGAGGTAAAGTTGTACTCCCCAAAATCATCCAGTCATGTGCATGAAAAAATACTGTTTTTAATCGTTCATCAAGGCACATGTGATCATTTAGGTTATACTGACACTAGAAAACAAAAAAGCCACTGGCCAGCCAAATTTAACCCCTCCCACTCCCATGATGATTTGTTTTTTTCCTAGTGTTTTAGGATTGACATCTTTTGTTTTAGAAGAAAAGCTCACCCATTTTTACTTAATATTTATATTTTTATCAAGATAAAGTTACCTTTGTAACACTACAGATCTGGGCTCTATTTGCAGCTATGCATTGGCTGATTCTTGGTGCCACTTAGAGGTCATGCCAAAACCTCACAGAACTAAGATTGCAAGGCTAATCTGTAATGCTGCTGTTGGACATTAGGCTCTGCATGTGTTGCTCTCGTTAGACACCGAGCACCCTGGTTTGTTATCCACTGATCACTTCACTGGTCCAAGGTATGATCCTGATCCCTGAACATTCCCTTGGAACTATGCCTCCAATTGAGGTGAAGACTGCCCAGAATGTGATATGTTCACTGGGTTTCACATTTGGCACTCTCCAATACCTTGCTTTTGTGTATGATAGCCAAAGAACACTGCCTCTGGCCTGATACATGTTGTAAATTATTTTGAGCTCTCTGCATCTATCGGGTGTCCATGCTGCCCTGGCAGAGCTCCTAGTACAAGAAATTATTGTCATGGTTCCTGAAGCTGAAAGGTTTGAAGGTCTCTACTCAAACATCTTCATAGTTTCAAAATTTTCAATCAAGATGTAACTTTTCTAGATCAGTGAACTATTCCTGTGCTTTCCAGTTCCAAGCA
Source organism: Staurois parvus (assembly GCF_062004578.1). Lineage (NCBI taxonomy): Eukaryota > Metazoa > Chordata > Amphibia > Anura > Ranidae > Staurois > Staurois parvus. The sequence continues at coordinate 3,678,462 of NW_028318005.1, forward strand.
TTGGTTTCCCAAATTTGTAAGGCTGCCACCAAGTCTTTTGCTTAAGCATTCTTTAAGTTTTAGATGAATGTTCAAGCATCTGCTGATGCAAGCTTTGGGTAGAGATGAGCGAATTATTCAAAAATTTGGTTCGGCTGATTCGCCGAATTCGCCGAATAAATTCGCTTCGAGCCGAATATATTTGCTGCGAATTTAACTTATAAAAAGGGTGTTTCTAGGCTTCAGAGAGCCTTTATATTAGTGCAGAACACTGTACCTTTAATTTAAATGCCCTTGGAGTCTGCTGGGGAAGAGAAATAATACTGTCAGTCAGTATGACATGCAGATGAGTGCCGTCGATCTTAGAATCACCGCACACTTCACTCATTTGGGCAGTCACGGGGCCAAAACCAGAGTGTGGAGCCACAGTGTGGCGGTGGAGGCAGCAGCAATGGGAGGCCATACAGCACCCTATGACAAAATGGAACCCACCAGCAGTGTGAGGAGACCTGAAAGTGGCACATGGCAGAGTGTGGCGATGGAGACAGCAGCAATGGGAGGCCGTACAGGGACCCATGACACACTCTGGACCTGGCAGCAGCATGAGGAGGCGGTACAGGGGCCCATGACAGATTACAGGCCTGGCAGCAGCATGAGGAGTCGGTACGGGGGCCCATGGCAGATTACGGGCCTGGCAGCAGCATGAGGAGGCGGTACAGGGGCCCATGGCAGAGTGGCGGAGCGTAAGCAGCTAAAATTGAAGGCCATACAGAGGCCTATGTTAAAAAGTCCCCCCAGCAGCAGCGTGGGGAGACGACTATCAAGAGTCCAATGGCAGAGTGGCGGAGCAGAAGCAGCTTCAATTGAAGGCCATACACAGGCCTAGGTTTAAAAGTCCCTCACAGTTAATTCCAATAACGAACTCTACTCCTCCGTGCAATCTACTTATGAGACCCTGGGCAGGTCTGGGTCCAATTTGTGGTAGAGACTGGTTTTGTTCAGCCATGCTTGAGCGAGTAATAACAGGTCTGTGCTGCCCTTTGGTGTCTGGCTTAATGCGCACAACACTGAACGTCCCAGCATTTGTCAACGATTTGCCGTTAAGTGATGCAAACCCGCTGAACCACGTTCATGAGGAGCCGGTACAGGGGGCCATGAATCAGTATGGACCTGGCAGCAGCGTGAGCAGACGACAGAGGCACATGGCGCAGGGTGGCGGTGTAGGCAGCATTATTCTGAAGCCATACACAGGCCTAGGTTAAAAAGCGGAAGCCGTCAGCAGCGTGAGCAGACGACAGAGACACATGGCGCAGGGTGGCAGTGGATGCAGCAGTATTCGGAAGCCAAACACAGGCCTCGGTTAAAAAGCGGAAGCCGTCAGCAGCATGAGCAGATGACAGAGGCACATGGCGCAGGGTGGCGGTGGAGGCAGCAGCAATGGAAGGCCATACAGCACCCTATCACAAAATGGAACCCACCAACAGTGTAAGGAGACCTGAAAGTGGCACATGGCAGAGTCTGGCGATGAAGTCAGCAGCAATGGGAGGCCGTACAGGGACCCATGACACACTCTGGACCTGGCAGCAGCAAGAGGAGGCGGTACAGGGGCCCATGGCAGAGTGGCGAAGCGTAAGCAGCTTAAATTGAAGGCCATACAGAGGCCTATGTTAAAAAGTCCCCCCAGCAGCAGTGTGGGGAGACGACTATCAAGAGTCCAATGGCAGAGTGGCAGAGCAGAAGCAGCTTCAATTGAAGGCCATACACAGGCCTAGGTTAAAAAGTCCCCCCAGCAGCAGCGTGGGGAGACGACTATCAAGAGTCCAATGGCAGAGTGGCGGAGCGGAAGCAGCTTCAATTGAAGGCCATACACAGGCCTAGGTTAAAAAGTTCCCCCAGCAGCAGTGTGGGGAGACGACTATCAAGAGTCCAATGGCTGAGTGGCGATCCGGGAAGTCAGCGTTGTGATTGCAGATGCAATGCAGAAATTCTACGAAGTAATGCCGTGGGTGCGAAGAAGATCATATACCGTCGTACTTCCATCCATAAGACGGAACAACCTGCGAACCGGGAGCTTTATTGCCCTGACCCGCTGAGCAGCTTCTGGGATACCCAAGAGGCCCATGGCAGAGTGGTGGAGCGTAAGCAGCTTCAATTAAAGGCCATACAGAGGCCTATGTTAAAAAGTCCCCCCAGCAGCAGCGTGGGGAGACGACTATAAAGAGTCCAATGGCAGAGTGGCAGAGGGGAAGCAGCTTCAATTGAAGGCCATACACAGGCCTAGGTTAAAAAGTCCCCCCAGCAGCAGTGTGGGGAGACGACTATCAAGAGTCCAATGGCTGAGTGGCGATCCGGGAAGTCAGCGTTGTGATTGCAGATGCAATGCAGAGATTCTATGAGGTGATGCCGTGGGTGCGAAGAAGATCATATACCGTCGTACTTCCATCCATAAGACGGAACAACCTGCGAACCGGGAGCTTTATTGCCCTGACCCACTGAGCAGCTTCTGGGATACCCAAGAGGCCCATGGCAGAGTGGCGGAGCGTAAGCAGCTTCAATTAAAGGCCATACAGAGGCCTATGTTAAAAAGTCCCCCCAGCAGCAGCGTGGGGAGACGACTATCAAGAGTCCAATGGCAGAGTGGCGGAGCGGAAGCAGCTTCAATTGAAGGCCATACACAGGCCTAGGTTAAAAAGTCCCCCCAGCAGCAGTGTGGGGAGATGACTATCAAGAGTCCAATGGCTGAGTGGCGATCCGGGAAGTCAGCGTTGTGATTGCAGATGCAATGCAGAAATTTTATGAGGTAATGCCGTGGGTGCGAAGAAGATCATATACCGTCGTACTTCCATCCATAAGACGGAACAACCTGCGAACCGGGAGCTTTATTGCCCTGACCCGCTGAGCAGCTTCTGGGATACCCAAGAGGCCCATGGCAGAGTGGCGGAGCGTAAGCAGCTTCAATTAAAGGCCATACAGAGGCCTATGTTAAAAAGTCCCCCCAGCAGCAGCGTGGGGAGACGACTATCAAGAGTCCAATGGCAGAGTGGCAGAGCGGAAGCAGCTTCAATTGAAGGCCATACACAGGCCTAGGTTAAAAAGTCCCCCCAGCAGCAGTGTGGGGAGACGACTATCAAGAGTCCAATGGCTGAGTGGCGATCCGGGAAGTCAGCGTTGTGATTGCAGATGCAATGCAGAAATTTTATGAGGTAATGCCGTGGGTGCGAAGAAGATCATATACCGTCGTACTTCCATCCATAAGACGGAACAACCTGCGAACCGGGAGCTTTATTGCCCTGACCCGCTGAGCAGCTTCTGGGATACCCAAGAGTTTGGCTTCTGTGGGGAATATGGTTGAAAACTGAAACTTAAAGGCATGTTGACGGAAGGGCACCAGTGTCAGTGCTCCGGAGGGAATATAGCTTCAAAGCTGACACTTAAAGGTATATCGACGGTCAGAGACCACAGGAAGTGGAGCTTGCGTCTTAAATCGACTGAATGTGGCAGACGTGAAACGTCTACGGGCCGTATATGAAACGGGTTGTTCCTCTTTCTGGAATAAGTGTTGGAAATGACCACTCCTTTTGGTGTGGCGTTTTGTCTATTTAATTCCGATAACGGACTCTACTCCTCCGTGCAATCTAGTTACGAGACCCTGGGCAGGTCTGGGTCCAATTTGTGGTAGAGACTGGTTTTGTTCAGCCATGCTTGAGCGAGTAATAACAGGTCTGTGCTGCCCTTTGGTGTCTGGCTTAATGCGCACAACACTGAACGTCCCAGCATTTGTCAACGATTTGCCGTTAAGTGATGCAAACCCGCTGAACCACGTTCATGAGGAGCCGGTACAGGGGGCCATGAATCAGTATGGACCTGGCAGCAGTGTGAGGAGACCCGAAAGTGGCACATGGCGCAGGGTGGCGGTGGAGGCAGCAGTATTCGGAAGACATACACAGGACTAGTTTAAAAAGCGGAAGCCGTCAGCAGCGTGAGCAGACGAAAGAGGCACATGGCGCAGGGTGGCGGTGGAAGCAGCAGTATTCGGAAGCCATACACAGGCCTAGGTTAAAAAGCGGAAGCCGTCAGCAGCGTGAGCAGACGACAGAGGCACATGGCGCAGGGTGGCGGTGGAGGCAGCAGTATTCGGAAGCCATACACAGGCCTAGGTTTAAAACTGGAACCCAGCAGCGTGAGCAGACGACAAAGACGCACATGGCAGAGGATGGATCTGGCAGCAGTATGAGAAGGCGGTACAGGGGCCCGTGGCACAGTGTGGTGATGGGGGCTACAGCAACTGGATGCCAGAAAGTGGCCGATAGGGCTATATACTGCATGGAATTATAAAGTTGTAAAGACAGCGGCCTATAAGGCTATACACACTATAACAATCATGACTTGATTGACCATTGGCCTATAAGGCTATACACAGCATGAATATCATGACTTATTCTGAGAGTGATTTGGAAAGCTATATACAAAAAGTAATTCATGAGCTGTCCGGACAGCGGACAATAAGTACATATATACAAATCAATTCATCAGCTGTCCAGCCAGCGGCCTCAAAGGCGACACATATAGAAAGAAATTCATGAGCTGTTCAGACAGCGGCCTCTAAGGCGACAGATATACAAAGCAATTCCCGAGGTGTTCAGGGAGCGGCCTGAACGGCTAGGTTATTACTAAATATATTTTTGTGGCCAAACATCGGCCTATAAATAGATGTCTACACAGTGACAAAAAATTATGTCGCCAGACAGCGGCCCCTAAGGCGACAGATATACAAAGCAATTCCCGAGGTGTTCAGTGAGCGGCTTGAACGGCTAGGTTATTACTAAATATATCTTTCTGGCCAAACATCGGCCTATAAATAGATGTCTACACAGTGACAAAAAAGTAGGTCGCCTTACAGCGGCGTATCCTACAAATTGACATTATAAGAAATGGTTTAGACCAAAAAAAAAAAAATAAAAAACTTTGATGCGATGCTATACCTTAGTAGATTGTGGAAAGTCGACAAGTCAAGCGTAACTGTGTACATTACAGAAAATCTTAACAAGACAACCAAACATGTGGCCAAACCGTGACCGATACAACAAGTTAACAATGTAAGAAACAGGAGGGGGCCAAACCGTGGCCAATAAATAAACAGTCCACCTCGTTGATGAGATGGACAACACGTGTCAAATAAATATATAAAAAAATTGCTATTCCATCGGTCTGGAACTGGTCGACTATAAATAATTAAAAAGTTTAAATTCATGTGACAGTCGTCCAGCGACGTATAAATAAATTTAAAAACACCAATTCATGAGGGGCCCGACCAGCAGAGTATAAGTCATTAAAAAGGTTCAATTCATGTGACGGTCGTCCAGCGAAGTATAAATAATTTAAAAACCCCAATTCATGAGGGGCCCGACCTGCAGAGTATAAGTCATTAAAAATGTGCAAAACATGAGTCGGCCGACCAGCAGCCTCTCAATAAAATATATATACAAATGTACGGATCAGGTGGAGGTCTTCCATTTGTCCCTAATAACATGTTTGGGGCATGATTCATGGCGGATTTAGTCAGTTGTGTCAGGAACTGGTGGTTTGAAATCCAGACTAATCCACGCCTGATTCATTTTCACAAACGTGAGTCTCTCCACACTTTGGGTGGACAGTCGTGTCCTCCGCGGAGTTACAATACCTCCTGCCGCACTAAACACGCGCTCCGATGCCACGCTACTGGCCGGGCATGACAGCCTTTCAAGGGCAAATTCAGCTAGTTGGGGCCAAAGGTCAAGTTTCGTTGCCCAGTAGTCAAGGGGATTGTCTACCTCGGTTGGCAGGGTGCTGTCCAAGTAGGCCCAAGCCTGTTGTTTGAGGTCCTGCTCCAGGTCCACCTGATGCTGCTGCTGCTGCGGCTGGTTAGTAGTTTCCTCACTGCGCTGGTGAAGAAAGCTACTCATCATCGACTGCAGACTGAGGCAGCCGCTGCTGGTGGAGCTGCCACTGCTCCTACCACCCCACCCCTCCCCTGCTGCCATGGCAGCGGAACGCGAGCGCACAGGGCCCACAGTGTCTGAGGATGGACGTTGGCGCACAAAGGCAGAGACCAACTGACTACATAGGTGGTTTTTATAGTACGTTATTTTGGCCTCCCTCTCAGCAGGTGTGAAAAAGGCCACCATTTTTGAACGGTAGCGAGGGTCCAACAAGGTGGACAGCCAAAAGTCATCCCTCTGTCTGATGGTTATTATTCGGCTGTCGCTACGCAAGCAACCGAGCATGCTATGGGCCATTTGTGCCAAGGAATGCGAGGGACTCCCTGCCTCCATCTCCACAGCATACTGCCACGGTGCGTCTGGGTCCTCTGTCTCCTCCTCCTCCTCTACCAGATGCTCCTGCTCCTCCACTCCTGTCCGCTGAGTGGAAAAACCACCCATTTCACTCAATAATTCCTGAGCACCAATGTCCTCCTCTACCTCCTCCTCTTCTTCCTGTCCTGCCCCCACAGGGGTCATGTGGCGTTGAGATCTGTGCGCCACGTCTACCGCACCCTGACCAGCCATTGTTAACAGCATTTGTTCCAGGACGTGCAACAGAGGAATGACGTTGTTCATCCCATAGTCCTGCCGACTCACGAATAGCGTGGCCTCCTCAAAGGGCCTGAGCAAGCGGCAGGTGTCACGCATGAGCTGCCAATGGCTGACATCTAAGTTACACAGGGGAGTACCTTTATCCGCTTGTAACATCAGGAAATCGGTGATGGCCTTTCGCTGTTCGTAAAGGCGGTCTAACATATGTAGGGTTGAATTCCACCTTGTTGCAACGTCGCAGATCAGGCGATGCTGTGGAATTCTGTTCTGCCGCTGCAGCTCAAGGAGGGTGTGCTTTGCGGTGTGGAATGGCTGAAATGCATGCAAAGTTTACGTGACATTTTAAGGATGTCTTGCAGTGGGATGGTGGATTTTAGGAACCGCTTGACAACCAGATTGAACACGTGAGCCATGCATGGCGCATGGCACAACCTTCCTTGACGCAGAGCAGACACCATGTTCTTTCCGTTGTCGGTCAACATGGTTCCGATTTTCAGTTTGCGCGGAGACAGCCATCTGTCGATTTCTCTGTTCATTACACTCAGAAGTTCCTCCCCTGTGTGACTACATTCGCCAAGGCATACCAGGTGCAGCACAGCGTGACACCGTTGCGCCCTGCACATGTGATATGCCGGTCGGGTAATGGCACGGGGGTGGCGGCAGAGGACACGGCGGAAGAAGAGGTGGTAGAGGCGGACATCTTTGCTGGACCAAGGACGTGCAAACGTGGAGGCAAAAGCGGCGTGACCTGTCCAAGTTGCTGGTGCGGCTGTGCCGGCACCACGTTCACCCAGTGGGCCGTAAATGACATGTACTGTCCCTGACCGTAGTTACAGCTCCACACGTCGGCGCTGCCGTGCACTTTGGCAGAGACCGACATGCTCAAAGACTGGCCCACCATCTCTTCTACATGTGAATGCAGGGCTGGCACTGCCTTTTTGGTGAAGAAATGCCGGCTTGGCACTCTCCACCGCGGCTCGGCACAAGCCATCATTTCTCGGAAAGGTGCTGAGTCCACCACTTGGAAAGGGAGGGACTGCAGCACCAGCAACTTGGACAGGAGGACGTTCAGCTTCTGCACCGTCGGGTGCGTGCTCGCAAACTGTTGTCTCTTGGAAACGGATTCCAAGAAAGACTGCTGACGGAATCCGTGAAGAGGAGTAGCAGGAGAAGGAGCATCTGAACGAGCGGAAGATGCCAACGAGCGACAACTCCCCTCAGCAGAGGTGTTGGAGCCTTGACTGGCTGATAGAGGGCGATTGACGTCGGGTGACGGAGCAAGTAACGGAGCGGGTGATGGAGCGGGGGCTGGGGCAGGCAGAACCGCCGTATCTTTATCACGGTTTTCCCAGGACACCGAATGGCGACGCTGCATATGCTGACGCAACGCTGTAGTCCCAACATTGGCTACGCTTGACTTTCTGGCCACATAGTTGACATACGGCTACATTTACTTCCTCGGGCGGCTTGACGAAAAATTGCCACACCGCCGAGTAGGAAACTTTGCCCCCGCTACTCCTCACTGGCTGACTGCTACTTCCTCCGTGCACACCGGCACCACTACTGGCCGTGGTGGTAGGCTGCAGTGGAGCTGGTGCTCTACTCCGTGGCCGTTTGGCTCCACTGACACTGCTGCGACCCTGCTGCCTCCTGGGCAACCCACCGACTGTTTTGCTCGCTGGCAAGCTGGCACCCTCTTCTCCTGATGATGCGGAAGCAATAGCCTGATGACAACGAGGCTGCCAAGTGCGATCAGCCTCATCATCATCAATTAGGGTCTCCGCCTCACTACTAGCCCCCTCGGCTGCGTGTGGGTCAGGAGACAGACCTGTCTCTAGACCGGCTACCGAGCCACTCTCCTCGCCAGTACTTCTTCGCCTGGCTGCTGAAGAGGCGGATGTCTCCCCCCGTTCCTGACCGCCCTCTGTTAGCTCTTCCTCACTGTACAGTGGGGCTGAGCCCACAGCATGCGATACTTCGCTTGGTGAGGGAACACCAAAGGACAGGGGCAGGTCGAGAACACGTGATTTCAGTGGGCTTGCTCCCGGGCCATGCCAACTAACGGTTGTGTCTGACTAGAGATGAGCGAATCGAAGTATCCGAAGTGGAATTCGAGTCGAATATCGGAAAAATTTCGATTCGTGCCGAATCCGAAAAACAGCCTAATTCGGACGCGCGAATCGAAATTTTTCCGAAAATGGCGGCTGACATGTGCGGCGACGGAGCGGGGATGTCGGGGAAGGCGCGCAGACAAGGCGCGCTGCCCCATAATGCATTCCTCAACGACATGTGATCGCATCAGCCAATCAGCAGCCAGCCAGCCAGCACTGTGTAATGGTCGAGGTATATATAGCGGCCATTTTGGAAATCTTCATTTGCCTGCAGTCATTGAACAGAGGCAGACCGCTCTGTACTAGGGACAGGGACAGAGTTAGGGCCACAGAAACGAGAATTGGGGACAGAGAGAAGTTACTTAGGGACAGAGAACCATTACTCAGGGACACAGACTTGTTAATGAGGGCCACAGAATCGTTATTTAGGGACAAAGAAACGCTAGTTAGGGCCACAGAATTCATACTCAGGGACAGACAGAATTGTTACTCAGTGCCAGAGAATTGTTACTTAGGGCCACAGAAACGTTATTAGGGCCACAGAATTTTTACTCAGGGACAGACAGAATTGTTACTGAGTGCCAGAGAATTGTTACTCAGGGACAGACAGAATTGTTACTGAGTGCCAGAGAATTCTTACTCAGGGCCACAGAATTCATTCTCAGGGACAGACAGAATTGTTACTCAGGGACAGACAGAATTGTTACTGAGTGCCAGAGAATTGTTACTCAGGGACAGACAGAATTGTTACTGAGTGCCAGAGAATTGTTACTCAGGGACAGACAGAATTGTTACTGAGTGCCAGAGAATTGTTACTCAGGGACAGACAGAATTGTTACTGAGTGCCAGAGAATTGTTACTCTCACAGACACAAAATTGTTACTTGCACAGACACAGAATTGTTACTTGCACAGACACAGAATTGTTACTCAGGGCCACAGAATTCATACTCAGGGACAGACAGAATTGTTACTGAGTGCCAGAGAATTCTTACTCAGGGCCACAGAATTCATACTCAGGGACAGACAGAATTGTTACTCAGGGACAGACAGAATTGTTACTGAGTGCCAGAGAATTGTTACTCAGGGACAGACAGAATTGTTACTGAGTGCCAGAGAATTCTTACTCAGGGACAGACAGAATTGTTACTGAGTGCCAGAGAATTGTTACTCTCACAGACACAAAATTGTTACTTGCACAGACACAGAATTGTTACTCGCACAGAGACAGAATTGTTACTCAGGGCCACAGAATTCATACTCAGGGACAGACAGAATTGTTACTGAGTGCCAGAGAATTGTTACTCAGGGACAGACAGAATTGTTACTGAGTGCCAGAGAATTGTTACTCTCACAGACACAAAATTGTTACTTGCACAGACACAGAATTGTTACTTGCACAGACACACAATTGTTACTCAGGGCCACAGAATTCATACTCAGGGACAGACAGAATTGTTACTGAGTGCCAGAGAATTCTTACTCAGGGCCACAGAATTCATACTCAGGGACAGACAGAATTGTTACTCAGGGACAGACAGAATTGTTACTGAGTGCCAGAGAATTGTTACTCAGGGACAGACAGAATTGTTACTGAGTGCCAGAGAATTGTTACTCTCACAGACACAAAATTGTTACTTGCACAGACACAGAATTGTTACTTGCACAGACACACAATTGTTACTCAGGGCCACAGAATTCATACTCAGGGACAGACAGAATTGTTACTGAGTGCCAGAGAATTGTTACTCAGGGACAGACAGAATTGTTACTGAGTGCCAGAGAATTCTTACTCAGGGCCACAGAATTCATTCTCAGGGACAGACAGAATTGTTACTCAGGGACAGACAGAATTGTTACTGAGTGCCAGAGAATTGTTACTCAGGGACAGACAGAATTGTTACTGAGTGCCAGAGAATTGTTACTCAGGGACAGACAGAATTGTTACTGAGTGCCAGAGAATTGTTACTCAGGGACAGACAGAATTGTTACTGAGTGCCAGAGAATTGTTACTCTCACAGACACAAAATTGTTACTTGCACAGACACAGAATTGTTACTTGCACAGACACACAATTGTTACTCAGGGCCACAGAATTCATACTCAGGGACAGACAGAATTGTTACTGAGTGCCAGAGAATTCTTACTCAGGGCCACAGAATTCATACTCAGGGACAGACAGAATTGTTACTCAGGGACAGACAGAATTGTTACTGAGTGCCAGAGAATTGTTACTCAGGGACAGACAGAATTGTTACTGAGTGCCAGAGAATTCTTACTCAGGGACAGACAGAATTGTTACTGAGTGCCAGAGAATTGTTACTCTCACAGACACAAAATTGTTACTTGCACAGACACAGAATTGTTACTCGCACAGAGACAGAATTGTTACTCAGGGCCACAGAATTCATACTCAGGGACAGACAGAATTGTTACTGAGTGCCAGAGAATTGTTACTCAGGGACAGACAGAATTGTTACTGAGTGCCAGAGAATTGTTACTCTCACAGACACAAAATTGTTACTTGCACAGACACAGAATTGTTACTTGCACAGACACACAATTGTTACTCAGGGCCACAGAATTCATACTCAGGGACAGACAGAATTGTTACTGAGTGCCAGAGAATTCTTACTCAGGGCCACAGAATTCATACTCAGGGACAGACAGAATTGTTACTCAGGGACAGACAGAATTGTTACTGAGTGCCAGAGAATTGTTACTCAGGGACAGACAGAATTGTTACTGAGTGCCAGAGAATTGTTACTCTCACAGACACAAAATTGTTACTTGCACAGACACAGAATTGTTACTTGCACAGACACACAATTGTTACTCAGGGCCACAGAATTCATACTCAGGGACAGACAGAATTGTTACTGAGTGCCAGAGAATTGTTACTCAGGGACAGACAGAATTGTTACTGAGTGCCAGAGAATTGTTACTCTCACAGACACAAAATTGTTACTTGCACAGACACAGAATTGTTACTCGCACAGAGACAGAATTGTTACTCAGGGCCACAGAATTCATACTCAGGGACAGACAGAATTGTTACTGAGTGCCAGAGAATTGTTACTCAGGGAAGACAGAATTGTTACTGAGTGCCAGAGAATTGTTACTCAGGGACAGACAGAATTGTTACTGAGTGCCAGAGAATTGTTACTCTCACAGACACAAAATTGTTACTTGCACAGACACAGAATTGTTACTCGCACAGAGACAGAATTGTTACTCAGGGCCACAGAATTCATACTCAGGGACAGACAGAATTGTTACTGAGTGCCAGAGAATTGTTACTCAGGGACAGACAGAATTGTTACTGAGTGCCAGAGAATTGTTACTCTCACAGACACAAAATTGTTACTTGCACAGACACAGAATTGTTACTTGCACAGACACACAATTGTTACTGAGTGCCAGAGAATTGTTACTCAGGGACAGACAGAATTGTTACTGAGTGCCAGAGAATTGTTACTCAGGGACAGACAGAATTGTTACTGAGTGCCAGAGAATTGTTACTCAGGGACAGACAGAATTGTTACTGAGTGCCAGAGAATTGTTACTCGCACAGACACAAAATTGTTACTTGCACAGACACAAAATTGTTACTTGCACAGACACAGAATTGTTACTCGCGCAGACACAGAATTGTTACTCAGGGCCACAGAATTCATACTCAGGGACAGACAGAATTGTTACTGAGTGCCAGAGAATTGTTACTCAGGGACAGACAGAATTGTTACTGAGTGCCAGAGAATTGTTACTCAGGGACAGACAGAATTGTTACTGAGTGCCAGAGAATTGTTACTCAGGGACAGACAGAATTGTTACTGAGTGCCAGAGAATTGTTACTCGCACAGACACAAAATTGTTACTTGCACAGACACAGAATTGTTACTCGCACAGACACAGAATTGTTACTCGCACAGACACAGAATTGTTACTCAGGGCCACAGAATTCATACTCAGGGACAGACAGAATTGTTACTGAGTGCCAGAGAATTGTTACTCAGGGACACCTAATCGTTGAATTAAATAGTATGTCAGACAACATGCAGAGGAGTGGCAGAGGAGGCAATGTTTTAGGAGCGAGCAGACGTGGCAGCAGAGGAAGGGGTCGAGGCAGCAGTATTCGCAGCCAGAGGCCAGTGCTCCCGGTGTCATCCAGCGGTCGTGTCTCCACCGACAACCCTGCCGTCATTGATTGGTTGGCTCGGTCGTCTTCCTCTTCCCAGGTCACCTCTGACACCTACAGCCAACGGTCGGTGGGTACGTCAGACACAACCGTTAGTTGGCATGGCCCGGGACCAAGCCCACTGAAATCACGTGTCCTCTACCTGCCCCTGTCCTTTGCTGTTCCCTCACCAAGCGAAGTATCGCATGCTGTGGGCTCAGCCCCACTGTACAGTGAGGAAGAGCTAACAGAGGGCGGTCAGGAACGGGGGGAGACATCGGCCTTTTCAGCAGCCAAGCGAACAAGTACTGGCGAGGAGAGTGGCTCGGTAGCCGGTCTAGAGACAGGTCTGTCTCCTGACCCAGACGCAGCCGAGGGGGCTAGTAGTGAGGCGGAGACCCTACTTGATGATGAGGAGGTTGATCGCACTTGGCAGCCTCGTCGTCATCAGGCAATTTCTTCCGCATCATCAGGAGAAGAGGGTGGCAGCTTGGCAGCGAGCAAAACAGTCGGTGGGTTGCCCAGGAGACAGCAGCAGGGTCGCATCAGTGTCAGTGGAGCCAAACGTCCACGGAGTAGAGCACCAGCTCCACTGCAGCCTACCACCACGGCCAGTAGTGGTGCCGGTGCGCACGGAGGAAGTAGCAGTCAGCCAGTGAAGAGTAGCGGGGGCAAAGTTTCCTACTCGGTGGTGTGGCAATTTTTCCTCAAGCCGCCCGAGGAAGTAAATGTAGCCGTATGTCGACTATGTGGCCAGAAATGCAAGCGTGGCCAGGGGGCCCATGTTGGGACTACAGCGTTGCGTCAGCATATGCAGCGTCACCATTCGGTGGCCTGGGAAAACCGTGATAAACATACGGCGGTTCTGCCTGCCCCAGCCCCCGCTCCATCACCCGCTCCGTTACTTGCTCCGTCACCCGACGTCGTCAATCGCCCTCTATCAGCCAGTCAAGGCTCCAACACCTCTGCTGAGGGGAGTTGTCGCTCATTGGCATCTTCCGCTCGTTCAGATGCTCCTTCTCCTGCTACTCCTCTTCTCGGATTCCGTCAACAGTCTTTCTTGGAATCCGTATCCAAGAGACAACAGTTTGCGAGCACGCACCCGACGGTGCAAAAGCTGAACGTCCTCCTGTCCAAGTTGCTGGTGCTGCAGTCCCTCCCTTTCCAACTGGTGGACTCAGCACCTTTCCGAGAAATGATGGCTTGTGCCGCGCCGCGGTGGAGAGTGCCAAGCCGTCATTTCTTTGCCCAAAAGGCAGTGCCAGCCCTGCATTCACATGTAGAAGAGATGGTGGGCCAGTCTTTGAGCATGTCGGTCTCTGCCAAAGTGCACGGCAGCGCCGACGTGTGGAGCTGTAACTACGGTCAGGGACAGTACATGTCATTTACGGCCCACTGGGTGAACGTGGTGCCGGCACAGCCGCACCAGCAACTTGGACAGGTCACGACGCTTTTGCCTCCACGTTTGCACGTCCTTGGTCCAGCAAGCATGTCCGCCTCTACCACCTCTTTTTCCGCCGTGTCCTCAGCCGCCACCCCCGTGCCAAGTCCCATTACCCGACCGGCATATCACATGTGCAGGGCGCAACGGTGTCACGCTGTGCTGCACCTGGTATGCCTTGGCGAACGTAGTCACACAGGGGAGGAACTGCTGAGTGTAATGAACAGAGAAATCGACAGATGGCTGTCTCCGCGCAAACTAAAAATCGGAACCATGTTGACTGACAACGGAAAGAACATGGTGTCTGCTCTGCGTCAAGGAAGGTTGTGCCATGCGCCATGCATGGCTCACGTGTTCAATCTGGTTGTCAAGCGGTTCCTAAAATCCACCATCCCACTGCAAGACATCCTTAAAATGTCACGTAAACTGTGCATGCATTTCAGCCATTCCTACACCGCAAAGAACACCCTCATTGAGCTGCAGCGGCAGAACGGAATTCCACAGCATCGCCTGATCTGCGACGTTGCAACAAGGTGGAATTCAACCCTACACATGTTAGACCGCCTTTACGAGCAGCGAAAGGCCATCACCGATTTCCTGATGTTACAAGCGGATAAAGGTACTCCCCTGTGTAACTTAGATGTCAGCCATTGGCAGCTCATGCGTGACACCTGCCGCTTGCTCAGGCCCTTTGAGGAGGCCACGCTATTCGTGAGTCGGCAGGACTATGGGATGAACGACGTCATTCCTCTGTTGCACGTCCTGGAACAAATGCTGTTAACAATGGCTGGTCAGGGTGCGGTAGACGTGGCGCACAGATCTCAACGCCACATGACCCCTGTGGGGGCAGGACAGGAAGAAGAGGAGGAGGTAGAGGAGGACATTTGTGCTCAGGAATTATTGAGTGAAATGGGTGGTTTTTCCACTCAGCGGACAGGAGTGGAGGAGCAGGAGCATCTGGTAGAGGAGGAGGAGGAGGAGACAGAGGACCCAGACGCACCGTGGCAGTATGCTGTGGAGATGGAGGCAGGGAGTCCCTCGCATTCCTTGGCACAAATGGCCCATAGCATGCTCGGTTGCTTGCGTAGCGACAGCCGAATAATAACCATCAGACAGAGGGATGACTTTTGGCTGTCCACCTTGTTGGACCCTCGCTACCGGTCCAAAATGGTGGCCTTTTTCACACCTGCTGAGAGGGAGGCCAAAATTACGTACTATAAAAACCACCTATGTAGTCAGTTGGTCTCTGCCTTTGTGCGCCATCGTCCATCCTCAGACACTGTGGGCCCTGTGCGCTCGCGTTCCGCTGGCATGGCAGCAGGGGAGGGGTGGGGTGGTAGGAGCAGTGGCAGCTCCACCAGCAGCGGCTGCCTCAGTCTGCAGTCGATGATGAGTAGCTTTCTTCACCAGCGCAGTGAGGAAACTACTAACCAGCCGCAGCAGCAGCAGCAGCATCAGGTGGACCTGGAGCAGGAGCTCAAACAACAGGCTTGGGCCTACTTGGACAGCACCCTGCCAACCGAGGTAGACAATCCCCTTGACTACTGGGCAACGAAACTTGACCTTTGGCCCCAACTAGCTGAATTTGCCCTTGAAAGGCTGTCATGCCCGGCCAGTAGCGTGGCATCGGAGCGCGTGTTTAGTGCGGCAGGAGGTATTGTAACTCCGCGGAGGACACGACTGTCCACCCAAAGTGTGGAGAGACTCACGTTTGTGAAAATGAATCAGGCGTGGATTAGTCTGGATTTCAAACCACCAGTTCCTGACACAACTGACTAAATCCGCCATGAATCATGCCTCAAACATGTGCCACTTTCAGGTCTCCTCACACTGCTGGTGTGTTGAATTTTTTGACATAGGGTGCTGGCAGATTACGGGCCTCCTATAGCTGCTGCCAGGCCCCTAATCTGCCATAGGCCCCTATATACCACCTCCTCCTGCTGCTGCCAGGTCCAGAGTCTCTCATGGGTCCCTGTACGGCCTCCCATTGCTGCTGTCTCCATCGCCACACTCTGCTGCCATGTGCCACTTTCAGGTCTCTTCACACTGCTGGTGTGTTAAATTTTTTGACATAGGGTGCAGGCAGATTACGGGCCTCACATAGCTGCTGCCAGGCCCCTAATCTGCCATGGGCCCCTATATACCACCTCCTCCTGCTGCTGCCAGGTCCAGAGTCTCTCATGGGTCCCTGTACGGCCTCCCATTGCTGCTGTCTCCATCGCCACACTCTGCTGCCATGTGCCACTTTCAGGTCTCTTCACACTGCTGGTGTGTTAAATTTTTTGACATAGGGTGCTGCAAGATAACGGGCCTCACATAGCTGCTGCCAGGCCCCTAATCAGCCATGGGCCCCTATACCGCCTCCTCCTGCTGCTGCCAGGTCCAGAGTCTCTCATGCCATGTGCCACTTTCAGGTCTCTTCACACTGCTGGTGTGTTAAATTTTTTGACATAGGGTGCAGGCAGATTACGGGCCTCACATAGCTGCTGCCAGGCCCCTAATCTGCCATAGGCCCCTATATACCGCCTCCTCATGCTGCTGCCAGGTCCAGAGTCTCTCATGGGTCCCTGTACGGCCTCCCATTGCTGCTTTCTCCATCGCCACACTCTGCTGCCATGTGCCACTTTCAGGTCTCTTCACACTGCTGGTGTGTTAAATTTTTTGACATAGGGTGCAGGCAGATTACGGGCCTCACATAGCTGCTGCCAGGCCCCTAATCTGCCATGGGCCCCTATATACCGCCTCCTCATGCTGCTGCCAAGTCCAGAGTCTGTCATGGTCCCTGTACGGCCTCCCATTGCTGCTGTCTCCATCGCCACACTCTGCTGCCATGTGCCACTTTCAGGTCTCTTCACACTGCTGGTGTGTTAAATTTTTTGACATAGGGTGCAGGCAGATTACGGGCCTCACATAGCTGCTGCCAGGCCCCTAATCTGCCATGGGCCCCTATATACCGCCTCCTCATGCTGCTGCCAAGTCCAGAGTCTGTCATGGTCCCTGTACGGCCTCCCATTGCTGCTGTCTCCATCGCCACACTCTGCTGCCATGTGCCACTTTCAGGTCTCTTCACACTGCTGGTGTGTTTAATTTTTTGACATAGGGTGCAGGCAGATTACGGGCCTCACATAGCTGCTGCCAGGCCCCTAATCTGCCATGGGCCCCTATATACCGCCTCCTCATGCTGCTGCCAAGTCCAGAGTCTGTCATGGTCCCTGTACGGCCTCCCATTGCTGCTGTCTCCATCGCCACACTCTGCTGCCATGTGCCACTTTCAGGTCTCTTCACACTGCTGGTGTGTTAAATTTTTTGACATAGGGTGCAGGCAGATTACGGGCCTCACATAGCTGCTGCCAGGCCCCTAATCTGCCATGGGCCCCTATATACCGCCTCCTCATGCTGCTGCCAAGTCCAGAGTCTGTCATGGTCCCTGTACGGCCTCCCATTGCTGCTGTCTCCATCGCCACACTCTGCTGCCATGTGCCACTTTCAGGTCTCTTCACACTGCTGGTGTGTTTAATTTTTTGACATAGGGTGCAGGCAGATTACGGGCCTCACATAGCTGCTGCCAGGCCCCTAATCTGCCATGGGCCCCTATATACCGCCTCCTCATGCTGCTGCCAAGTCCAGAGTCTGTCATGGTCCCTGTACGGCCTCCCATTGCTGCTGTCTCCATCGCCACACTCTGCCATGTGCCACTTTCAGGTCTCTTCACACTGCTGGTGTGTTTAATTTTTTGACATAGGGTGCAGGCAGATTACGGGCCTCACATAGCTGCTGCCAGGCCCCTAATCTGCCATGGGCCCCTATATACCGCCTCCTCATGCTGCTGCCAAGTCCAGAGTCTGTCATGGTCCCTGTACGGCCTCCCATTGCTGCTGTCTCCATCGCCACACTCTGCTGCCATGTGCCACTTTCAGGTCTCTTCACACTGCTGGTGTGTTAAATTTTTTGACATAGGGTGCAGGCAGATTACGGGCCTCACATAGCTGCTGCCAGGCCCCTAATCTGCCATGGGCCCCTATATACCACCTCCTCCTGCTGCTGCCAGGTCCAGAGTCTCTCATGGGTCCCTGTACGGCCTCCCATTGCTGCTGTCTCCATCGCCACACTCTGCTGCCATGTGCCACTTTCAGGTCTCTTCACACTGCTGGTGTGTTAAATTTTTTGACATAGGGTGCTGCAAGATAACGGGCCTCACATAGCTGCTGCCAGGCCCCTAATCAGCCATGGGCCCCTATACCGCCTCCTCCTGCTGCTGCCAGGTCCAGAGTCTCTCATGCCATGTGCCACTTTCAGGTCTCTTCACACTGCTGGTGTGTTTAATTTTTTGACATAGGGTGCAGGCAGATTACGGGCCTCACATAGCTGCTGCCAGGCCCCTAATCTGCCATGGGCCCCTATATACCGCCTCCTCATGCTGCTGCCAAGTCCAGAGTCTGTCATGGTCCCTGTACGGCCTCCCATTGCTGCTGTCTCCATCGCCACACTCTGCTGCCATGTGCCACTTTCAGGTCTCTTCACACTGCTGGTGTGTTAAATTTTTTGACATAGGGTGCAGGCAGATTACGGGCCTCACATAGCTGCTGCCAGGCCCCTAATCTGCCATGGGCCCCTATATACCGCCTCCTCATGCTGCTGCCAAGTCCAGAGTCTGTCATGGTCCCTGTACGGCCTCCCATTGCTGCTGTCTCCATCGCCACACTCTGCTGCCATGTGCCACTTTCAGGTCTCTTCACACTGCTGGTGTGTTAAATTTTTTGACATAGGGTGCAGGCAGATTACGGGCCTCACATAGCTGCTGCCAGGCCCCTAATCTGCCATAGGCCCCTATATACCGCCTCCTCATGCTGCTGCCAAGTCCAGAGTCTGTCATGGTCCCTGTACGGCCTCCCATTGCTGCTGTCTCCATCGCCACACTCTGCTGCCATGTGCCACTTTCAGGTCTCTTCACACTGCTGGTGTGTTAAATTTTTTGACATAGGGTGCTGCAAGATAACGGGCCTCACATAGCTGCTGCCAGGCCCCTAATCAGCCATGGGCCCCTATACCGCCTCCTCCTGCTGCTGCCAGGTCCAGAGTCTCTCATGCCATGTGCCACTTTCAGGTCTCTTCACACTGCTGGTGTGTTTAATTTTTTGACATAGGGTGCAGGCAGATTACGGGCCTCACATAGCTGCTGCCAGGCCCCTAATCTGCCATGGGCCCCTATATACCGCCTCCTCATGCTGCTGCCAAGTCCAGAGTCTGTCATGGTCCCTGTACGGCCTCCCATTGCTGCTGTCTCCATCGCCACACTCTGCTGCCATGTGCCACTTTCAGGTCTCTTCACACTGCTGGTGTGTTAAATTTTTTGACATAGGGTGCAGGCAGATTACGGGCCTCACATAGCTGCTGCCAGGCCCCTAATCTGCCATGGGCCCCTATATACCGCCTCCTCATGCTGCTGCCAAGTCCAGAGTCTGTCATGGTCCCTGTACGGCCTCCCATTGCTGCTGTCTCCATCGCCACACTCTGCCATGTGCCACTTTCAGGTCTCTTCACACTGCTGGTGTGTTTAATTTTTTGACATAGGGTGCAGGCAGATTACGGGCCTCACATAGCTGCTGCCAGGCCCCTAATCTGCCATAGGCCCCTATATACCGCCTCCTCATGCTGCTGCCAGGTCCAGAGTCTCTCATGGGTCCCTGTACGGCCTCCCATTGCTGCTTTCTCCATCGCCACACTCTGCCATGTGCCACTTTCAGGTCTCCTCACACACTGCTGGTGTGTTGAATTTTTTGACATAGGGTGCTGGCAGATTACGGGCCTCCCATAGCTGCTGCCAGGCCCCTAATCTGCCATGGGCCCCTATATACCGCCTCCTCATGCTGCTGCCAAGTCCAGAGTCTGTCATGGGTCCCTGTACGGCCTCCCATTGCTGCTGTCTCCATCGCCACACTCTGCCATGTGCCACTTTCAGGTCTCCTCACACACTGCTGGTGTGTAGAATTTTTTGACATAGGGTGCTGGCAGATTACGGGCCTCCCATAGCTGCTGCCAGGCCCCTAATCTGCCATGGGCCCCTATATACCGCCTCCTCATGCTGCTGCCAAGTCCAGAGTCTGTCATGGGTCCCTGTACGGCCTCCCATTGCTGCTGTCTCCATCGCCACACTCTGCCATGTGCCACTTTCAGGTCTCCTCACACTGCTGGTGTGTTGAATTTTTTGACATAGGGTGCTGGCAGATTACGGGCCTCCTATAGCTGCTGCCAGGCCCCTAATCTGCCATGGGCCCCTATATACCGCCTCCTCATGCTGCTGCCAAGTTCAGAGTCTGTCATGGGTCCCTGTACGGCCTCCCATTGCTGCTGTCTCCATCGCCACACTCTGCCATGTGCCACTTTCAGGTCTCCTCACACTGCTGGTGTGTTGAATTTTTTGACATAGGGTGCTGGCAGATTACGGGCCTCCTATAGCTGCTGCCAGGCCCCTAATCTGCCATAAGCCCCTATATACCGCCTCCTCATGCTGCTGCCAAGTCCAGAGTCTGTCATGGGTCCCTGTACGGCCTCCCATTGCTGCTGTCTCCATCGCCACACTCTGCCATGTGCCACTTTCAGGTCTCCTCACACACTGCTGGTGTGTTGAATTTTTTGACATAGGGTGCTGGCAGATTACGGGCCTCCTATAGCTGCTGCCAGGCCCCTAATCTGCCGTAGGCCCCTATATACCGCCTCCTCATGCTGCTGCCAGGTCCAGAGTCTCTCATGGGTCCCTGTACGGCCTCCCATTGCTGCTGTCTCCATCGCCACACTCTGCCATGTGCCACTTTCAGGTCTCCTCACACTGCTGGTGTGTTCCATTTTTTGTCATAGGGTGCTGGCAGATTATGGGCCTCCCATAACTGCTGCCAGGCCCCTAATCTGCCATGGGCCCCTATACCGACTCCTCATGCTGTGACGTTGCAACAAGGTGGAATTCAACCCTACATATGTTAGACCGCCTTTACGAACAGCAAAAGGCCATCACAGATTTCCTGATGTTAAAAGCAGATAAAGGTACTCCCTGTGTAACTTAGATGTCAGCCATTGGCAGCTCATGCGTGACACCTGCGCTTGCTCAGGCCCTTTGAGGAGGCCACGCTATTCGTGAGTCGGCAGGACTATGGGATGAACGACGTCATTCCTCTGTTGCACGTCCTGGAACAAATGCTGTTAACAATGGCTGGTCAGGGTGCGGTAGACGTGGCGCACAGATCTCAACGCCACATGGCCCCTGTGGGGGCAGGACTGGAAGAAGAGGAGGAGGTAGAGGAGGACATTGGTGCTCAGGAATTATTGAGTGAAATGGGTGGTTTTTCCACTCAGCGGACAGGAGTGGAGGAGCAGGAGCATCTGGTAGAGGAGGAGGAAGAGGAGACAGAGGACCTAGACGCACCGTGGCAGTATGCTGTGGAGATGGAGGCAGGGAGTCCCTCGCATTCCTTGGCACAAATGGCCCATAGCATGCTCGGTTGCTTGCGTAGCGACAGCCGAATAATAACCATCAGACAGAGGGATGACTTTTGGCTGTCCACCTTGTTGGACCCTCGCTACCGTTCAAAAATGGTGGCCTTTTTCACACCTGCTGAGAGGGAGGCCAAAATAACGTACTATAAAAAACACCTATGTAGTCAGCTGGTCTCTGCCTGTCTGCGCCAACGTCCATCCTCAGACACTGTGGGCCCTGTGCGCTCGTGTTCCGCTGCCATGGCAGCAGGGGAGGGGTGGGGTGGTAGGAGCAGTGGCAGCTCCACCAGCAGCGGCTGCCTCAGTCTGCAGTCGATGATGAGTAGCTTTCTTCACCAGCGCAGTGAGGAAACTACTAACCAGCCGCAGCAGCAGCAGCAGCATCAGGTGGACCTGGAGCAGGACCTCAAACAACAGGCTTAGGCCTACTTGGACAGCACCCTGCCAACCGAGGTAGACAATCCCCTTGACTACTGGGCAACGAAACTTGACCTTTGGCCCCAACTAGCTGAATTTGCCCTTGAAAGGCTGTCATGCCCGGCCAGTAGCGTGGCATCGGAGCGCGTGTTTAGTGCGGCAGGAGGTATTGCAACTCCGCGGAGGACACGACTGTCCACCCAAAGTGTGGAGAGACTCACGTTTGTGAAAATGAATCAGGCGTGGATTAGTCTGGATTTCAAACCACCAGTTCCTGACACAACTGACTAAATCCGCCATGAATCATGCCCCAAACATGTGCCACTTTCAGGTCTCCTCACACTGCTGGTGTGTTCCATTTTTTGTCATAGGGTGCTGGCAGATTACGGGCCTCCCATAGCTGCTGCCAGGCCCCTAATCTGCCATGGGCCCCTATACCGCCTCCTCATGCTGCTGCCAAGTCCAGAGTCTCTCATGGGTCCCTGTACGGCCTCCCATTGCTGCTGCCTCCATCGCCACACTCTGCCATGTGCCACTTTCAGGTCTCCTCACACTGCTGGTGTGTTCCATTTTTTGTCATAGGGTGCTGGCAGATTACGGGCCTCCCATAGCTGCTGCCAGGCCCCTAATCTGCCATGGGCCCCTATACCGCCTCCTCATGCTGCTGCCAGGTCCAGAGTCTCTCATGGGTCCCTGTACGGCCTCCCATTGCTGCTGTCTCCATCGCCACACTCTGCCATGTGCCACTTTCAGGTCTCCTCACACTGCTGGTGGGTTCCATTTTTTGTCATAGGGTGCTGGCAGATTACGGGCCTCCCATAGCTGCTGCCAGGCCCGTAATCTGCCATGGGCCCCCGTACCGACTCCTCATGCTGCTGCCAGGCCCGTAATCTGTCATGGGCCACTGTTGTCGCTTGTTGGCATATTCCGCTCGTTCAGATGCTCCTTCTCCTGCTACTCCTCTTCACGGATTCCGTCAGCAGTCTTTCTTGGAATCCGTTTCCAAGAGACAACAGTTTGCGAGCACGCACCCGACGGTGCAGAAGCTGAACGTCCTCCTGTCCAAGTTGCTGCTGCCAGGCTCGTAATCTGTCATGCGCCCCTGTACCGCCTCCTCATGCTGCTGCCAGGTCCAGAGTGTGTCATGGGCCCCCGTACCGACTCCTCATGCTGCTGCCAGGCCCGTAATCTGTCATGGGCCCCTGTACCGCCTCCCCATGCTGCTGCCAGGTCCAGAGTGTGTCATGGGTCCCTGTACGGCCTCCCATTGCTGCTGCCAGGCCCGTAATCTGCCATGGGCCCCTGTACCGACTCCTCATGCTGCTGCCAGGCCCGTAATCTGTCATGGGCCCCTGTACCGCCTCCTCATGCTGCTGCCAGGTCCAGAGTGTGTCATGGGTCCCTGTACGGCCTCCCATTGCTGCTGTCTCTATCGCCACACTCTGCCATGTGCCACTTTCAGGTCTCCTCACACTGCTGGTGGTTTCCATTTTTGTCATAGGGTGCTGTATGGCCTCCCATTGCTGCTGCCTCCACCGCCACACTGTGGCTCCACACTCTGGTTTTGGCCCCGTGACTGCCCAAATGAGTGAAGTGTGCGGTGATTCTAAGATCGACGGCACTCATCTGCATGTCATACTGACTGACAGTATTATTTCTCTTCCCCAGCAGACTCCAAGGGCATTTAAATTAAAGGTACAGTGTTCTGCACTAATATTAAGTCTCTCTGAAGCCTAGAAACACCCTTTTTTAAGTTAAATTCACAGCGAATTTATTCGACTCGAATCGAATATTGTCCACGAATTCGCCGAATCAGTCGAATCGAATTTTTCATTTCTTCGCTCATCTCTATGTCTGACGTACCCACCAACCGTTGGCTGTAGGTGTCAGAGGTGACCTGGGAAGAGGAAGATGACCGAGTCAACCAATCGATGACGGCAGGGTTGTCGGTGGAGACACGACCGCTGGATGACACCGGGAGCACTGGCCTCTGGCTGCGACTAGTGCTGCCTCGACCCCTTCCTCTGCTGCCACGTCTGCTCGCTCCTGAAACATTGCCTCCTCTGCCACTCCTCTGCGTGTTGTCTGACATACTCTTTAATTCAATAAGCACCCCAAAAATAAAACCGGATTTAACTCTTTGAACGTACAATAGTGGTTGTGAAGCAGAAAGTCAGTTTATTTAGCACAATCGGTCAATTGCAGCTTGCCGTTGGCTGGAAACTGTACGTTTATGTCACTGGAATGCACTAATCACCCAAAAAATATTACCGCCACCCGGCGTGTATATGGATTTAACTCTTTGAACGTACAATAGTGGTTGTGAAGCAGAAAGTCAGTTTATTGTACACAATCGGTCAATTGCAGCTTGCCGTTGGCTGGAAACTGTACGTTTAGGTCACTGGAATGCACTAATCACCCAAAAAATATTACCGCCAGCCGGCGTGTAAATGGATTTAACTCTTTGAACTTACAATAGTGGTTGTGAAGCAGAAAGTCAGTTTATTGTACACAATCGGTCAATTGCAGCTTGCCGTTGGCTGTAAACTGTACGTTTATGGAACTGGAAGGCACTAATCACCCAAAAAATATTACCGCCAGCCGGCGTGTAAATGGATTTAACTCTTCGAACCTACAATAGTGGTTGTGAAGCAGAAAGTCAGTTTATTTAGCACAATCGGTCAATTGCAGCTTGCCGTTGGCTGGAAACTGTACGTTTCTGTCACTGGAATGCACTAATCACCCAAAAAATATTACCGCCAGCCGGCGTGTAAATGGATTTAACTCTTTGAACGTACAATAGTGGTTGTGAAGCAGAAAGTCAGTTTATTTAGCACAATCGGTCAATTGCAGCTTGCCGTTGGCTGGAAACTGTACGTTTATGTCACTGGAATGCACTTATCACCCAAAAAATATTACCGCCAGCCGGCGTGTAAATGGATTTAACTCTTTGAACGTACAATAGTGGTTGTGAAGCAGAAAGTCAGTTTATTTAGCACAATCGGTCAATTGCAGCTTGCCGTTGGCTGGAAACTGTACGTTTATGTCACTGGAATGCACTAATCACCCAAAAAATATTACCGCCAGCCGGCGTGTAAATGGATTTAACTCTTTGAATGTACAATAGTGGTTGTGAAGCAGAAAGTCAGTTTATTTAGCACAATCGGTCAATTGCAGCTTGCCATTGGCTGGAAACTGTACGTTTATGTCACTGGAATGCACTAATCACCCAAAAAATATTACCGCCACCCGGCGTGTAAATGGATCTAACTCTTTGAACGTACAATAGTGGTTGTGAAGCAGAAAGTCAGTTTATTTAGCACAATCGGTCAATTTCAGCTTGCCGTTGGCTGGAAACTGTACGTTTATGTCACTGGAATGCACTAATCACCCAAAAAATATTACCGCCACCCGGCGTGTATATGGATTTAACTCTTTGAACGTACAATAGTGGTTGTGAAGCAGAAAGTCAGTTTATTTAGCACAATCGGTCAATTGCAGCTTGCCGTTGGCTGGAAACTGTACGTTTATGTCACTGGAATGCACTAATCACCCAAAAAATATTACCGCCACCTGGCGTGTATATGGATTTAACTCTTTGAACGTACAATAGTGGTTGTGAAGCAGAAAGTCAGTTTATTTAGCACAATCGGTCAATTGCAGCTTGCCGTTGGCTGGAAACTGTACGTTTATGTCACTGGAATGCACTAATCACCCAAAAAATATTACCGCCAGCCGGCCTGTAAATGGATCTAACTCTTTGAATGTACAATAGTGGTTGTGAAGCAGAAAGTCAGTTTATTTAGCACAATCGGTCAATTGCAGCTTGCCGTTGGCTGGAAACTGTACGTTTATGTCACTGGAATGCACTAATCACCCAAAAAATATTACCGCCACCCGGCGTGTAAATGGATCTAACTCTTTGAACGTACAATAGTGGTTGTGAAGCAGAAAGTCAGTTTATTGTACACAATCGGTCAATTGCAGCTTGCCGTTGGCTGGAAACTGTACGTTTATGTCACTGGAATGCACTAATCACCCTAAAAATTCTACCGCCAGCCGGCGTGTATATGGATTTAACTCTTTGAACGTACAATAGTGGTTGTGAAGCAGAAAGTCAGTTTATTTAACACAATCGGTCAATTGCAGCTTGCCGTTGGCAGGAAACTGTACGTTTATGTCACTGGAATGCACTAATCACCCAAAAAATATTACCGCCACCCGGCGTGTAAATGGATCTAACTCTTTGAACGTACAATAGTGGTTGTGAAGCAGAAAGTCAGTTTATTGTACACAATCGGTCAATTGCAGCTTGCCGTTGGCTGGAAACTGTACGTTTGTGTCACTGGAATGCACTAATCACCCAAAAAATATTACCGCCAGCCGGCGTGTAAATGGATTTAACTCTTTGAACGTACAATAGTGGTTGTGAAGCAGAAAGTCAGTTTATTTTGCACAATCGGCAAACTGCAGCACCAACTGTGCACGACAGCCACCAAAAAAAAAAAGGGTGTATGTCACTTTAAATTTTCGATTCTTTGATAGCTGTGGCCCTAAGTAACGATTCTGTGTCCCTGAGTAACGATTCTGTGTCCCTGAGTAACGATTCTGTGTCCCTGAGTAACGATTCTGTGGCCCTAAAGTCTCTGTGGCCCTAACTCTGTCCCTTAATACACACAGGTCTGTCTCTCTTGAATGACCGGAGGCTAATGGAGAATTCTAAGATGGCCGCGATTTATAGCTCCACCATTACACAGTGCTGGCTGGCTGCTGATTGGCTAATGCGATCACATGTCATGAATGCATTATGGGTCAACGCGCCTTGTCTGCGCGCCTTCCCAGAGATCCCCGCCCCATCTTCTCTGTCCATTTTCTCCGTCGCCACACATGTCGCCGCCATTTTTGGGAAAATTCGATTCGTGCATCCGAAGTTTGCTAATCTTTGGATTCGTCGCGAATAGAATTTTTCCAAATCTTCGGAACGAATTCCACTTCGTTATGTTTGATTCGCTCATCTCTAGCTTTGGGCTTGCAGGCAGCTCGTTGACTCATTACATTGCTGTTTTTTTGTGAGCTGTTAGTACTGTTGTTTGCAGAGCCTTCCTCCTTTCCTCAGTTAGATGGCTTTGGGGTGTTCCAGTGGTCTCAGACTCAATTGTCCTCATGTCCCTTGATAAACAATTAAGAAAACAAGATTTTTGAATTCACCGCAAAATAATTTTCATGGAGTTCATGAAATGACACAGTTCCCATCCCTCTCTGTTTATAATACATTCTTAATATTGCTATTTTAAAAACTGAAGCATTATAGGAGTACGATTCTAGGCTGATCAGTGTCCAGTTTCTCCTAATGGCTTCATTATAACCCAATGAACTCAGGTTCAGCTGATGTTGTGTCCTTTGAGGACATCAAATGGTGGGGGTTTACGGAGAGTTCAGAAATCCTGTTTTTTTATTTTTTGTAATTCCCTTTACATACAATTGGGTATTAAAAGTTACCAGTTTCACCTTATTCAGTAAGATCAGTGAATATTCACTTTACTGAATGAGCAGTCACTACTGCTTGGTAAATCAGCTCCAATGTGTTGCCTTACATGTAAAGATCCTCGGCATCTTTCTGCTTCATGCTGTTTAATGAATGCTATGTGGCCTTTTGCTGTGTAGTTGTCAAGTCATACAAAGAATGTGGGTCACTGTGCGCCCTAGGATACAGGAAGATCAGTGAGAAAAAGTAATTTATGTAAAGATGATTTCCGTATCTATCACTGAAAATATTGTGAAACCTTGTTGAAAGTGCCACGATTATAAACGGCTCATGGATAAAAAGTCACTCATTTGGGTATTCACGCTTACTTTTAGCAATGTTGAAATTTACAGTGTGTACAACAATTGATTATTTTCATATATCATATAGTTTTTTTTTCCTTTTTTTCCTTTTTAATGAATTCTCATTTTGCCCAGTAGCTGCTTAACATGACATCTCTCATTAATCATTATACTGATTATCCATGTTGCCTTTGGTAGCTTTCAGAATGTGTCTAAATGCATCTTTTTTTTCTGCTCTTGCTTTTACATTGTAATGTGTTCAGTACATAAGATCAAAAGCTTACAAGGGAATTCAGGATTATACAATGACTGTTCAAAAAATTGCAGCCATGGTAGCATTAACTGAAACGATAAATAAAGCTATGAAGAACTGTATATATATATCCCTAGCTCTTGTCTGGACAATTTTTTTCAGTCTTTTCACATTTCAAATGTAACACGGTAGATACTACTTAGAAGAGCAGGTAATAACATGTCTTATTTCATTACATCCTAAAAATAAAAGGATTAGTTTTCATTTTACAGTGGGCAGAGCCAGTTATTTACACCCCAATGGGAAATGCACATCCAGATCTATTAGGGTATAGTGCATATATAACCTATTGTTATAGAGCAGCACAGTTATGGGCAGCACAGTGGCTAAATGGTTAGCACTTCCAGCTGGCAGTACTAGGGTCATTGGTTCAAATCCCAGCCACAGCACCACCTGCCTGGTGTTTGCATGTTCTCCCTGTGTCTGCATGGGTTTCCTCCAGGTACTCCGGTTTCCTCCTACACTCCAAAGACATGCTGGTAGGTTAATTGGCTCCTGTCTAAATTGGCCCTAGTATATGTATGAATGTAAGTTAGGGACCTTAGATTGTGCACCCCTTGAATGTTAGGAACTGATGTGAATGTATAATATATATGTAAAGTGCTGTGTAAATTGACAGCGCTGTATAAGTACCAGTAATAAATAGAGGCATTTTTTCCTAGCTGCATACAGCTCACTGGGTCCCAAGACCTACATCATAGAAGCCATGGTTTCTATATCTTGCTGGCTAAAAATCTGAAACATCTGTATGCACTCTTGGTCAGTGATACCAGGGAGTCAACATGGTACCAAGGTACTGTAACTAGCCTTTTCTGAAGGAGAGGTTAGCATTAGCAGCCTCCCTGATTCTGAAATGACAGTTTTTGATACATCACAAATAGCATATTGTTTAATAAATATAAATTCTTTGGTATGACAATTGGTTCAAAATGTTAGAACATTCAAAGGCAACCTTCAAGCTGATTTAAAGCACATGAATAAGACAGTGCTGCATTCATTAATACATCATTACATTTTTTAAATGCTAACAGTACAAGAAAGTGCAACAACCACTTAGGTCCCAGGCACACCAGGCATGTCGGCCTGTGATGGGGACTGGAACTGAGCTGAGGGTGGGAGTGCAGGTCTCCAATCCACACCCAATGCCAGAGGTCTGTAAAAAAGCCAGCCATAGATGGATCAAAATTCAGCTGGTTCAGCAGGAACCGGACAAATTTTGATCCATCTATGGACTGGCTAGTTGTACTGAAGATGATCTATTGATTAACTTCAGAACAAGCCTGTCAGGTTTTTTTCATGTTTGCTATAGCCGGTGACTGTATTCATTCATATCATTGAATTTTGACAGCTGAGAAACCTCCCACTGTCAGAATGCAATAGCGCAGTGGGAGGGATTCCCCCATCAACACTGACTGTGTTTATGGAGGCATCAAGTGAACTCCTGGTTGAAGGAAAAAAAATGTAATCTATGGCCAGCCAAACTCACATTAGGGTTGACAGCTTCTGCTGCTGTTTGAAAGGGCTGCTCCCAGGGACAAGTGACTGTTTTGCAGGATATCTATTTTCCGGGAGTTTGTTCCTTGGCGCATACTGCCTAATTGTTTGTACCGCTAGGTGCATCATCCATGTCTGTCCAGCTGCAGCAACTGTCACCTTCTCATGGAGTTTTAGAGGCTGATGAGGGGCTTGACAGGGCACCTGTGCCCTCTGCCTGCAGCTAAAGGCCAAGACTTCATGCAACATGGCTAAAAGCCCAGTGTGCATTGGGCTATAAAATACCTTGTACACCAGAGCTTGAACTAAGGTACAGAGAAGCAGCACAAGTAGCCAACAGTTATTCTGCAGGGCAAGGATCATGCTGATAGGGAAAGGGAGCAGACTGACAGAGAATGGGTACTGCTTCTCCTTTCAATGTGCTTTCGCAGGCTGCAAGAGGGACCAGAATTGTAAGTGTTACTAGACTGCAGCAGAATTAAATTTGGTCTCTTGACCTGCCAGACAGATCTTTTGGCAGATAAAGAAGCTTGTATGTGTGCACTTCATCTGTATATTTAGCTGTTTGCCTAGAATTTAGCTTTTGGAATTTGTTCTTGTGAAGTGGATCTAGTTGCTTTTCTTCTTTTTCTTCTTTTTCTTTTTTTCTATGTTTCTTCCAGTTCACAGCACCTCTTAGGCTTCAATAACAGTGCAAGAAATACGTTTATGTCTCTGTTACTATTCTGAACTGATAGAAGAATGAGCAATGATAGAAAAGTCATCCATAACCCAGAGGCAATATGCCAGTGGTATTGTCAAGGCAGAACTGAAATGAATAGAGAAGGAAGATGTTATTGTGGTAAAGTCATAAATAGTAGAGAACGCTGTACATTGTTCAGCAAGTGAAGCATGGGTTATTTTTAAGGGGTAAAGACCTACACTTTACAAGTTCTCAAATTGTTATATTTATACAAAAATGTGTGTATGAGGAAGGTCTTGTTGAAGCACTTTCTGTTATAAGGTGACTGACGACTGTCTCAAAATTGTGCTATTGCATTGACATCCTGTCACATGCTCCCATGATGTAGTCTACAAGTGGCCTTGCTGGCACACATTGCTTAGGCATGGTCCAAAGTTGTCATATTAAGGCCTCAGGAACACTGGGAATTTTTAACGCTGCTTTTAGGGGCATCTGGTGTGTTTTTTTTCTACCCCTAAATGCCCCTGCATATTAGCCTATGGGGGTTATTTACTAAAACTGCAAGGTGCAAAATCTGGTGCAGCTCTGCACAAAAACCGATCAGCTTCCAGGTTTTATTGTCCAAGCCTAACTGAAAAAGTTGCATTTAAATGCTGATTGGCATGCTAACAGCCATCCTATCACTATATTCCCTCCCCTCAGCCAGAGTATTAACAGACGGAACATTATCAGACCCCTATGATATCACCAATGGTACTAGACAAGGCTGCCCACTATCCCCCATCGTATTTGCATTGTTCAGTGAACTCTTAGCTTCTAAACTCAGAGATGACCCGGCATTTACTGGCATCAAACACCGTAACACTGAACATAAAATTAGCCTATTTGCAGATGACATCATATTGATAATTACCATCCCAACCAAATCCCTCAAAACAATACGAACACACCTTTAACAATACTCAACGGTTTCTTATTATAAACTCAATGAACCCAAATCTTCAATCTTAAATCTCCACACACCACACCAAACCCAAATATTACTTGCTAAACATTTCCCCTTCTCCTGGGAAAAAAATAACATCCCCTATTTAGAAATCAAACTCACTGCAACAACGGAGCAACTATTCTCATCAAACCACAAAACACTACTCGAAACTATACCCCAAGAAATTGCCACCCTACGCACCTCAGAACTTTCCAAAGTTGGCTGAGTTGCGACCTTGAAAATGTACATCCTACCGAAAATCCTGTACATCTTTCGCACACTCCCCATACCAGTTCCTAACACCTTCCTCTCCAAATTGCAATCAATTCTCTCCAGATTTTTATTGAACTCTAAAAAACCTAGATGTACTACCAATCTCTTAATACGCCCATCTTCCAAAGGAGGTGCTGGCCTTCCACATTTAAAATCCTACTATAACGCTACTCTTCTGGACCAAATATATTTTTGGTGGAACCCAATCGGAGAAAACATTTGGTCTACAATGGAAACCTTACCCTTCCATCCACTTAAACCCTAAAACTTACTCCTAATTCCAACAATGCCACAAACCAATTACCAATTAAAACATCCATGTATCCAAGCCGCCCTTCAAGCCTGGCACGATCTTCTGACCATGGAATACACAGATCCCAAACGAATTCTCACCCCAATTCACATATTACACTCCATTACACCCTCAGTTTACCTATCCCAATGGGAAAAATGAAAAATACACAAAATAACAGACCTCTATAAAGACCACACCCTGCAGCCATTTCAAAATCTCCAATCCACGTTCAATTTGCCCTTCACGGAATACTTCACCTACTTAAGAATTGCCCACTGTATGCGAACAAAGAGTATACCTCACACCACAAAAATCCCTAATACTGCCTACCTTTACCAGGTAAAGGTATCTCCACTTTCTACAAATACATAACGAACCTGCAATTTGCTTTAAAATCTACCTCTTTATCCAACTGGGAAAAAACTCTTTCAGAAACAATTACGTCACACGCATGGAGCACAGCATTTAATACGACTTACAAATCATCCCGCTGCAGCTCGCACTGGAAATCATATTTAAAATTCCTTCACCAATGGTACCTTACCCCAGTAAAACTTGCCATGTAGTACCCAAAACATTCCGCCTCTTGCTGGCGGCAATGCAGAGACATAGGTTCAACACTACACATATTATGATCATGCAAATCAATTAAATCCTTTTGGAAAAGTGTCTTCCAACTACTCTCTGAAATAACAGTGATCACCCCAAACCCTTTACTTGCGCTTTTACACATTGGGATTGAAAAATTCCCCTATACCTCTCTTACCATCATTGTCCACATACTTTTCGCAGCAAAAATCACTCTAACCAGATTATGGAACACCACTACTGCTCCTTCTCTCAAATCACTAATTACAGATCTTAATTTCCAATGCGAAATGGAAAAAAGATTGGCCCTCAACAACTCCACCCAATACAAATTCAATTCCCAATGGACTAGCTGGTTAAAACATCCCAATTGCTTAGTACAAGCCTGATTTTGTACAAACAATTGAACTACCCATCCATTTTAGACTGGTACTCCTCTCTCCATCCCATTACAATTTCCTCCTCCTCTCCCTACCCTTTTCCTGTTTTCCCCCTGTTTAACACCCCTCTACCATTTTCTACACCTCACTAAAGTTCAGTACATATCCATATCTACCTCTGATGCTATTGCCTTATTCCTAAGTTGTCCCCAGCCAAATGGTGGGGTACACACTTTCCAATACTGTATTGTATGACTGCAATTTTTATTGAATTGAACGTCATTACTATATCATTACCTTGTTACTGAAAATCTTCAATAAAAACATTTTGAAATAAAAGCTGATTGGCTACCATGTACAGTGCACCAATTTAGTAAATCTCCCCCTATGTGTCCATGCACACATAGATGTTTAGAGACAGAGAAAAAACCCACTGCCAGCACATATAGGAGCAGCAGCATTTTGGCAGAAAAAACAACTGACACACGGTAACACTAGGCATGTTTAGCGCTTCAGAGTTAATTAATCTCAATGGCCTAAATAAATTCTGGCCAATGGAATTAATTAACCCTAAGCGCTTGATGAGCTTAACCGCTTCCCCGCAGCCCTGTAGCACAAATACTGCTACAGGGAGGCAGGGCTGAGAAAAATCACGTGATTTTGTATTTCCATGTAGGACATTGGTGACTTATTATTATTATTATTATTATTATTACTACGAGTTTAGACTTAAGTTGTCAATCACTGGGTCCCGGCCGGAGACTCCCCGCCAGCACCCGGTGATCACCAACTGCCACTGACGGGGGAAAGGTCTATATGTAAACAATACAGATCTCTCCCCTGTTAGCTCCAGCATGCTGCTTTGCATTGTTCTGCATACTGCATATAGTAAAGCACATACACAGCACGCAGTTAACCCTTTAATCGCTCCAGATGTTATCCCCTTCCTGCCCAGTGTCATCAGTATAGTGTCAGTGCTTTTTATTAGCACTGATGACTGGTGTCACTGGCGATGTAAGTGACAGTTAGTCAGTCCCCCCCCAGTGTCAAAATGCCCGCCACAGTCCAGTTATAAGTTGCTGATCACCGCTATTACTAGTAAAAAAAATAAAAACCCCAGTATATATACCACCATTTGTAAACGCTGTACCTTTCATGTAAACCAATTAATTTACATATTCAAGAGAACCCTCAAGTGATTCAGTAGTGTAAGAAAAGAAAAAAAAAAAAAAAAAATATATATATATATATATATATATATATATATATATATATATGATCAGCTTACACCACTTCACAAATTAACAGATTCCAAATGATGAGGAACTATGCCAATATAGATAACACCCTCATTCTCCTTACTCTTCTCTCTCAGGAATAGTGGCCCAGTATAAAAAAAGCCCTGTGATCAGCTGATGATTTATTCTTCCAAAGCAAATACACTTTTACACACTGGTACTGACTAGTATTCCAATGTTTCCCTTCTCCCTCAGTTTTTCTCCATCACTGATCTAATGTGACCCCAGCACTGATGGCGAGGGGCAGGGGAGGGTCAAACTAGGATGCTGTGCAGGCAGCTGACATCCTCCTTATCAACTGATGATGTCATTGGTTGTTAGGACACCGGCGCCTAGAAGGTCGTAATGGTACACAATGAAAACCTGTGGCTTTGTGTAACAAAAAGGCAGACTTGTTCCACCCGCTGGCCTTTATACAAGTTTTTGGGTCATTTTTAGACATTTTGCCAAGGTAACCCTGAAGAAACCTCAAGGCACCCCAGAGTGCCTGGGCATCCTGGTTCAGAAAGTAACCATTAACTTCACTATGTGGTGCCTCTCGGTCTCCTACCTCTAATAATTCTGGAGTGTATTTTGCCAGCTGTCCTCTTTTTCTGCTCTTTAATACAGTCAGATGAGTATTTTATAGAAAATATATGTTGATCTGCTGTCAACATGTCGCTACACTACTCTATAATCACCTTTTACAATGCGCCTTGTGGAAGGAGAATGTTCACTTGATTTAAGAACAAAGCTTCCTCCTGTTTTATTTACATGGAGCCTTTTATGTAAACACTACATCCACATCTCAATCTGATGAATCGAGTGAGATTAAAAGAACCCCAAATTGCTGTGCTTATTTGTATGCATTTATTCTACGGCTGTGCTGTTTAACTATTTAGAAGAGAACTCGTGAAAGTAGAATAAGTAATGATATGCTTGTATGTAGATATTGTTGTGTGGTGTGGGCCTTTCATTCAGTATGTCCTGGTTCTATGTAATGCATAATTTCCCATTGGTTGACTGCTATTAGGGACTGCTTGTTTCAAAGGCTCTGTGATCACGCTTTGGCTAAGTATGAAAAACAATGTTTAGCTAATATTGTGTATATTTTGGCTTGTTGTTTTGGATCTGGTATTTTCATCACGATCACTAAAAAAACAAACAATCATATGTTACACTTAACCGCATGTGGGTGGGTGCAGTGTGGTGCTGCAGCTGTAAATACAATTGTAAATGACAACACTTGTAATGAAGTAACAGTCCTGACAGATGGGCAGCCTGTCCCTACTCTGTCCACTCGCAATATGTGTGCCAAGCCCAGGAGCCTGGGTCTTAAATAGACTCTGCCTGACCCAAGATGGCTGCTGGAGTCACATGTGGAGGCACCATCCAACCAGATCACTTCCCCAGTGATCCAGGAAACCATAGACCATAGACCACATGTTTCTCCTGATTTCCTCTCCCTCTGCAATGCCAGTGAAGGTTGAGTGCCACCTAAAGTGGAGAAAAGAGACTAAACCTGCCTATATGAAACACAAACTCAAACCTCAAATTGGTCCCTAAACTTGAGCCGTAACCTCAAACATGTTTCCTAAACATTGTCCAGTAGTGTCCTAATTAGCACTGCAAGTAATGACTTGGCTGCCTGTAAACAATGGATATGTGCCACCATTTTCACTTTCTGGTTGAGACTTTTGGAGAGGAAGGGGTTCAAAGTATAGAAATCTCACACATTTGATTTGTTAGTATTGCTGGAGCTTGTATCCAGCACAAGCGATTTCCTTGTGATCCCCACAATTGGGAAAGGGAGTGAAAGGTCACCATTATCATCTGAGAACTTTTGAATTTGCTCAGATTGTTCCAGTTCAGGAGAGCTTAACCTCAGCAGCAATTCAGAAGAAAGCTGTCTTGGTATGTTAAACTACACTTGTAGATGCTAAACTACACTTGTGCCTATTGGAAAATCCAGCAGGGCTGGATTTCCCAATAGGCACTGTAGGCATATGCGCCTACATGTATATTCATAGGATGACCATGTAGCAGCTCGAATCAACCCCATGTGCTGGGATTTCTTCTGGCAGAAATGCCACAACTTGGCCCAACATCTCTGATAAATATACACCAGTGGCAGACGGCAGCAGTGAAGCTGCGTGTGGGAGGACATTTTGTGTAAAATTTGATTCCTCTGTGAGAAGTCAGTGCAGCCAAGTTCTGGCTGCAGGTCCCTTATAGTAGGCAGTGGAGTGATACAACAGCACTCTGCCTGCCATTTGGTATCTCTCCCGCCTTCATGGGACAGTGGACAGTGGCAGGCTGGTCAGTAGCAAATGCAAGCAGGTGAGAAGACTGTGACAAATTAAAAAAAATTATAATGTAAAAATGACAACAATTTATGAACAAGCTTTTGGTCCAAAGAGGCCCAGCCCCAACCTTTAACATTTCTAGGAGCCACAAGTGATGCTCATAGTGAAGAACGCATCATGTGAGTTTGAGATCCCAGGAGAATTGGAGGCTGGGGCTGAGGTAAGTGTTTTTTGGGGGGAAAATGGTTTGTATGCAAATGATTTTTATTGGCAATTCTGTTGGGGAAGGGGGGGACAGTCAGTTAGCTGTAAAAAAAAAAAAATTTTTTTATTCTGAGTTGCACTGCAAAAATAAATAAATAATTATATATATTTTATATATATATATATATATATATATATATATATATGTACAGTGCTCAGCATAAATGAGTACATTCCAACAGATTTGTCAGAAAACCTTTACTTTACTTTCAGAATCAACATATTCTATGAGACACTATACTGCAAAATACTCCCACAAATGCGGGCCATTAATTGCAAGCAAGATTTAATTTGCACACACAAAAAAAGTATTTTCTCTAACAAATTCATTCAAGACCATGTTGCAAAAATGAGTACACCTCAATGAAAGTCTTAGGAGCAAAGTTAATTTTAGACAACAAAACCCTAATTAACAAGAATTCAACTACAGGTGAGTCTAGTTATTCATTAAACAGGTGTAAAGCAGACAGTTGATTATAATAGGGCGTTACATCACAAAGAAAACCGCTCCCATTTCATGCTGTCAGTAATGGCACCACATGGAAGAGAAATGTTACAAGGCCTGAGAAAGAAAATAATTTATTTACACAAGAAAGGTAAAGGCTACAAGAAGATCAGCAAAGTTTTACTTATCAGTCAGAATACTATTGCAAAAGTGATAGAAGATTTTAACAAAGATGAAACTGCAACCATCTCACAGAGACATCCATGCCATCCATGGAAGTTAACGCCTCGACAGGAGACGAGTTGATTGTGTCCTGTGACACAATACGGTGTACACTGCAGAGGAATGGCATGCATGTGTGTTGTCCACAAAGGAAGCCTCTTCTATAAACTATACACAAAATACCCGCCTAGATTTGCCAGGGCTCATGCTGAAAAAGAAGAAGACCACTGGGACTCTGTACGCTAAGTGATGAGAACAAGATAAATGTTTTTGGAACTGATGGCGTCAAAACTGTATGGCATTGCAAAGGTGAGGAGTACAAAGGAAAATGCATGGTGCCTACTGTGAAACATGGTGGTGGCAGTGTCCTTTTATGGGGCTGCAGGAGTGCTGCTGGTGTCGAGGGGCTGCATTTCATTGATGGTATCATAAATTCACAGATGTACTGCTCTATATTGAAAGAGAAGATGCTACCATCACTTCATTCTCTTGGTCGTCGTTCACCTTTCCAACATGACAATGATCCAAAACACACATCTAAGGCCACTGTTGTATTTCTGAAGAAGAACAGGGTGAAAGTGATTCAGTGGCCAAGTATGTCTCCTGATCTGAACCCAGTTGAACACCTAATTCTGATGAGACAAGCTGAGCATCACTCTCCATCCAGTATCCAGGCTCTAAAAGAGGTTGTTCTTGAAGAATGGAAAATATAGAGGTTGCAGTATGTTGCCAACTTGTTTAATCCATGCCTGGAAGACTTCATGCTGTCCTTAAAAATCATAGAGATCATACAAAATACTAAATGGAGTAGTTTTTGTTGTGGGGTGTATTCATTTTTGCATCAACTAATTTGAGTAAAACTGAAGATTTTGTAATCTAAGTTGTTTTATTAACCTTACTTTCATGCAGGGGCGGACTGACAACTCATGGGGCCCCCGGGCAATATGGGATCATGGGGCCCCTGTGTCCTTGCCCAAACTCAAAAAAGCCTATGAAAAAGGTACCAGGGGCATCTCATGGGGCCCCCTACTGACCCCGGGCCCTCGGACTGTGCCCGAGTTTCCAAATGGTCAGTCCACCTCTGCTTTCATGTAATGAGCTAAACAAATGTTCTATAAAACTCAGTTGTGTCAACATTTTGGAAACTGTTCTGTTGAGAGTGTGCACTGAGATATTGATTAAAATCTTACTTTTCAAAAGGGGTACACTCATTTATGCTGAGCACTGTATATATGTGTATGTATATACAGTATATATATATATATATATATATATATATATATATATATATATATATATATTGCTAAAAAAATTAAAGGAACACTTTTTAATCAGAATATAGCATCAAGTTGATTAAACTCCTGGGATATTGATCTGGTCAGTTAAGTAGCAGAGGGGGTTGTTTCAGTTGCTTTGGTGTTAATGAAAGTAACAACA
Organism: Staurois parvus; assembly: GCF_062004578.1. NCBI lineage: Eukaryota > Metazoa > Chordata > Amphibia > Anura > Ranidae > Staurois > Staurois parvus. Next base: position 3,717,436 of record NW_028318005.1, read on the forward strand.
AGTGCACTAGATGGGCAACAATGAGACGACCCCCAAAACAGGAAGGGCTTTACAGGTGGAGGCCACTGACTTTTTTTCCCTACTCATCTTTTCGGACTGTTTTTAACTAGTTTTGCATTTGGCTAGGGTCAGTGTTACTACTGGTAGCATGAAAACCCTGGACCTGGACCCTACAGAGATTGTACAGGCAGTACAACTCCTCCAGGATGGCACATCAATACGTGCCATTGCCAGAAGGTTTGCTGTGTCTCCCAGCACAGTCTCAAGAGCATGGAGGAGATACCAGGAGACAAGCAGTTACTCTTCGAGAGCTGGACAGGGCCGTAGAAGGTTCTTACCCATCGGTATCTGCTCTTTTGTCCAAGGAGGAACAGGATGAGCACTGCAAGAGCACTGCAAAATGACATCCAGCAGGCCATTAGTGTGAATGTCTCTGACTAAACAATCAGAGACAGACTTCATGAGGGTGGCCTGAGGGCTCAACGTCCTCTAGTGGGCCCTGTGCTCACTGCCCAGCACAATAGAGCTCGATTGGCATTTGCCATTGAACACCAGAATTAGCAGGTACGCCACACTGGTGCCCTGTGCTTTTCACAGATGAGAGCAAGTTCACCCTGAGCACATGTGACAGACGTAAAAGGGTCTGGAGAAGCCATGGAGAGCATTATGCTGCCTGTAACATCATTCAGCATGACGGTTTTGGTGGTGGGTCAGTCATGGTCTGGGGAGGCATATCCATGGAGGGACATGCAGACCTCTACAGGCTAGACAATGGCACCCTGACTTCCATTCGGTATCGGGATGAAATCCTTGGACTTTTTACAGCTAACTGACTGTCCTCCCCTTCCCTAACAGAACTGTCTTTAAAAAGCCATTTGCAAATAAACTGTCCAAAAAAGAATTACCTCAACCATACATACACTTTAAGATAACTTTTAATTGTTATTTTTAACTGTTCTCACACGGTAAAAATTTTTTTTATATTTGATCAGATATAAAAGCATTATTTTAACATGTGTGGGAACAATTAAAAATGACAGATAAAATTCATCTTAAAGGATAAGTGCACCTTTGTGAACATGTTACATGTTCCACCCGTTTCTAGGTGGACCATGTAACATATTCAAAATGCTGCAACTGCCGCCCAGTGCCCCCCCCGACAGAAGTATGGGGTGAAGTTCCCCCATACTAGCTGTCAGATTTGAAAACAGTGAGACCGTGCAGGGCTACGTCCACATGACTGCGTCATTCATTAACAGAGTTCTGTGAATGAATGAACTGCAAGATCCAACAGCTGTGGAGCGCAGTGGTAGTTCATAATTATTTCTGTCAATATATCTGCTTGCCCATACATCCCATACGGGTGAGCAGATATACTGACAAGTCTGCAGGAGACCTGCATGGCACCAGTGGTAGGCTGATCACTGATGCAATGCTTTACAGGTTCCTGCAGACAAAAATAATAAACGCACATTTTTTTACCTTTAAAAAAATGTGCATTTATCATTTTTGTGCAAAAGGGGAACTTATCCTTCAACCACTTGACCTCTGGAAGGTTTTACCCTCCTCATGACCAGGCCAGTTTTTGCTCTTCAGCACTGCGCTACTTTAACTGGCAATACATATGCGCCCACGTTTGTTTGAGCTTTTGTTTGGGATGCACCCCCTAATGCCATAGGCTGCACATACCTATGATTGTTGTATATCTAATTAGATATGTTAATAAAGTGTATTATATCATGACAGTGCGGCAATATAATGTGATTGCATTTATATACATGGTGCATATATTTGTGTTGTGGCCATGGGCTGCTACCTGCTGTGGTCTTGCTGCAGCATCAAACACAACGTGACCATCCATCAATACTGTAAATGGGGGAGCGCTTTAGAATCCTCTGCTTATAGGCTTCTGAAATGTAAATCTGGCCCTGTGAGTACAGGAACACTTTTAGTCCATGCTCAGTTTTTCAGACAGGGGAGGTATGGCAGGAATGGCTTTGCTCTAATTTTTAGTGGTAAGAATGACAGGGGTAGATGATCTAGGGAATATCTAGATGCGACGTGGGGGGTCAGAAAGGATTTGTTTCACCACTGGAGCAAATAGGACCAGGCCTTACTGTAATTTTTGCTTTTCTCTGGATCAAGTAAGAAATAGGATAGTGTATATGGAGGTTTTTTATTTGAGTGTGTGTTTTTTTACTTGGTTGAACTAGATGGACTCGTCTTTTTTTTCAGCCTGACTATGTAAATTTAATCCTTAAACCTAGCTCCTAAACCCCAACCTAACACTTTAGCCTCCCTGGAGGTATTCTCGAGTGTAGCTCCGGGTAAAGTTTCAGCACCACAAGCGGTAACCCCGAGCTACACCCGTTAAATCTAAAACTTAAATCGGAACTGGAATTATTACTGTATTTTTTTCAAAGTGCTCCCATTTCTCTCATCAACATTTAAAGAGAAAAAACTTAGACTTTAGATAAAAAGCTTCTATGGTGGCAGCCTGTAGACCTTTAGCATACCTGTTCAATTTACATTTCTCTCCCCAAGTCGGGTAAATAGAAATTATTGGGCTAATTGACAGGTTGCAGGCTTGAGCAAAACGTGGTATGAAGAGTATGTCAACTATGGATCTGCTGACAGCCGGGATAGAAGCCTCTGTTTTGAAGGCTGCAGGGCTTTTTCTTTGCATTGCAGGATAGATGGGGAAAGGAGGGCAGTCTTGAAAAAACGTGGTTTGAACTTAACCCTAGAACCCACCAAAAAGCACATTCTGTAGTATACCTTTAAACTCTTTTCCCTATACAACTGATCCCAATATTGTAGGTCAGGGGTCTCCAAACATTTTAAGCAAAGGGCTTGTTTACTGTCCTTCAGGCTTTTGGAGGGCCGGATCATGGCCACTGAGAGTAGAAAATGTCCTGGCATAAGTAAGTAAACAATGAACCATCTTTAGTATCAGGTGGAGGAGTAGTGCCTCATCCTTGATGTCAGTGGAAGGAATAAAGCTGCATTGTTGGTCTTAGTGGCAAAAATGATGCCCCATTGTAGGTGTCAGTGGAAGAGATATTGCCCAAAGGGCCAGATAAAGGCAAGCAAAGGGCCACAGTTTGGAGACCTCTGTTGTAGATAATCAAGGCATCATTAAAAAAAGCAAAATATATTTTTTAGTAACCTGCTGCATGAATACATTCCTGGCATGTCATAGTATACAGCAACAGTATCATTTTTTCGAAAAGCTCCACCTGTCATCATTTAAGCCATCAATAAACTCCAGTGAGTTTGCTTAGGCTGAGATGATTTCATCATTGTGCTGCAGGCAGGAGGAAGCATTCTCCTCTTCCTTCCCTATGTGCTCAGAATGTAACAATTTAACTTTGTAGCAAATCACAAGGTGCGAGGCTGCAGTAGGGGTTGATCTATATTTGTGAGCACAGACCAGAACCACACATCCACCAGGATTTATATGATTGGGTTCTTCTGGAGGGAAAAGCAGATGAAGGCATTTTAAGGGGAAGTACTGTGCTCTATGTGAGAGGTAATAAATACCTGTAAGTATTAAATTTATACATTACTTAGCATGCATGACCTTAAAGTGGCTGTAAACCCCTGAAATGAACAATGCATATCCTTCTATAGTGTGTGATTGCCTCAATCCAAAGCACTTATTGTGCTACTTCCTCTGCAAACTGCATGAGTCACTTCTTAAAGATTATGCTGACTCCCAAGGATCCAAAGGGAGAGGGGGGGGGGGCTGCATCACACAGCCTGTGGTTGACAGCCTCAGCTATACATTTTTCCCTATGAGACTATATAGGGGGGTTGTCCACTCAGGTCTCCGTTTACTCTCAGCTCTTTGCTCTGCGCTGTGCAGTGTGTGACATCAGATCCTCGCCCCCTGCCTCCTGACAATCAAAAATTCTGTGTAAAGTGTACAGTCTGAATGGCTGTGGATAGGAGATGACTGCAGATAAACAGGTACAACTTATGTAGGAGGATTTGTTTCATCTCTGTGTTGCACCTGAGGCTAGTCACTTCACTGGGTATATGTAAAGGTTTACAATTTAATATGAAAAATATATCTGATAATTATATATATTAGAAACAAATAAATATCCGATCACTTGCCTTTTATTTTTGCAGTTCTGTACAGTTGAAGGATTCATAACAGCTCTTGTAGACGAATTTCCAAAGCTGTTGCGCACCCGAAGGGAAATATTTATAGCTGTTGTCTGTGTTGTCTCCTATCTTATTGGCTTGTCAAACATAACTCAGGTATGTATATAAACTTGAAAATCTGCTTTATCAATATTTCCTTCCTTTTGATTCACTCCTACTATGTTACTATGCTAATGACCTCATACTTATGCACATATGATTCTATTACCGCAACACATCATCAAGAATCCTCTATAGCATGGTGAACCATTAGCATAATCTATTCAGGGTTGATTACTATCAAAATAATTTCAAATAATTGTGAAGCTTAGATTTTTAATTAAAACAATAAACATGCAATACTTACCTGCTCTGTGCAATGGTGTTGTACAGCCTGGCCTTGAACTTCCTCTTTTATGGTCCCCTGCTGGCACTCTGGGCTCCTACAGTTCATCACCATAGGAAGCCACTTCTTATGGGGGTGCACCTGTGGGCTCACTGCCAAGTCAGGCTGTGAGCATCAGTTGACACACACAGTGCAGCTATGCCCCCCCACCTCAGTCTCTGCTCATAGTATTTGATTGACAGCAGCAGTAGCCAATGGTTCCAGCTGCTGCCTCTGTGAGCAGAGAGAGACCCACTGCAGATGGCTACACCACTGGTAAGTATTTGGTGGAGACGTACGAATACAGGGATATTTTTTGCCTTAATGCAGGGAATACATTAAGGTAAAAATGTCAAGCCTTTAGAACCACTTTAAGTGTTTGTTTTGTAACCTCTGACTTTTTTATCATTTCAATTCCTTATATTTTCCTGTATATAAATATCAGATTTTGGTGTTCTGTAGATGGATCTAATCCTAAAAGTCAGTCTTTACATTTATTGACTGCATTGCTTCTTCAATGCAGAAACTGATGTGAGCTGCACTGTGTAGAACTGGTGGCTACAATCAGTTTTGTGAGATTCCATTGGTATTTGGTGGCTGTAGCAGCAGCAAGAATGTTCACATATTTTTGCACTATATGACAAAAAGAAACCAGAATATACTGTTTAAATAAATATACATCAATCAGTACTACATTTATGACCAAGCACCTAATATCAAGCAGATCCAGCAATGTCATCAAGGCATAGATGCCACTAGATCACTGAAGATGTGCTGTGGTATCTGACACCAAGCCGTCAGTAGCAAATCCTTTAAGTCCTGTAAACTGTAAGGTGGGGCTTCCATGGATCAAACTTCTTTTCCAGCACATCCCACAGATGCTCAATAGATTGAGATCTGGCAAATTTGGAGGCCAAGTCAACACCTTAGACTCATTGTTGTGTTCCTTAAATCATTATCAGACCATTTTTCAGTGAGGCCACTGCTATAAGGGAATACTGTTTCCATGAAGGGCTGTACTTGGTCAGCAAAAATGTTTAGGTAGATGGTTGTGGTACATGTCAAGTAACATCCAGATGAATGGCAGGACCCAAAGTCTGCCAGCAGAACATTGACCAAAGCATCACACTGCCTCTGCAGGCTTTCCTTCTTCTCATACTGTATCCTGGTGTCATTTTTCCCTCAGGTAAGTGACGCACATGCACCGACCATCCACATGATGTAAAATAAAATGTCAGCAGACCAGGCTACCTTGTTCCAGTGCTCCATGGTCCAGTTGTGATGCTCAGGTGCCCATTATAGGCACTTTTGGTTGTGAACATGGGTCAGCATGGACACCCTCACCAGTGTGCCACTATGCACCCCATTCACAACAAACTTCAATGCCCAGTGTTGTTCATTTCACCTGTCAGTGGTCATACATTTATAGCTGATCCATGTATATACACAACCCAGTATAATGCAATACACTTTCTTAACTCTGGAATTGGGACACACTAACCATATGGTTGGACTGGTCTTAAAGTGGTTGTAAAGGCTCAAGGTTTTTCACTTTCATGCATTCTATGCATGAAGGTAAAAAACCTTCTGTGTGCAGCAGTGCACCCAACCCCCTCAATACTTACCTGAGACACATCATGATCCAGCGACTTACACGACAACCTTGGCTGCTCATTGGCTGAGACAGCAAGCGAGAACCATTGGTTTCCACTGCTGTCAATCACAGCCAGTCAGTGAGGAGATAGGGGGCATGGCCAAACCACGGCTCTGCAGCTTGGGAACACCCCTGCTTGGGTACCCCCATAGTAAGCTACTTTCTATGGGGGCACCTGACAGAAAGGAGGAGCCAGAATCGCCAGCCGGTGACCCGAGAAGAGGAGGATCCAGGCTGCTCTGTGCAGAACCACTACACAGAGCAGGTAAGTATACCATGTTTGTTATTTTATTTAAAAAAAAAAAAAACCTTTAGTATCGCTTTAACATACTCTATCTTGGCATGGTGTAAGAAAATTGGGCAGTGCTAAATAGCTATTCATATCAAACATCACTAAACCCAACTTAGTGTGGGAAAATCAGATTGATTTACAATGAGACATAGGTTTGGCAATACAAATGATTTAAAGCCAAAGTGCCCCATTAACATCTATGCATTTCAGTAACGTACATGTTACCGCAATGCACGTCACACATGTTACTGCTAAGCATTGTGAAGCACAGCATCAGAATAAAAGGCGCATGGGCAATTTTTTTTCGTCTGGTCCAGTCCGTTAATGCCACACACCAGAACGGAGAGATTTGAAGTGGTCCTAACTTCCAAAATTTTTAGCTTTGCATATAGGGAGGAGTTAAAATTTCTGTAATGTTTTTATTTTTGTGTGTGAACCCACTGCTGAGATATTCCCCACTACCTGTTTCTGTAATGCTGTACAACAGGGGTGTCAAACTGGCAGCCCTTCAGCTGTTGCGAAACGACAAGTCCCATCATGCCTCTGCCTTTGGGAGTCATGCTTGTAACTGTCTATCTTTCAATGCCTCATGGAACTTGTAGTTTGGGTACAGCTGACGGGCCACCAGTTTGACACTCGTGCTGTACAAGGAAATAAGGGTGTGGTAGAACAAAAAGGCACAGACAGCAATACAAACATTGGTGTCCATTTATGAACCAGCGGTAATAGATCGCTGCTCAGTTCTCCGGCATTCTCGGAGAACACGGTTCTCCTGTGAATGCAGTTTATGAAGCAGTTCTCCGAACGAAGGGAGAACGGTCTCCAAACGCTGGAGAACGGTCTACAAACTCTGGAAAATGGCTCATTTTACTATAATCTCGCGAGATTACAGTAAAAGATCAGTTTACTAAGCAGAGGTAAATTATCTCTGCTTAGTTTTCGGTCCCTCCGATTCTCCAGCTCTGGGGTGGAGAATCTGGAGGGAGAACACAGATCTCCAGAGAAGGGCTGACATGATCTCCTGAGTGTCATAAACTGTGAATGACCAGAGAATAGCTGAGATCTGTTGAATCGCAGCTATTCTCTGTGTCATAAACGGACACCATTATCAGATATTTTAACTCTTTTCCACTCCACTAAAAATTTGTTTTGGGCTGTTTCCCTATTGAAAGTGAGGAGGAGGCCCCTAATAGGTACCCAAATGACATTTGATCTCTAAAGAGCATTATAAATCATCTACAGTTTTTTACTTTCAATTGTTTTTATTAATGTTATTAATAAAAGGACATAAAAAGACAAAACTACAGAAAATACAGCGGCCAGAGCCCAGGCATAAATGTGCATAGGCCACAGAGAGTCAGTAGAAAAAGGGGCTTAGGGGAGCTAGCTTGACAATAAGTAACAGCATTGTACATCTCCCCATAGCCATGACCAAATAAAACATCAAATACAATTCTGATTACAAAGATAGGGAACCAATGTTAGGGTAACGTCTCAAACTTTGGATCTGATAAAAACAAAAGCAAAACTATTTTGCAGCCTTATCAGGCTACCGGCTCGGCCCCGAGGGCTCAAGCTAACATAAAAAGAAAGAAGAAGTCAGAAGGAAGAAAAGAGGAGGAGGAGAAAAGAGAACAGAGAGGAAAACCCAGAGGGAGAGAAGATATGGAGAGCCCTGATATAATCTACAATTTTATCTAAATATGTCTTCAGTTCAAAGGAGCAGTTTTTTGTGTCTAGGCCAGAGCTTCAAAATACCCCCCTTCCCCCCAAAATAAAAAAAAATTGACCATAGTCCCCATTTTTGCCCTTTCTCTTTATTATATTTCCCCAGAACCTACTAAGGCAGGTAAAGGTGTAATAACTAAAAATTAATAACTATTATAAGAAGAAAGCACTTGTGCGAGATGCATGGTGTCCAGAAAATAATCTATTTTAATGATGTGTAGAGTAAAGTAACCAATATGTTTCAGGGGTTCAAAAGCCACCACCACCCCCCTCCCCCATATAAGGGGATACAAAACATTTTGTTAATTTCATACAATTTCATAAAATAATTCATAAACAGATACAAAGTAAAATATAGAATTCCAAAATGATCATTCTTGAAATTGAATATAATAGGTTAGAACAGGGGTGGACTGACAACTCATGGGGCCCCCGGGCAATAGGGGATCATGCGGCCCCTGTGTCCTTGCCCAAACTCAAAAAAGCCTATGAAAAAGGTACCAGGGGCATCTCATGGGGCCCCCTACTGACCCCAGGCCCTCAGGCAGTGCCCGCGTTTACAAATGGTCAGTCCGCCCCTGGACCCAAGATCTCTCCATAGAGAGGACCTGTCATGGCACATGTTATCACAAGGGATGTTGTTCATCTCTACTGTTAGCAATAATAAGAAAAACAAATAAAGTACACTTTAATTTTCTTTTAATACAATAAAATCCCCCATGCTCGTGCGCAAATGCAAACATTCCCAAAGGTCCCACACGCATATGTAAACAGCAATCACACCACATGGGGCCCCCTACTGACTCTGGGCCCTCGGGCAGTGCCCGAGTTTCCAAATGGTCAGTCCGCCCCTGGGTTAGAACTAATCTCAGAAAGCACTATTTTACTGAAAGAGTAATTGATTCTTGGAATAAACTTCCAGCAGAGGTAGTGAGCCAGTCAACAGTAAATGGCTTCAAACATGCTTGAGACAAGCATAGATCTACACTTAAAAAAATAAAAAACAAAACAACAAAAAAGTAAACAAACAAAAACAAACAACCCCCCCCCCCCAAAAAAAATGGTCACAGGGGTGTCCCTAGGGTTGGTGTCACCCAGTTTGGTAACACATGGTGTCAACCCTCTGGCGATCCCTGCAGGATGGATCGGATCTGCGGATTGAGCATAATGGATCAGAGTCTGATCCATTATGCTCCCCAATCCACATATTTGATCCATCCTGCAGGGATCGTCAGCTTGCAACCTATAGAGGGTTAACTGATCTCTCCACGAGCCCCATGAAAAGGTAAATTTTAAAGCAAGCCGACGATCTCCACAAGATGGATCAGATCTGCGCATTGGGGAGGATAATGGATCAGACTCCGATCCATTATGATCAATCCGCAGATCCGGTCCATCCTGCGGAGATCGCCGGCTAGCTTTAAAACGTACCTTTTTGTGGAGCGGGTCCGGTGTCACCCCGTGCAATAGGTGTCACCCAGTGCAGCGAGCACCCCCCACACCTGCCTAGGGACGCCACTGAATGGGCAGACTCGATCGACCACTCAGTCTTTTTTCTTTTTCTGTCACTTTTCAATTTTTCTATATAATTAGTAATAACATAAATCCTCTCAATTCTCAGAAAAGTGATTCAGCGCCCTACATTTCTATAGCTTCATAATGCATACCTTGTCATCTCTATGACCTGGGACATTAAACCAAATTCATTTCTCAACCATAATCCTTACAGTGACATTACATCTTTCTTACTACTAGTCATTAGTATATTTTCCTTGTATATTCTAATATGAAAGCTATAGCTAAACATGACATTTTAGATGATGAATCTCAGGAAATCTATTCAAAGTTCCTTATGCTATCATCCCTTTCGGAGTAATAAAAGAATCTTTTCAAAATGTCCTTATGTATAGAGGTATCATTTCAAAAAGAAAAAAAAATCAGTATTACAAAATGGAATATAAAAATGTAATATGAAATGGCAGCTGTGGGGAAGTATTGACAGTTCTTAGCAAAGATACTTTGTCACCCAAGACCAAGTCATTGTGTTTTAACATTCAGAAGGTTGCACTTCTTAATAGCATAATTTGGTCTTTTATAAACAACACTAAAGGAAACATGTATTATTATTAACCTGATGTGTTTTTCGTAGGGTGGCATTTATGTGTTCAAACTTTTTGACTATTATTCGGCCAGTGGCATGAGTCTTCTGTTTCTGGTGTTTTTCGAGTGTATCTCAATATCCTGGTGCTACGGTAAGATGATGGTGTTGTATATTAACTACTTTATGAATGGTGAACAAATAAAAAAGATATATTAAAATACCCCTTATTGCTGGCAGGGTCACTTTTTGGACATTGTGTATGAAATCTGATGTGGCAGCTTGTCTAGAAGCATATATTGGCTTTGGCAGGCTATGGTAGTGCTCTTGCAGTGTTAATAGTGATGCTTTCAGCATGCTGTTAGTGATGATGTCAACATGGTGTATCTGTGTCTGTTGATGCCAGTTCACACCAAGGCCACCAAAAGCCTAAGTGAGCATAACGTTGATATTCAAAGACAAGCATGATCAGTGATAGGTAGGATTGCCAGTCTTTCTTTCTCACATATAAAGTAGTGGTGCTCAGTTCTTGTGTTATATTTTCAAAACAACTGCATAATATATACTGTACCCTCTCCACTAACAGATGGGACCACAGCTACAGTATATCAACTATTGAGGGACATGTAACATCACTAATACAAAGGATAGGCTTGTGACTTAGTGGGCACTGGCCTATAATGGCTTGGGATCAGTTTTATTTAAATAGTTTCTTTCTCAAGGTAATAGAATTTTGAACTTATGTTTTATTACTTTATTTTATATTTCTTTATCTACAAGTTTAGTACATGAACCAAGACTCCCAGAGCATTAGATTAGCTATGGAGATCAGCAAATATTTGGTTTCAGGCAGCTGAGAGAAATGAGTCACTCCTCTGACTTATTAAACTTGTGTGTGTAAATTAATACTTGAGCTACTGAGCTCTGTAAACTGTAGGCTAATTCATTAAAAGTGTTACTAAACCTAGGACCCTGCATTCACTATATCTGGTCTCTCACAGTACACCGAACATGGAAGTGCAATTATTTTAGTAAATATAAACTGCTAAATACCTTTTCTCATCAGCAGTATATAGCTGTCTTGTGACTTCTATCAGTGTTCAGCAGAGCACTGGTTAAGTAGGAGGAGTTTTCTTTCTGCTCTAGGAGGATGCAAAACCCCTGACCTTTGCCTGGACAGTGCTGATTGGCCCTGTGCTGATCACATGCACTCTCCCAAGAAAAAAAAAACCTCTCTAGCAATACACACTAAACTGAGCATGTGCAGAATGGCTACTGTTCAGTCTGTCTTATCAGTAGATAAGACGTGGATATTTGAACAAGAGGAAAAGCAGAGAAGTCAGGATCAAACTGTCTTTTTACACAATGCAGAGGATTAACCCCCTTGGTTCCACAGTGAGTATAACAAGCATGCTTTACTGCATATAGAGACTGATTTTACTGTTGTGGGTTTAGTAGCACTTTAAGGAGGAAAACCTGCAAACAAAAAGGTCTAAAACAAGGGTGACCAATCTTTTGACTTTCCTGAGCCACATTAGAAGAAGAGAAATTGTCTTGAGCCACACAGAAAATAACAATAAGGATAGCTGATGATCAGAAAAATGTGGGCAGATCACAAGGTAACAATCATTGATATAGATAATGTACCTATCTGAGTAATAATATTGTAATATATAAATGATATTTTTTTATTATAAAAGTAAAAGAGGGTACATAAAACTAGTGCAATATTTTACTGTTTTTGATAAGCTAACGCATCAATATCTGGTTCGATGGATGTAATAGCAATTCTCAGTCAGTTGCCAAGGTGCTCATCAGATATTTTGGTTCCCCCCAAAAATAAACATTTTTAAGTAGATTTATTATTTTGTGTTGGGCAGCATGCATAGGCATTTTGGGCTGCATGTTTGACACCCCTCATCTAAAGCCTCATCTGCTAGCACAAAAGGAAACTACAAATGTGAACAAGCAATTTACTGTTAACATGACTAAAACATATTTGTTTATTTATTTGTTTATATTTGTTCTCTGTAAAGTCATGTACTCCAATGTTATAATGTGATTGATTTTTGTTTGGAAATGTATTAAACTACTCTTTTCTTTGATTGAAAATGCTCTTTCTTGCCCTTACTCTCCCTTGCTCTATGCTGGCACAGTTCAGTAACAGCCACATCCCTCAGCACAGAGAGGAAAATGGTATCTGACTAGATCTGATGCTAAGTACTGAATACTGAGAGCACTGGGTCCTAGTCTGGCCACAGTTCTACTTTGAAGATTTGTATGAAGGTCCAGTATGATTGTGCAAGGACAACTAGGACTATGGGGACATGGTAGACTGGAAAGATGAAAGCATACAATAGTGTTTTTTTTGTAATGAGTAGCCTTGGTTTAAAAATGAATTCCAGGCATCGTCATGATACACATAGTTTTGTTGGCCCAGTTTGGATGTAACTATGTACAGTACTATGCAAAAGTTTTAGGCAGGTGTGATAAAATTATGTAAATTAAGAAAGCTTTCAGAAATATAAGTGTTAATAGTTTTCTTTTTAACAATTAGCAAAATGAGTAAAAAAAAGGTAAATGAATAGAAGAAAAATCAATAATTTGTGTGACCACCCTTTGTCCCACTGGTTTCTACCACTTCTGTGCTGATGACACTGCTGGGCATCTTTGGATGTCGAAGGGAAGTAAGCACAATGTTTTTTTCATTTGCTGCATTGTTTCCTTGGCCAACCACTGCATCTACGGTCCTCAATATTGCCTGATCAATGGTGTCCTCAATGTTGAGAAATACAGACAGATATTTATTCAGCATGCCATACCATCAGGGAGGTGTGTGATTGGCCCCAAATGTATTCAGCAGCAGGACAATGATCCCAAACATACATCCCATGTTATTAAGAACTATCTCCAGCGTGAAGAAGAACAAGGAGTCCTGGAAGTCATGGTTTGGCCCCCCGATCTCAATATCATCTATTCTGTCTGAGATTACATGAAGAGACATAATGATCTGAGGAAGCCTACATCCACAGAAGATTTGTGGTTAGTTCTCCAAGATGTTTGGAACAACCTACCTGCTGAGTCCTTTCAAAATCTGCATGCAAATGTACCTAACAAAAATTGATGCTGTTTTGAAGCTAAAGAGTAGTCACACCAAATATTGATTTTACTGAGGTTTTCTTCTGTTTGCTCACTTTGCAATTTGTAAATTGATAAAAATAAACAATTAAAAAAAAAAAGAATTCTTAATTTACAGCATTTCTTCACGTGTCTAACACGTTTGCACAGTGCTGTATCTGGCATACCTGGCCAATGTTTCTGAAAGCTGAAAAGTAGACACCACTACTCCGGTGATCTCCACTTGCTTCCTGGTCCCATGCTGCGAGGCTGCTCTCATGAATTGTGAACACAGTAGATCACTCACTCAGCATGGGCACCATTCAGAGTATGCTTTGCATTTTCTGAATGAATGCAAGTGTTCGCTTATTGGATAAGGTGGGGAGTTAGGGTGGTGACATCAAGCTCTCCATATTGTCCAATCAGCAGGGGCGGACTGACAACTCATGGGGCCCCTGGGCAATAGGGGATCATGGGGCCCCTATGTCCTTGCCCACACTCAAAAAAAGCCTATAAAAAGTACCAGAGGCGTTTCATGGGGCCCCCTACTGACCCCAGGCCCTCAGGCAGTGCCTGAGTGCTCGAATGGTCAGTCCGCCTTTGCCAATCAGAGAATGCTTTTTATTCATTCAGAAAATGTAATGTATTCTCTGAAAGCTGACCATGATGATGCAATGGAATGCTTTCCAGGCAGGACCAACGTAACTATGTATAACATGTTGAAGCCTGGAATAATTATTTAATAGATTCTGAAACAGAGATCAGTCCTATCTGCTGGAATGTTAATATAGTTTGCTGTAAGCTTTTCTGAAGTTTTATTTTGTTCCCAGAGCATTTAATTATTATATTTTTGTGGACCGTTGTAGGTTATTCTTGGCTCTTTCGAAGACTCGCACTGCAAGTTAAATTTTTGTCTCATCTCTAAGTTGAATCCTTTATTCTCTAAATCACAGGCTTTGATAATTCCCTACTTTTATACTGTATAATTTTTAGCCTTGATGCAGGAGGAGGAAAGATTATGTTGGATGGTTTAAAAGAGAACTACAGGAATCCGTTTTTAGTAGAAGCTGGAAAGTAAACTCACCTGACAATTTTTCTAATTCCCATAGACTTGATGGAGTTGATGGGATTTCTGCACTTGAACACTTGGGTCTGCATCCCTGCTGTAACCTTATGGGAGGTGTAAACCTTCCCTGCTTGATTTTTAGTGATTTTATAGTATGGAGAATAGAACAGGAAGTGCTGGAACATGCAAATACTCCTACAGTATGTGGACAGGAATAGAGTCTGGATTAAGGAAGGATGATCTCTTTGTTTAAGTATCCAAGTGATATAAAACGTCAGTGACTGACTCATCCCATCATGCTCATTTATAACAACATATAATATCTTTATTCAAAGGACTATCCCTTAACTTTGATAAAACATAATATTTCAGTATTCTGTGTCTGACCTTTACACAATTGTTAACTTAAAGGGTAACTATGTATATTTCAAAATAACTTAAAGTAGAACTCTGGGCTAGAACTAAGTAAGTATAAAACTGCTCCCACTTCGCTTCTAATACCTATAAAAACTACCCTGTAGAAGGAGGATTCTTATACTTACCTATTCTCAAGCTTTCCAACAGATGCCCCATAGTAAGCTTATGGATGATGGCACTCCCAGGAATTCCATCCATTGGCGCCGCTCTCTCCTCTCCCTTGAATCTAGTCGCTGGAGAGATCACATGACCGGTCCAGAGAACTTTGAGAATAGGCAAGTATATGCATTTTCCTTTCACAGGATAGATAGTATAACAGTTAGAAGGTGGGTGGTAGCAGTTTTAAGGACAAATACTTCTAGCCTGGACTTCTACTTTAATTCCTAAAGACACCCCTCCCCCTGCTAACTTTTCTCCATGTACTTATTATAAACCAGCAAGTGACCTGGTCCAGGAGCTGATGCCTATGACCTATTTTCATCCAGTGGGGGGGCCACACAAAATTGCACATGTGCAGCTTTGTTCTATAAGTCCAAATGGAAAATCCATCTGTCTATAGATCTGCAGTAAGAAAGCATTTTTTATTTCAACATATGGAGAATAATTCAAACATTTGCAGTACTACATAGTCCAGAAAAGAACATGAGCTCCAGCCAGCATAGGCTGTGTCTCCTGGACTGGATTCTTACTGATCTAAGGTGATTGAAGGGGTTGATATAGCATGGGGAGGTGGAAAGGGTTTGGTTAGGATTAAGATCTTTGAAAGTATAACTACTATTGAAAATCTTTCTTGAATGGAGAAATAAAGAGCAACAGATGGGTTAAAATACATTAAGTTTACAAGACTAAGTTTTTATATATAAAGTGATGCCCCCTATATTAATGTACATAAAGGTGTCAATGAAATTAAAAATAAATATTACTATTTCTACAAAAAGGTACAGACTAAAGGTTAGCTCATTGAGTGGTAGTTCACTGCATGTCAGTTACAAAATATTTACAAATTATGATTCTGTCACAAAGTATGTGACAAATTTTTCTGTCATGGATGGCCAAATGTAATAGAGTTGGGGAGCATCCTCAGTATGTCAAAGTTCAGCCAAGAGATCTGATCTGTACATAATTAAAAGTCCTTGGTCAGGTATTTATAGGCAGTAGGATCATAATTGTCATGAAGATGTCTGATAGCAGACTTGTTTGTGACTTGATAAGTGATCTAGAAGATAAAATCTTAATACATATTATTTAAAAGAAAAAATACAAACCAAAATTACTACAATTAATGCAAAAATGCCTTTATTCACTATTTTAACTTATATAGTCTTCTTCTTTCTATCAGGTGTTAACCGATTCTACGATAACATTGAAGAAATGGTTGGTTACAGACCTTGCCTCTGGTGGAAACTTTGCTGGTCTTTCTTTACACCCATTGTTGTAGCGGTAAGATTTACACTATATTTCTTCTTTAATATCATATTGTGTTTGCCATGGGATAGGATGAGTGGCCGGAAGTAATGCCATCTGTCAGTGGTCCGCTATGAGGCATTGTCAGTAAATGATTGTATAGAGAGACAAGATGATGTGCAAGGTTCAGTAATTCATATAATGTAGTCAAATAATTGTCAAAGTAGCCAATATTTTTTACAATTTTCCATGATATGGGGAAAGGTTAGCTTTAATCCTGTCTGTGTCCCAATTGAGGAAATCTCCATTCAACTTCTGGCTCAGTGACAGTTATGATCAGAACAAAAAAATCATGACAAAGTCAAATATTTACAGTTACACTGGAAAAAGAGGTAAGGGTAAATCTCCCAAGGGAGGCGCTTGTTTTGGTATCAAGGGTCAAAGCCAGGCAGGGGCAGACTGACCATTTGGAAACTCGGGCACTGCCCAAGGGCCCGGGGTCAGTAGGGGGCCCCATGAGATGCCCCTGGTACCTTTTTCATAGGCTTTTTTGAGTTTGGGCAAGGACACAGGGGCCCCATGATCCCCTATTGCCCGGGGGCCCCATGAGCTGTCAGCCAGGAGTTCCACTAACTTCCTCTTATCTTAGGAAGTGAGGGTAGATCTCTCCAGAGGTTCTGTCCAAACCAAGAAACAAAAATCAGTTTTGCTAAAGTTTCATTTTACTGGAGTCAAAGGAACTAAAATGTGATTCTTACAGGTTAATGTGGATTTCTGTACTTTGCACATCAAAGTTTATTCTTGTATTATCATAATAAATATTCAATAACATATGATTTCTAATGCTGTTCTTTTAGGATTTCATAAACCAACACAATTTACTAATGTACTGCACGTTACTTAAAACAACATGCACAAAGTTACGCTGTTCTGTTCAAACAGTGATTAGGAAATGGATTATATTTTATCTTTAATTGCAGCTGCTTATCTAAAGGAGGGTTCTCCAAACTTTCTAAATAAAGGGCCTTTGGGGGGCCAGACTGTGGCCACTGGGAGTAAACAATGCTGCATCTTCAATATTAGAGGGGGGAATAGTTCTATTGTTGGTGTACTTGGCAGGCACAATGTCCCACTGTTGCTGACAAAGGGGGGAAAAACATGCCCCAAAGGTTGGAAGAAAGCAAGCAAAGGACTGCATCTGGCCCTCAGATCACATTTTGGGGACCACTGATCTAAAGTTACACATTTTTAGTCACTTTAATGGCCTATGCCAACATAATAAAATATTCAGCTATGACATTTTTATAGTGTGGACACAAATATATTATTTTTTCAGCTTATATTGTGATAAAATGTTGCCTAGATCTTTATTAAATGCATGGAATCATTCTTATCTGTCCTGCTGACAAATTATAATGTATTGCTCCAACAACAATCATACAAAAACACAAACTTAAAGAGCAACTTAACTCTGGAAGTTGTGCCCAAAAAATGCAGGGAGGAGGCAAAGTGCTAGTCACCGGTATTGACTGCATTGTCCCTGCAACTGATCTTTTCCCAGTTACTGACTTACCATACTTTGTTCTGTTTTTGTGTGGAGGCAGCCATCTTGCTAGAGGCAAGGCTTTTCTTCCTCACCTCAGAGCCTCCAGCAAGCTGAACAGTGAGCAGCACAGTACTGAAATCACCAAATCTCACTTAAAAGCTGTTGGGACAAGCTGTTGTAGGTCTCACAGTGCAAATCTACAACTTTGAGGCTACAGGGACCCTGACATAGCAGGAAGCAAACTGATATATTTCAGGGGGAATTCCAGACCAAAGGTATATATTTAGAGTACTGCTTGGACATCATTAACATATCTAAATAATCTCTATAACTTAGCAAAT
The DNA here is from genome assembly GCF_062004578.1 of Staurois parvus. Lineage (NCBI taxonomy): Eukaryota > Metazoa > Chordata > Amphibia > Anura > Ranidae > Staurois > Staurois parvus. Next base: position 3,735,636 of record NW_028318005.1, read on the forward strand.
GATCACTTTTTGGTTTCAGGTTCATTTTATCAGTTTGGTTAGAAACCTATTTACACATCAGTACATTATATTTCTGAGTTGTCTCCCTGTGAGAACACTGTAAATGTTCAAAGTTCATCACAAACTGTATCCCCATTGGCAAAATAAAAGAAAAACTCAGGGCCCTAGTGTTGCAAAACCCGCCCTTAGTCTTAGAAATCACATTGGGGGTTATTTACTAAAACTGAAGAGTGCAAAATCTGGTGCAGTTCTGCATAAAAACCAATCAGCTTCCAAGTTTTATTGCCAAAGCTTAATTGAAAAAGCTGAAGCTAGAAGCTAATTGGCTCCCATGCACAGCTGCACCAGATTCTGAGTGCCACAGTATTAGTAAATCCCCCTATTGTTTTTATGGTGCCAGTGCACATCAATACCACTCCTGTGCTACTTTGGTGCAATTACAGCATGATTTTAACCCCATAGTGTTTAAGCAGCAGCAGCAGCTTGACTACTAGGAATGAAATTGCATCAAAATCGCACAAGAGAAAAATTCCATCAAAATTGCACACAAGTCACGCTACATAATCACACCTCAAATCGCTTCAAAACCATCACATTAGTGTGAACCAGGCCTAAGTCTTTAGCTGTGTTTACCGAGCTGCAAATCTTGGAAGTCTAAACTATAGTTTTACTTGTTTTAAATTCCATTCTATGTGTCCTAAAATACACAAAAACATAGATATATAGAAATGATCTGTTAATAATATTGACACATATATCTTAAAGAGGCACTGTTGCCAGACTGTTCATTTCGACAATAATCTTACCAAAAGATTCTATGTGCAGTTGGATGTGATGCCAGCAGCCCCAGCAGACTCACAACTATCACTCAGGCGACACTCTCTAGTATTCCCCTTTGGTACTTCCTTGGAAGCCAGGAGGGACAGATGAGGTGGGCCAGCACAGACAGTCATTAGACCCACCCAGAAGAAGACAGGCCTATGACATGTAGCCTCCCTGGTGGTATTCCCGAGTGTAGCTCGAGGTAAATTTTCAGTACCACAAGCGGTAACCCCGAGCTACACTCGGGCTTAGCATGCGGCGCTGCTCCCGGGATCTGTTCTTCACTTACCTTGTCCTGCGCTCCCGTGATGTCCCTCCTGCAGTGTCCCCGGCAATGTCCTCCAGCCGATTCCGTCATCCGTCATCTGGATTCCGTCCCCTGCGAGCGTCGGGACTTACGAAGACGGAACGGCGAGAAATTTGAAAATGACAAAAAGTGACATTCACTAAGTACACTAAAATCGCATAGTAAAACATTACTGTACCAAACCATTTCACATACATTTTGTCCCGAGTGCTTTGTCCTGTGCCCTGCCTGCATTTTTATTGTTCTTTCTGCTTGGAAACTGAGAAACATCCATGGCGTCCAAAAACCGTCCCTTTAGGTCAAAAGTGGTTTTAGACCAGCTAGAGAACAGCGATAGTAAATTAGAACCACTTGCAGAATTGATTGATAATGATTCGTGGAGAAATTCATCATCAGACACTGAAAACTATTTTGCGACTTTGCTCAGTGATGTGCGAACTTGGCGCTCTATTTCAAATTTCAGTGTTTTTGGTTTGATTATATTATTGAATTCAATTTATTATTATTATATTATTATTTTTTATGATTATTTATTAAATTATAATTTATGATTTTGTGTTTCAAATTGTAACATACCGGGGATGTTTACTAGACTCTTGTTCGGACAGATTTCAGTGAGTTATTCCTAAAAAATTACAGGCCTACAATAAAAAAATACATATTTCCATGCAAGAAAATGTACCGTTTTGAGCACAGAAATATGGACATAATCAGACCGCTATGGGGGTTAAGGGGGGAGGGGGCTGTGCTATGGAATTGACTATTCCTGAAGAAGTCAAGTTATCTAGCATGTTTAGAGGCACATTGCAACCCAAAAACATATTTTATGGAAAGGTAAAAGCACTGCAAGCAAGCATTTAAAGTACTAGATTTTTCTATACTTGTATCTGAAATATTTATAGTTTGTAACAGGGCATCTTTATTTGAAATGAAACAGTAAAAAGACAATTACTTCTTTTTTCTGCACTGTTCTAGTAATATCAGGCTGACTTTTTTCTCTTACCACTTAGCAATTCACTGATTAACAAAATGTCAACAAGCTTCCCTTAGGAAAAAGCATTACACTGGCTTCTATTTTGGTCCTTTTTGACACCAGAAAAACAACACTTTGCATTAATTTTCTTCATGTTGACTTTGTGCCCTTTTCAACACTAATTCATTTTTGGCTTGCTGTACTTTATCCTGAAATATTCTTCATAATTCACAAGACATTCATTTGGTATACTGATTTTCTTTTTTTTAGGGGGTGTTCCTTTTCAGTGCAGTTCAAATGACTCCTCTAACCATGGGAAGATATGTCTTTCCTGCCTGGGGCCAAGGTGTTGGATGGTTCATGGCCTTGTCTTCGATGGTGCTGATCCCAGGATACATGATATATTTGTTTGTATCACTAAAAGGATCGTTAAAACAGGTATGGGCTTCTTCTCTGAGCTGTTATTATACAAACACTTGTTTTGTTTCATTCAGTATAAGAAAATGCCATGGCATAGCTTTTGAAATAACTAAAAATGTATGAATAATTAAAGAAATGTGTGCTGTAAGAAATTTGATTTTTGATTGGACAGACTCACTTACATAAATGATTGTAATCTCTTAAGGTCTCATAGTATTTAACCTGTTGGGCAGACCATACGCAAATATGCGGCCTCTCGCTGACTGGACCTTGACGCCAAGAGGCTGCATATTTGCATACCAGAAAAAACCCCACACGTGTTTAGAGCGTGCACTCTGTGCACTCCTGGCACATTTACAGTTGGCTCATGGAAAGATCCCGATCTCTAATTGTGATCAGGGTCTTTCCGATCATGTGACCGCTGCGGCAGCCAATCATTGCAGTCACATGACTCTAAACCTCGCCTTGCCTACTGGCGTCACAAATCCCTTAAAGGAAGGTAAGGCCCTGGCGTCAAGGGGTTTAATAACAAAGAAAACTTTGGAAAGGAGGAAAAGTAGGCAACACAAATAGTTAAAACTACATGTGATGAGGCCCCAATGCAAAAGCATTCAAGCTCAATTAAACTTTTGGTTTAAATCAGCCAAATACACCTGAAGTGCGTCAAAACAAAAGGTGTGCAAAGTCTAAAGCAGACCATGGACAATGCAATTTTCTTTCCTGCCATCCGTGGTTGTTGGAAAGAAAATCACTCAATTCCCCCATCAACACAGTCAGTCAACACTAACTGTGTTGATGGGGAAATCCCTCCCATGAAGCTCTCCTGGGGGGGGAGAGGGAATTGTCCCTGCCAGAAGAACACAATGATTATTGCTAGGGGCTATAGTCACTTATTATTATTATTCAGGATTTATATAGCGCCAACAGTTTGCTCAGTGCTTCACAGTATAACGGGGGACCATACAGCAACAATACAGTTCAATACAAGAGGGATAGGAGGGCCCTGCTCCTTGGAGCTTACAATCTAAGAGAGAGGGGCTGGTGGTACAAAAGGTAATAACTGTGGGGCAATAAGAAGCCAGTGGAGAGATTGGCAGAGAGGGATGGCGGTTAGTAAGGTGGATGAGTCTGGCAGCAGCATTCATGATAGACTGAAGAGGGGATAGCCTGCGATGAGGTAGGCCAATGAGGAGGGAGTTACAATAGTCAATGTGAGAGATAACCAGGGAGTGAATAAGTTGCTTAGTAGTTTGCGAGGTTAAGAACGGGCGTATCTTGGAGATGTTATGGAGGTGAAGTCTACAAGATTTGAATAGTGATTGGATTTGGGGCTGAAAAGACAGATGGGAGTCCAGGATTACACCTAGCACCTTGGCATGAGGGGAGGGACTCATGGTTGTATTATTGATCTTGATGGAGAAGTCAGGGGAGGGGGAACGGGCTTCATGAATAGTATAAGCGCTGGTAGCAATTGCATGAAAAATCTGACAGGCTGGTTGTACCTTAGTCATACAACGATCAAATTGGGTACAATCAGCCTGCTCATAGATGGTTCGAATTTTGGCTGGTCCCTGATGAACCTATGGCAGGCTTTATAGTCCAGTTCTTTAGAATATAGACACAGATGGAGTAGAAAAGCCTGTCCCCTGCCAGCAGGTAGCATGCTGGGGAGAGGGACCTTTACTCTGTGTGTGGAAACAGTAGTCTCTCTGCTCTCAGTGGCCGCTCTGCTACTCTTTGATTTCTGTACTGAGGACAACTCAAAATTTCTGATTTTTTCTCCTTTTCTGTCTTGGTGAGTTGTTACCAGGACAAATAGAGAGAATAAATCTTCCTGGAGATGACACAGGCAATACAAAATGTATAGTGGTTTTAACCCTTTATTCATGAATTTAGTTATACTTTAATTGACCAAAAAAGGCATCCACTTAGTAGCAAAGAAGAATTGGTGTGTTTTTCAGTGCTTTATTTAGACATAAAAACATGTAACAACTGATTTATTCTTCCAGCGCTTACAAGTCATGATACAGCCAAGTGATGATGTTGTCCACTCAGAAAATGGACCCGAACAGTTGTCAAAGAGTAATTCAGCAAACAAGGAAGCTTATATTTAAAAACACTATACTACGAAAATGCAAGTGTAATGTTTTATAAATACAGAATGGTTGACATGACCACATATTTACATCTGGAATAAAGAATTTACCTACCTCCAGTGGCAAAAAAGGGGACCACCAATAGCAGAGCACAAGGAATTCAACTAGGCTATTTTCTTACAGTTTTGTGGAGTAAAATGAATGGTTTGTGTGTTCAGGCAATTTAGACTGTTAATGTTTTTATCTTTACTGTGAGAGTTGAATTTGTAAACCGACAACACCATTTCTAAAACTGTATTTGGCTATGAAGATACGAGGTTTTTGTGTGACTGATTTTTAATTCTGTATGGAAAAATTTCTTAAAAAAGCTCCCAAGATTTTGCGTATTTCAATACAAATATTAGTTCTCCTTTTTTTTAATCCAAATTTTTACACAAAGTAGTTATCACTTACAAAAATTTAAAAGTAATATAACTTTTTTTTTAATTTTCTGAAAATATTAATGTGTTTATTTTCTAAACAAGGGTATCCAAGCACAAATCATTTAAACAAATATTTCAAGGGACCAAATTTTAATTGTATCTTTTGTAGCAAAACAGAGCAATTTCATGACACCAGCTTTGCATTCCTTTCAGTAAATTTTACTTCACAGTAGCTCAATTGACTGCACTATGAATGCAATATTTAATTCAATTGCAAAAGGCTTCTCAATAATTTTTTCTACATTAAAGGCATTTAGATAAACATGTCTCCGATCTAATTTAGTCACCAAGAGGCACTGATGTGTTGTAAGTGGTAGGGATGAAGAAATATTCAGAAATATTAGGGAAATATAGGATACAAAAATGAAAAAGAACACCAAATTGTTAGGGTAAAGGACACCCTTAAGCCACACAACACCCTGGTTGGATCTACAGCACCTTCTAAATGGTCAAAATATTCATAGGTTTAATGCTATAAATAAAAGAACATGTTGAATTGCTTTTGGCATTGTTTGGCATTTACAGGAGCACTTTAAATGCCTATGAAGGTGTGACTGTGAGAGAGACGCACAATGAACTTGATAGTTGACCAAGTTCTGTGCTTTTAAAACAATGTTATATAGCACATGTACTTTAAGTAAAAATATTATGTGAAAATATGTTTCTCGTGAATGTTAGTTTGGTTTGTCATTTTTGTCCAAAGAGTATAAAATAAAAAAAATGATATATATGTTCTTGCAATAAATTAATATTCTCAGAATGTCAAGCACATTTATTGTAGAAAATATATATAAAATATTTTAACAGAATTTGTTCAAAGTATTGTTTAGTAGACCCTGGGCCGTCTCATACTCAAATGTAACATATTCTGAATTATAATGTTTGGTATGTCTGTAGCTGAACCAGGCAATATGTCTTGTTGTAACTTTATTTTGTATAAACCTACCATTTTTTGTGAGATTCTTTTGGTATCAGAGCCAACAATATATTGGCCACTGACTGCTGTTTAATATATGTATTTCAGTCCAATGTTGTTTGGAAACCATGCAGTATTTAAATGTTTGATTGTACACAACAATGACATAAAAGAAGTTGACAGATATGCTTTGTAGCTATCTTGTATACAACATACCTTATCTACTTTAGCAAAATAGTGATGTAGGAACTACTGTGTTTAAATTGTATCTGTATCTTTTGTAGTATCTACCCTGAAAAATATATTATATCATTCAATAAGCTTACCTGCAATAATATATTATTGTTGAGATACAAATAAAGTTATCTATATATAAAATCTATATGTAATGTAACATATGCATAGACAACTATATACAGAGCCTGTTAAAGAGAAAAATGCAGTATCCTTTATATTTAGTATCTTGCAACCTGTTCTATGGACCAAATGTAATATAAGATACATTTTAAATGTCTTTTAATGGTGTCTATCTGTAACAAAAGCACGGTTGTCATGTACGTTTAAAGAATTAAAAATTAAATAAAGAATATATTACAAATAAAGCATGCATTGACTTTTTACATTAGTTCAGAATGTTGCACTGCATTGGGGTAGTAGGTATTTAATGGAAGGGGGGCTACTTATAAAGCTACAGGGCTTATTTATTGAAGGGGCTATCTGAAATGAAAGAAAACAGGTGTAACGTGTCTGCATGACCTAATATATACACTATAGGGTCTATAATGTATATATATTGGAGAGAGGATATCATTATCTGCTGTACATCACAAGGTTACTTCATATGAAGGCCTGCAATTTATGGTGCATTCATAAAATGTAGACCTTGGTGTGGAGCCTTTGGTGTGGAGCAGATTTTGTTCTGTTTAAAGCGGAGTTCCACCCAAAAGTGGAAGCTCCGCTTAACTGCCTCCTCCACCCCTCCGCTGCCACATTTGGCACCTTTTGGGGCAGAGTGGGTACCAGGTTTTGAAAGGTACCTGCTCCCACTTCCACGGTGAACTGAGTCAGAAGTTTGCCCCCCCCTCCCCCCACAGCCCTCTTGGACTGATCCAAGGTCCCACAAGGTCACAGAAGACTGCTGCCCATTCACAAAGCACAGTGTGCTTCATGCATGTGCACAGGGGTGGACTGACCATTTGGAAACTCGGGCACTGCCCGGGGTCAGTAGAGGGCCCAATGAGATGCCGCTGGTACCTTTTTCATAGGCTTTTTTGAGTTTGGGCAAGGACACAGGGGCCCCATGGACCCCTATTGCCCGGGGGCCCCATGAGTTGTCAGTCTGCCCCTTCATGTGCAGTAGGAAACCAGCTGTGAAGCCTCAATGTTTCACTGCCAGATTCCCTTACTTAAGATGGCGGCGCAAGCACCCCATAGCCAATTGAAGAATCAGCTGGGGGTGAGGACACCACTGGATCCCTGGACAGGTAAGTGCCCTAATATGAAAAGTCAGCAGCTACAATATCTGCAGCTGCTGACTTTTTTTTTTTTTTGGGGGGGGGGAGATTCTTCTTTATCATTGCAGAAAGAACTCTGTGTTTAAAGCAGAGACTAGTCACATGACTTTGACAGCTCTTGTTTTCTTGCATTCATTGTAATAGGGCTCTGCTTGTAATATCACTAAGCAAATCTGTAAAGCACATCATGTGCTTTATAAATGTGCATTTTTTTTTATATAGCCGCAGTTAGTCCTATTTGGCCTATGGACACCTAACAACATATTACCTTGTTTGACTATCCACTCCAAAACCACAGGAATTAACCCCTTCCCATCCAGTGACGTACCGGACTGTCACTGGATTGGAAGGGTGATGTCTTGGTCATCGCTGCAGCAATGATCAAGATATCATTTTTTAGTGCCAGAGATTCCCTTCAATGCAAAAATAATCCTAGAGACATCTGGTTCCTGGGACACAGTGAGATGAACTGATGTTGTTCCTCCCTGCCTTGTGTGAGGTCAGAAATTGGAAGCGGCAAGGATTTTGCTAGGTCACTCTCATGCCTTTGGCAATGTGTACATGCTTTTGTATGGTTATTTTTGATTAATGTCTTCTTATGGATCACCATCCCACCCCCCACCCCCACTCCAATACATCCAGAGTTACAAAGCATGACTCCCAAGGGCAAAAGCACGATGAGACTTGTAGTTTCGTAACAGCTGGACAGCCGCCACTTTGACACTCCTGTTTTAAGGCATTAAATTATACATCTGTACTCCAGTTTCAGTTACCAAATCTTGTGTCACATCAAATACAAAGATAGAAGAAAGCCACACTCCACTTTGAAAGCCACTTTAAAATTTATTCAGCCAAAAGGTGCACCTGGACCTCCCATAGAATCAGTCTGTACTCCCTTTGGCTGAATAGGCTTCAATGTAGCTTCAACAATGGAGCCTGGCTTACTTCTATCTTCATATTCAATGTGTTAGTGAAGTAGATTGCGGTCAGATGGTGGATCTGCACTCAGGGTCAGAGCTGCTGGGACATGAAGGTCTGTAGTGCAACTGTTGATTGTTTTGGTTACCAAACCATGTAGCTGTCTGAATGTACTTGCTTAGCACAAAAAGCAGTAATCTGCGCATAAAAACACCACATCCCCAAGAAGAACATAACAAAACCAAAGGAAAAGAATATATGGGACTTACACAGTATGATCTCCCAGTAAGAGCACATAAACAAAAATGTAATATAAAATCACAAAATGTATTACACAAAGTAAAGTGTTAAAAACCTATAAAAATCATTAATTGGCGTTCATAACACCCCAATGGGACCTAGCCACAATAAATATGCATTAACATCAACAAAAGTTATATAGTACATATTGGTACAGGATCAGACAACAATATATGCTAATATAAAGCAGCATCCAATAAGTCATTTGGTTGTGGATAGGCCCCCTCTTGTCATGTTTCATGTCAAGCTTCTTCAAAAGTGGGGTGAGAAAAGTACATTTTGTGTGTTCATGAATGAATGCCCAATTAATAACCATTGGCTTTGGGCACTGGAGTCATCCCACTAAAGGAACCACCAGTGGAAAGGATGTAACCAGCACCAATTCAACACACCAGCAAAATGTCCTAAATCTGGAAGATATCAAGATACCCACGAATGACCATAGTCTATGCCTGCGTGGTTCAGGGCAATCCAGATGTATAAAAAAAATCCAGTGGCAGTGGTCTCCAATCTAAATAGAGAAGATGTGCTACAGTGTGTAGCCAGCCAACAGCCACTTTTTATTTATGTATACTTACTGAGAGGTCACACCATGAATGTACCATAATATATTCTTTTCTTTGGTTTTGAATGTTCTTGCTTACTTGCCTCCCTAAAGGTCCTTTCACACAGGGCAGACACATTTGGTGGATCCGTTTGCTTAGTGGGAGATCTCTTCGCTGATCCCCGCTGAGCAAGCAGATGCCAGCTCTGTGTCTGCTTTGCTGCTCTCCTCAATGGGTGGTCAGATGAAAAAGGATCCTTTCACACAAGCGTTCCTTTTTTTTTCATCAGTTCAGTCACATTTTTTCCAAGAAAAAAACGATCAGTTCACATCAGTTTTCCTCAGTTTACATCCGTTTTTCATCCTTTTACATCTGTGTTTCATACGATTTTCATTAGTTTACATCCTTTACCAATGCACAAATGGACCATATGTCCTTTTTACATCCATTTACATCCATTTTTCATCCGTTCACATTAATTTACATCCGTTTTTGTCTGGTTTTCATCTGTTTCATTTTTTTCGAAGAAAAATAGAGTTTTTTTCCGTTAAAAAAAAACGTATGTTAACGGATGCGGACATTAACAGATGTAAACAGATGATCATCCATTTACATCTGCTAGTCCATAGAAATACATGTCCATTTTTCATCTGGAAATGGACAGATGAAAAATGGACATACGGAACGCCCATGTGAAAGGGGCCTTACAAGTCCCCTTCCTATTTGTGCATAGAGGTTTAAAGGGCTATCCTATTTAGACCCCACATTGAGTTTTTGTAGCTTGATAATTAAACAGAATCACCCCCTGAGATTTATTAACAGTTGGGGATCATTTTCTACTGTGTGCATTTGCTTAACTTTATTTCCAAATGTTTGGAAAGGTCTTCTGTCTTTATTTCCACAGCTGAAGAAATGAAGCTGTTGTTTTCATAATTCACCATTAGTGGAGTTCAAATGTAAATCAGTTGTGTCCAATCTAGACATCATTTTTATTTGTGTGAACTTAGCTACCAAAGCACACAATGCATATACACTCACTGGCCATTTTATTAGGTACACCTTGTACCGGATTGTACCTCCTTTTGCCTTCAGAACTGACTTAATTCTTTGCGGCATAGATTCAACAAGGTGTTGGCAACAGAGATTTTGGTCCATATTGACATGATAGCATCACACAGTTGCTACAGATTTGTTGGCTGCACATTCATGAACCGTTGATACAAGGCAGGATGGATCCATTCTTTCATGTTGTTTACGTCAAATTCTGACCCTACCATCTGAATGTTGTAGCTGAAGTTGAGACTCAGCAGACCAGACAACATTTTTCCAATCTTCTATTGTCTAATTTTGGTGAGCCTGTGCGAATTGTACCCTCTGTTTCCTGTTCTTGAGGAGGCTGACAGGAGTGGCACCTGGTGTGGTCTTCTGCTGCTGTAGACCATCTGCTTCAAGGTTTGATGTGTTGCACGTTCAGAATTAGCATTCTGCATACCTTAGTTGTAACAAGTGGTTATTTGAGTTACTGTTGCCTTTTTACCATCTTGAACCAGACTGCCCATCCTCCTCTGACCTCTGACATCAACAAGGAATTTTAATCCACAAAACTGCCGCTCACTGGATATTTTCTCTTTTTTCGGACCATTCTCTGTAAACCCTAGAGATGGTTGTGTGTGAAAATCCCAGTAGATCAGCAGTTTTTGAAATACTCAGACCAGCCTGTCTGGCACAAAAAACCATGCCACAATCAAAGTCACTTAATCCCAGAGGCGGACTGACAACTCATGGGGTCCCCGGGCAATAGGGGATCATGGGGCCCCTGTGTCCTTGCCCAAACTCAAAAAAGCCTATGAAAAAGGTACCAGGGGCATCTCATGGGGCCCCTTACTGACCCCGGGCCATTTCCAAATGGTCAGTCTGCCCCTGCTTAATCCCCTTTCTTCCTCATTCTGATGCTCGGTTTGAACTTCAGCAAGTTGTCTTCACCATGTTTAGATGCCTATATGCATTCAGTTTCTGCCGCTGATTTGTTGATTTGTGTTTCCAAGCAGTTGAACAGGTGTACCTAATAAAGTGGCCGGTGAGTGTACATGCATATGCAAGCAACATAGCTTGTTTAACAATTTTCAGACATAAAATACAGTCACATTAAAAAGCAACTGATCTTCAGCACTTTGAGTCCAACATTCCACAGAGAACAACATTACCATGTAGGTTCTGTGGTTCAGCAAAATGACAGAATTGGTCAAGGTTTCAAAAAATTGTTGTACTGCATAGTTTATTCTTGCAAGTAATCTTGGGGCTCAGCTACCTACTGTTTAATAATTGCCTCTTTTAATCTTAAAACTCACATAAGTGTTAAAATGGTAACATTTTCCTCTTTAGCAGCTACTGAAACTTAATGTGAATAGTTCCCATTTTCTGAAGCTAATGGCTTGGAGTCTCCCATTGTGCTTAGTTTGCAGTATATTATTATACGCCTTCTCAACCAATTTACACTACTTATCAGAACTTGTGCCTACCTCTCTGATGTCAGGCAACAGTATGAAGCAACACTGATTACAATGTTCCTTGATTTTCCTAAGTTGTGCCCTTTAAAGGATAATCAAACAAAAAGCAATGCATGCATGCCTGAGCAGGAGGTTAGCCTCAGAAATAGGATGGGGATGATTCGGCAGCAAAGCCCTTGGATCGTGATTTTTAAAAGAAAACTTATGACAAAGCAGCATATTTAGTAATCAATAAATAGACGGTCTTTTGCAACCTAGTGCAAAATACTATGAAGATTTAGTAAAAACGTTTGACCTCCAGGTTAAACGTTTAAATGATTTGACTGTAATGTATAGCACAACACTGCGCTTTACATGTAGGTCCTGATTTACTAAAGGGTGAAGCTAGGTAAAGTGTGCTGAAGTCAGAGAAGCTTGTGTTTGTTTCAACATCATGATTAGGAGAACTTGAGAAAAGAGATCATGATTTGATGTTTTATATGCACACAGGTACACTTTAAAGGAGAAGTTCATGTCCGTGATGTTTTTGTTCTGCTCAGGGCGGACTGACAACTCATGGGGCCCCTGGGCAATAGGGGATCATGGGGCCCCTGTGTCCTTGCCCAAACTCAAAAAAGCCTATGAAAAAGGTACCAGGGGCATCTCATGGGTCCCCCTACTGACCCCGGGCCCTCGGGCAGTGCCCGAGTTTCCAAATGGTCAGTCTGCCCCTGGTTCTGGTACTCCTTACTTGGACCGCCATATTCAAATATCCTTCTAGGTGCGGAGATGTACCAAAGGTCTCTGGCAGGTCTTTGAGAAAAGACATGTGGTGTGTCAACAAATGAGTGAGGGATTCCCATTCATGAGCACACTGGTGGCATCTGGGATCTTGATACATGCAGCATCTGAACGCATGCGTGGGGATTCCCTGTGCTTGTGGTGTACTGCAGGTCTCTGCCATGTCCCAAAGACCTGTGGCACATCTATGCATGCATATATCCTGAAGCGCGCATGCACCTATCAATATAACTGCTTCTTGGGTTGTGTGATGTGGACATCTCAGCAAGCAACAGGCAATCTGTTTGAACTGCGTAAAATGAAACGGGTCACAACTCATGACTAATATGATCTTTTGCAGAATGAACCCATTTGAATGAAATGTTTTATTGCCAAAGCTTAATTGAACAATCTGAATTAAATGTTTTATTGCCAAAGCTTAATTGAACAATCTGAATTAAATGTTTTATTGCCAAAGCTTAATTGAACAAGCTGAATTTAGAAGATGATTGTCTACTTTGCACCTCTAAACCAGATTCAGAATGTACCAGTTTTAGTAAATCTACCCCATAATGTGTAGGGACACATATTAATTAATATGATTGAAGCAACATTTAAACAGGTAATTGCTTCTTAACTGGGAGAAAAAAGATTCATACTTACCATTTCTGGTAGATCAACAGGTATTTTTCTTTGTGCAGGATCTTTAAAAATGGGAACATATGGTCCATCTGCCTCCCTATTCCCTCTTTCCTCCCTTAATCTTTCAATGCAACCAACCCCTTCTCACCATCCCCCCTTTTTCTCCTCCATTTCCTGTCAGTTTTCTGAGAATAACCTAGCTCAATCTCACCTTGGCAAGAGATTATCCCAAATATATTTGATATGTAGAGCACAAAGTATATCTTCAACTTCCCCTCTCCTGCATTATAAACATAGGATATAGAAGGTTCACATGACAACACCTGGCTGCACCTTGGACCCTTAGGGATAACCAATCTATAATATTTCTCTTCATGTGTCCTTCCTCTAGATCAGGGGTGTCAAACTGCCGGCCCTCCAGTTGTTGTGAAACTACAAGTCCCATCATGCCTCTGGCTTTGAGAGTCATGCTTGTAACTTTCAGCCCTGCAATGCCTCATGGAACTTGTAGTTTGGCAACAGCTGAAGGGCCGAAAGTTTTATTCCCATGCTCTAGATTGAAACTCCCTGCCCAAGTCCCTCAGTAGCCCCCACTCTTGGTGGTTCTTCCACATAGCCTAAACTCCCCTGATAAATAAGTGCTACACTCAGCTAGATCTGTTACGATATTGGTAGAGCTATGGGGGAGGAAAATTATCTTGTTCCCACCTTATTCTGTGGTTGTATATCCCTATGCTGTGGAATTACTAACTTAATGTACCTATTTCTCATGCAGGGGCATGTGTCCCACCTGCCGTAACGTATGTTAACATTGTCAAGGTTTCACTGTTCAATGTTTATGCTTTTGTACTGTCTCAAAACCTGAATAAAATACTTGAAAGAATTAAAAAAACATGGGGAAATGAGCATGCATTGCAGAGACGTACTGAACATTTTTCACAGAAAGCTTTAAGTACTGTTTTATAAATGTTCTCTATTTTGACAGACACAGTGAAGGTCTTTAGATGCATCTGCAATTATTAAAGAACATCTAAAAGAACATTTGCAACTATTTAAGACCCCAGAAATTCAGGCATGCAAAGTCAGATCTATAGGTTCTAGTGAAGTCCATAAATTAATGTTATGGTCTTTATTGGGCAAAGACTGGCTGTTTGTTGGTAGCTGTTTTCTCAGTACTTCAGCTGTAAATGTACAGTATAGGGGGGGATGTACTAAATGTATAAAATGTTTATTTAGCCCAATAATGAGCAAGGGATTCAAGCCCACGTAGGGTTTTTTATTGGCTAGATTTTTGCTGAACAGGACAGAGGGCATCAAATTTGTACATAGAAAATTTATTTTACAAAAGGTTTAGGATGGGATGTAATGAACTTTGATTTTTAATCATTCTAATGTAGGTTTGGTTGTGTGTTTAGGGTCATTGTCCTGCTGAAAAGTGAACTTCCATTCCCATCTCAAGTATTTTTAATTCTAAATCATGTTTTTGACTTTAATTGCCCTGGATTTTGTCTCTATTGTTATTGCTCTTCAGCTTGGCCAGATTTCCAGTCCCTGTTGTTAGAAAATGTCTCCAAAACATGATATTACCACCACCCTAGTTGATCTATAGTATAGTGTTGGTTTTGTACTATACATATAGTTTGCATTAGGGCCAAAGTAATTCTGTTCATCTGAACTTTGTCAATTGTCTGGTGTGTCTTTCACATGGTTTTCGATATATGATATCGACTTACTAGCAATATTTGATCTTGTCTTTTCAGCAATGGCTTTCATCCCATGATTGTGGTAAAATATGGACAGTTCCTCATATCTCAGATATAGATCTCTTACCCTCGGTTCACATCTGTGTGGGTGGTGCTGCTGTGGGACCCGCACAAATGCCTGCAGCCGCACCACCCATATAAAGGAATGCAGGACCTGTGGGCGGGTGCTATTAATTCTAAAGGCACGCTGCCCGCTCTGGAAATCACCGCCATACTGGAATCCTCGGTTCCCGTGCGGGCTGCGATTTCCAAAGTAGTGCAGGGACTTCTTCCCTGCATGTCCCAGGGCACGGGAGTCCATTCAAAAAAATGGGCTCTCATGCCCGTGCAAATTGCCAATTGACAGCACAGATGTGAACCAGGGCTTAGTTAGATTCAGATTTACTTTTGGCCTCTTGATTAATTTACTGGGTAAGACCCTCTTGCCTAATCAAAAACGTTGGTGGTTGGCCTTTCTAGGCAGTTATACCACATTCTTACAATTTTTAATAATGGGTTTATTGGTATCACAGGGGGTGTCTTAAGGTCCTTTAAATAACTAAATTCTGATGATTGGGAAAACAATGTAGATGTTTTTTCAACTCTGACATTATGAACTATTTTGTGATAATCAGCAACATCAATAACAACATACAATCACAATAAATTCAATTTAAATTCTAAGATGCAAAAATACAAAATGTGAAAATGGAGGTTACAAGGTATGCAAAACACTGTTTATATCCTACAAACACATTATCAGTTTGATATGTACAGTAAGCATCCCCCATATTCTCAGTTTGACACCTTTCCACCCATGAAATCAAGGTAGTGGTTATCACCCATCTGTAGGTTGACCAGAGGAGAAAATGGCTGCTGCCAATGTACTTTCTGGATCACCTTCTGACTGGACAAGGAAGGAGCAGCTACTCACTGATAAGGTTTATTTATTTATTTGACTACAAGTACTTATGTAGCGCTGTCAATTTACACAACACTTTACATATATATTGTACATTCACATAAGTCCCTAACCCTTAAGGAACATACAATCTAAGGTCCCTAACTCACATTCATACAGACACATACTAGGGCCAATTTAGACAGGAGCCAATTAACTTACCAGCATGTCTTTGAAGTGTTGGAGGAAACCAGAGTACCTGGAGGAAACCCAGAAAGGCACAGGGAGAACATGCAGACTCCAGGCAGGTAGTGCCATGGTTGGGATTTGAACAAATTACCCTAGCACTGCTAGGCGGAAGTGCTAGCCACTTAGGCACTCTGCTGTTGACCTGCAATTTCCCCTACAATTATACATACAATTTTTTTCCCCATTACTGACTTACCATGCCTTGTTCTGCACAGTGTCTCAGCATGAAAACAGCCATCTTGATAGAGGAGCAGAGATTTGCTCCCTCACGCCAGATCAACCCCCGAATGAATACTTTAGGCAATATAGAGTATATTGTATATGTTCTATGGTCCCATCACAGACTTTCATTTTATAACATCTGTATTGTAATACCAATACAAACAATAGTAATTTTTGACAATCCAATAAATACTTACCGTATTTTTCGCTCCATAAGACGCACCTGACCATAAGACGCACCTAGGTTTTAGAAGCAGAAAACAGGAAAAAAAAATTCTGAACTAATGGACTGCAGACATAGTACAGGAGATGACCAGAGACTGTGGACAGCACAGGGATGACCAGAGACTGCGGACAGCACAGAGATGACCAGAGACTGCGGACAGTATAGGGGATGACCAGAGACTGCGGACAGCACAGGGATGACCAGAGACTGCGGACAGTACAGGGATGACCACAGACTGCGGACAGCACAGGGATGACCAGAGACTGTGGACAGTACAGGAGATGACTGCTGACCTTTGGGGAGGGGGGGGCGGGTACCTGAATTTGACAGGTACCCGCTCTTACTTCCGCGGAGTTGTTCTTTGATCTTACCTGTTCCTCTATCCAGCCGTGCGCTGTCTTCCCGGCTTCTGTAGTGTCGGCGCTCGGCATGACAGCCGGGTGCCCAGTGCGCATGAGCGAGAAGCACTTGCGCTTTGTGATTGGTCCGGCGGCTTCTGGGATCTGTCATGTGTCCCAGGTACCGCCTTACCATTCACAAAAAGCACCGCTTCTTGCGCATGCGCACTTGGCACCCGGCTGTCAAGCCCAGCACCCACACTACAGAAGCCAGGAAGACAGCGCGCCGCTGGATAGAGCAACAGGTAAGGTCAAAGAACAACTCCGCGGAAGTAAGAGTGGGTACCTGTCAAATTCAGGTACCCGCTCCCCACCTCCCCAAAGGTCAGCAGTCATCTCCATAAGGTCCTGCTGCAGAGCTGAGCGGCCGGCCTGGTATTCTGACACGGCGGCAGTGGAAATACCGGACTGGCCGCTCCATATTCGCTCCATAAGACGCACTGACATTTCCCCCCCCTTTTTGGGGGGAAAAAAGTGTGTCTTATGGAGCGAAAAATACGGTACTTAAAATATCTCCTTTCATGTCTTGAGTGCTGCCTGTCTGCTGGGCATCTCTTTACACAACTTCCCGGTTTCTTTGTATGCGTTGAAGCTTCTCCTCTGCATTTTACTTTCAATTTCTAAGGACTACATATCCCGTGGTACTTTGCTGCTTGCAAGCTGTGATTCCTGTACTGACTCAGCCTCCTGAATCTCCTCCTCTCAGCACCTATGTAGTTCAGATGGCAGGCCCTGTGAACTGTGTGACACAGCAGTGCCTAACCATAGGGCATAGAGAATATGTGTCACAGATATCCAGAAAGTAAATGCATGGGAATCTCCACAAAGTAACTTTGCAAACTTCAAGATTATTCTGATTATTAGTAGTAGGCATGAAATACAATCTAGAAATGAATATAATGATTTTAAATTTTGAGCATAGAAATGTGTTTAAAAAAACACACATGAACAAATAAAAGCACACATAAAAATATAAAAGCACACATAAAATGCATACAATCACTTTATTTTGATGTATAAAGAAATGTTTTAACTTTTATTAATATGTTTAAGTTGCTTTCTGCGTTACCATACTAGTCTGTAAATTTACCTTGAAGAGTAAGGAGCCTCATAAAATAACTGTTACTGATATTAAAATATATTTTCGAAGCACAGGAAAAAATAATCTATATAACTTAGATATCTGAAAGCTACCTCTCCTCTTTAATTTATCTCATGTACAATACTAAAAGGCTAAGCAGCAGGGTACTGGATTCCTGAAGGATTCTAAAGAACAGTCTGTGATCTTCCTAACCTCTCCCTAATCATCACCCTCCTCTTTCCCGAGTACTAGGAACAGCCAGCTGCAATATCTGTTCAGCCTCCACACTTAGGTGGAAGAACTTCTAAAGCAAGCTCTCCGCTCATGAAAAACACTGGCAGAACTAAAAAAAGGAAAAAGCGACAAGACATCAACCTAAGGTAAACCTTTCTTTTCAGTGAGTACTGTACTTGGAACAAAATGTTACGTTGGAAATACAGCTGACCATGCTGAGAGATACAAAACTGGAGGTCACCCTCACTGTGAATGAAAGAGCGTGTTTGTACCAAACATTGACTTAGTTGTTCAACTGTTTTTCTTTTTTAGAACATTTTGGAAATATAAATATTGTTTCTTATTTGTTATCCTGTGCATATAACAAGCATCATGCGGAGTTCTTCATTTTGTCCTGAAACGGTGGGCCTTGATTGATGATAGTCACCATGATCAGATTTTAAGGACTTATTATTTTCAAGCTGACCGCTTAGCACAAATCTAGAACTATTTAACCACTAGCCTACCGGGCACTTATACCCCCTTCCTGCCCAGGCCAATTTTCAGCTTTCAGCGTTGTCACACTTTGAATGACATTTGCGCGGTCATGCAATATTGTACCCATATGAAATTTTTATCATTTTTTTCTCACAAATAGAGATTTCTTTTGGTGGTATTTACTTGCCGCTGTGTGTTTTACTTTTTGCGCTATAAACAAAAAAAGAGCAAAAATTTTGAGAAAAAAAAGGTGTCTTTGTTTCTATTATAAAATTTTGCAAACAGGTAATTTTTCTCCTTCACTAATGTGCGTTGATAGGCAGCACTGATGGGCACTGATAGGCAGCACTGAAGGGCACTGATAGGCGGCACTGAGGTGGCATGGATAGGCAGCACTGATAGGTGGAACTGATAGGCGGCACTGATGATGGGTACTGATAGTCAGCACTGATAGGCGGCACTGCTGGGCACTGACTGGCAGCACTACTGGGCACTGACTGGCTGCACTGCAGGGCAGGGCTGGCTGCACTGCAGGGCATTGGCTGGTGCAACTGCTGGGCACTGACTGGCAGCACTGATGGGCACAGGTGGGTGGCACTGATGGGCAGAGGTGGCTGGCACTGATGGGCACAGGTGGGTGACACAGGTGGGTGGCACTGATGGGCAGAGTTGGGTGGCACTGCTGGGCACCGATCATCAGGGCACTGATCCCTGCTCTGACAACTGCTGGTTTTCGGCAGTACTTTCCTCACGATCTGACAGCGTGAGGAAAGTGCAGCCGAGAACCGGCAATTGCATTTCCCTGTGATCTGCGTGTCATTGGACACGGCTGATCACGTGGTAAAAAGCCACTGTGATTGGCCTTTTACCACATCACGTGATCAGCTGTGTCCGTAGGACCAAGCAATCACGGAGATCGCCGGGTGCGCACCCTGGGGGACACGCAGGAGAGCGAGTTCTGGGAGGACGTCATATGACGCCCTCCCAGAACTAGCCATCATTCGGCTATCTGCGGTCGGCAACTGGTTAAAAAAAGTATAAGTGGTTTAGATTAAAAAATATTTACAGAATATCAGTATCTAATTTTCTAACTTTCATACACAGTTAAAATAGAACTAAGCTTAGTAAAAACATTTTTAGTAAAAAATAAATGAATATATATATATATATATATATATATATAAAATCTTTATATGTTTTCCTTATATATTAAATAAATACTATAACAACATATTTAAATATTCATCTCAGGAAATACCTCTACATTCCCCTAAATCACCCCCCCCCCCTCCCCACACCCCGATGAAGAAGGAGAAAAAACAAACAAACTATATTCCTTAAGCCTATGGTACATATGTTCAAAACCCACTGCAAAAATACAAGAATTTTGGAGGACAGCTGCACAGACAATGTAGGATATAAATGGTATTGACTTACCTAAAGATCCAAGGATCTTTTTGTTTTATAATACTACAAATGCAATAATACAATACTGTATAAGAAACCATGTATTCTCATTTACTAAATGCAACCAAGAGATTTATTCCAAAGCTCAGGTGTTTGCAGTAGAATCCATCAATGAGAGATGGGCTCAGGAGGGTGGAGTATATCTGTTGTATAGAAGAATAATACCACTCTTGTGAGGATATGGAGTATCTTTTTTTCAAAAACATAGAATGGATGATTTAAGTTTTAAAAAAACAGAAACTGACAGTTAATGGGTGTATTAAGAGAATGAGAAAAGAACGGGAAGCTTTTTGGTTATGAATGCTTTCCTAACTCAAAAAATACCTTCTATTGCTCTCAGCACGCCCCAAATATTTCCTTTTTGTTTTGCTGCCATGATGTGACCGCCTGTACATTGTCCATGGTAGGAACATAGCCACCCTCCTCTTTTGCTTGCATCAGAGATGAACTAGGGGCTATGGGATTTGGAGTGTGCATAGAGCAATACACATTATTATTATTATATTATTATAATACAGGATTTATATAGCGCCAACAATTTACTCAGTGTTTTACAATATAATGGGAGACAATACAGCAACAATTCAGTTTAATACAGGAGTGTTAGGAGGGCCCTGCTCCTTGGAGCTTACAATCTAGGAGGGAGGAGCTAGTGGTACAAAAGGTAGTAATTGTGGGGGATGGACTGGTAGGAGGAATAGAAGATTCCATTATTAGCTGAGGGCAGGATAGGCTTCCCTGAAGAGATAGGTTTTCAGAGATCGCCTATAAGTGAGCAGAGTAGGCAATAGTCTGATAAATTGGGGTAGAGAGTTCCAGAGGATGGAGAAGCTCTGGAGAAGTCCTGGAGACGAGCATAGGAGGAGTAGACAAGGGAGCAGGAGATCGTGCAAGGAGCGGAGAGTACGGTTTGGGTGACATTTGGAGACAAGATTGTTGATGTAATTTGGGGCAGAGTTATAAATGGCTTTATATGTTATGACCACATGACCACAACTAACATGCACGGTTCCTTCCAAACAAACAGAAGTTAGGGGAAAAAAGAAGAGG
Organism: Staurois parvus; assembly: GCF_062004578.1. NCBI lineage: Eukaryota > Metazoa > Chordata > Amphibia > Anura > Ranidae > Staurois > Staurois parvus. The sequence continues at coordinate 3,756,884 of NW_028318005.1, forward strand.
TTCAGGCATTCATGAAGGAGCAAGAAGGGAGGACACAGTAACAATTTTATAAAAAGTAGATTACAGGACCATGAAATAAGGATATTGTCACTTTAAACAAGACCGGAGCAACTCTTTCTCCTTGACATGACATGGTTTGCCACACATAGACAGCAGTAGATGACTACAGACTACAGTAGACAGAACAAAGCTGCAGTGGAAGTTTTGATATTCCATTCCCACAAATTTTTTCTAACATATACAAGGGGCGTTCAAGTCAAACCAGGACTTTTAATTTTACAGGTATACAGGTGGTGCACATCACGGGCCAGTCCAGAGACCGTTAACTAGTTGCCGACCGCAGATAGCCAAATGACGGCTGCACTGCGGCCGGCCAGTTCTGGTTGGATGTCATATGACGTCCTCCCAGAACGCGCTCTCCTGTGCGCCCCAGGGGGCGCGCACCCGGCGATCTCCGTGATCGCTGTGTCCTACGGACACAGCTGATCATGTGATGTGGTAAAAGGCCAATCACAGCGGCCTTCTACCATGTGATCAGCGGTGTCCAATGACACGCTGATCACGGGGAAATGCAATTGCCGGTTCTCGGCTGCACTTTCCTCACGCTGTCAGATCGCAAGGAAAGTACTGCCGAGAACCGGCAGTTGTCAGAGCGAGGATCGGCACCGATCATCAGGGCACTGATGATCAGTGCCCTGATGATTGGTGCCCAGCAGTGCCACCCACAAGTTCCGCCCACCTGTGCCCAGCAGTGCGCCCACTAGCTCCGCCCACCTGTGCCCAGCAGATCACCCACCTGTGCCCAGCAGTGCACCCACCTGTGCCCAGCAATGCACCCACCTGTGCCACTCTGCAGTGTCACACACCTGTGCCCAGAAGTGCCACCTACCTGTGCCCAGCAGTGCCACCCACCTGTGCCCACCAGTGCCACCCACCTGTGCCCACCCACCAATGCTGCCCACCAGTGCAGCCCAGCAGTGCTGCCAGTCAGTGCCACCAGTCAGTGCCCAGCGGTTGTGCCAGTCAGTGCCGCCAGTCAGTGCCCAGCAGTGATGCCAGTCAGTGCCGTCTATCAGTACCCATCATCAGTGCCGCCTATCAGTGCTGCATATTAGTGCCGCCTATCCGTGACACCTCATTAGTGCTGCCTATCAGTGCCGCCTATCCATGCCACCTCATTAGTACTGCCTATCAGTGCCCTTTAGTGCTGCCTATCAGTGCCCATCAGTGCCGCCTATCAGTGCCCATCAGTGCTGCCTCACCAACGCACATCAGTGAAGGAGAAAAATTACCTGTTTGAAACATTTTATAATAGAAACAAAGAAACTTTTTTTTTTTTTCAAATTTTTGCACTTTTTTTGTTTATAGCGCAAAAAGTAAAGCACCCAGTGGCGATTAAATACCACCAAAAGAAAGCTCTATTTGTGAGAAAAAATGATCAAAATTTCATATGAGTACAATGTTGCATAACCGCGCAATTGTCAATCAAAGTGCAGCAGCACTGAAAGCTGAAAATTGGCCTGGTAAATAAGGGGGTATAAGTGCCTGTTAGGCAAGTGGTTAATCAAGATGGCAGACAACAGTTAGTTGTTAGTGTGTACATGGAACAGCGTGTGGTGAAGAGACGCTCAGCCACAGTAAGACATATGGATGATGTAAACATTTCAAAGATGGCCGTACATCCATCAGTGACGATCCCAACCGCAGTGGATCACAGCCAACAACAGTCATTCCTATGAACATTCAGTGCCTGGAACGCCTGGTCCTGGATAATGGACATATAACCTGTTGTGAATTTACACAAGAGATTAATCTTTTTGTGATAATGGTGAACATAATCATTCACAAATGTCCAAGCATGGCTCAGTCGTACTGACAAGTCTTTCTATACCGAATCTTTCCAGGCATTAGTTAAATGCTGGGATAAGTGTATAAATATAGCAGGGGAGTATGTAAAAAAATAAATTCAGTTTCCACTCTTTGAAATTTGTTCTTTTATTTATAAAAGTCCTTGTTTGAATGCCCCTCGTACATTATGAAATTATAATTGCTATTATTTTTTATGCTAGAATTAACTTTCATTTCACTTGTTTTACAGACAAATATGGAGAGAAAAATATTGTTGGCAAATATCGGTATATTGTTGTTTCACACAGCATGTCTTTTTCCTATGGCGTCACATTCAGACCATGGCAATGATATTGTATCAGCTCAGTTTAATGCTGAAGATCCCCATTTTGTAATAGTTGGTAAGTAAAGTACCACATATCTATTTATCTATCTATCTATCTATCTATCTATCTATCTATCTATCTATCTGTTGCAATATTTTTATTGTTACAATGCATAACAAGGGAACAGGTATACAACAAGCTGTGTAGGCCCTCCAAAAGGCACAAAATATCTCGCAACGCAGGCGAGTCTATCTATCTATCTATCTATCTATCTATCTATCTATCTATCTATCTATGTATATATATATATATATATATATATATATACAGTATACTGCATGTTGAAATGTGTTTTTATTACAAAATATCTGAAAATATATATATATATATATCTTCAGATTTTTTTTAACATATAAAAGTTATTTTAACATATTTTTACATATATTTTTAAATGAATTCCAAAAATATAGATTTATATATTTAAAGACATACAGTATATTTGAAATATATTTTTAAAAATATTTTTCATATATTTTATAATAAAAAATGCAAACATGCAGTATATATATATTTATTGAAATATATTTTGAAATATATTGAATATGGCCAAAATTGTAGCATTTCAAATATATGTCAATATATTTAGAAAGAATATTTTTAAAATATATTTCAAATATATTTTTCTTCCATGTGGGTAAGCGCTGCCTAATTGTGTTTAGGAAGCGCTTAACTACTATTATTGTTTTTAATTGAGACAAGTGCAAGTACTATAGGGGGATATGCTTTGTTCATATTCAATGTCTGAAGTTTAAAACCAGTTTAATATCCTGGCAATTGAAATGAATAACTGGCCAAATGCTTGACACACTTAAACACGCCTAAACGTGTTTGTAAAAGTGCGGTGTTATGCGTGTTTGCAAAAGTGATGCTTTGGCGGCATTTTTGATGCTCCTTTTCTCCTGCCAGGTGAGAGGCGTTTAGAAGAGAGGGCGACACCCAGTGTGAATGAGGCCTTTGAGTTCAGCACTTGCAGATGGGAAAGCATAATCTTTTTACAGGGTTAGCCTAGTCTCCCTTTGGTCCGCTAGGGACAGGTTGAATTTTCTGGATCACAAGTAAAACTGCTTGGAGTGGGAATACATACATTATCTTTGAATATTTACAATCCCCACACTCAGCCAGCAAATACAACTTGCCCCCACTGCCTCCCCCCTCCCTCCTCTCAGTTTATTTATTTATTTCAGGTGCTTATATAGCGCCGTCAATTTACGCAGCGCTTTACATATATTGTACATTCACATCAGTCCCTAACCCTCAAGAGGCGTACAATCTAAGACCCCTAACTTACATTCATACATACACATACTAGGGCCAATTTAGACAGGATCTAATTAACCTACCAGCATGTATTTGGAGTGTGGGAGGAAACCAGAGTACCCAGAGGAAACCCATACAGGCACAGGGAGAACATGCAGGTGGTGTCATGGTTGGAATTTGAACCGACGCTCCCAGTATTGCCAGGTGGAAGTGCTAACCACTTAGCCACTTTTCCTTTCCTCTCCCCTCACATTTTTTTTTCATTCCCCCCCTCGCTTTCCCTAACAACTCCCCTCTCCACCTCCCTTTTCCTCCCAGGAAAATATCTAAAAACTTTTGTTGAGCTCCAGCTCGAACAGTATGGCTGATAAATGGCACCAATTAAATTCATGTATACCCCATGTTGCAGCATGGACAAGTTCTCATTGCTGCACCACACAGTTTTTCCTTCACATTCTCTAATGTTGCAGAAAACACCCTTCAATTAGTGGTGTATTATACAAATATTACGCTGTATCTACTACTCTTCTATTTGCCACCTCCGATGATGACAGATTTACAAATGACTATAACTATGTCATTGCTGTCATTTTTGGATGCAAACATTAAAAATAAAGAATTAAAAAAACTGCTGGTAGTGAGCAGTTGTGAACACACCAAGCCATAAAATGAAGTGTAATGAAGTATATTTGATATAATTATCAAATAAATATATTTTTTCCTTGAAGAAGTCAACTGAGTAGACAGAAATCTCTCTTTTCATTTCTTATTAATCTAATATGTTATCTCAAGTTGAAGCACCCCCCTTCCCCTAAGTATTATTATTATTATTATACAGGATGTATATAGTGCCAACAGTTTGCTCAGCGCTTTACAATATAAGGGAGACAATACAGCAACAATACAATTCAATACAAGAGGGTTAGGAGGGCCCTGCTCCTTGGAGCTTACAATCTAGGAGATAGTTTGGCATATTTGATACTCATAACTCAAGTCTGGAATTTTGAGTTTCTATTTAATGTAAGGTCAAATGTTGAAAAGTACATTACAGAAATGGGCCAGTTTTAATGACTTATGGAAGAAGTGATTAACTAAGAAACTAAAATAGAGTTTATCCAGAGAAATAATTGTGATAATAGCCATATTAGTAAAATAATAAACCTTTTTAGGATAATTGGCCCATCTATAAAGAATAGATGGTCAAAGTGGCAAGCAAGAAAAAAATATTAACCCCTTGGTGCCGGTGCCTCCTGGTCTTTTAAGGGGTTTCTGACACCGGGAAGTTGCATGCGGATTAGGGTCATGTGACAGCCATGATTGGCGGTCGCAACGGTCACATGATCAGAAAGCTACTGATCTCTGGGAGATTTCTGTGAGAAGCAGGTAACTGTGCAGGGCACGCGCTCTCAGCACATTTGCTTATATCAGGTACACGTACTGTAGGCGCCAGGGAGTTAAAGTAAAAAATGACCAGTTTGCCCCATAATCTACATTTTATTTATGGAAACTTCCAATGTTCTCCAAATGACCAGTTTGCCCCATAATCTACATTTTATTTATGGAAACTTCCAATGTTCTCCAAATGTTTTTCCTGGCCGGAATCCCTCTTCAATATGGAGGTTGGAGAGATCTGAGCTAGCTCAGCTATAAAACCTTCCTAGATGTTGGATGACTGCTGTTGGACTGAACTATTCTATCATTGGAGAAAAATTGTTACACTGACACAGTGACTTCAAAAGAGAAAAATTATTTACATAGTTACATAGTTAGTCTGGCTGAAAAAAGACAAAAGTCCATCCAGTTCAACCATTAAAAAAAAAAGTAATAATCCTCTACCCACCATTGATCCAGAGGAAGGCAAAAAAAAACCCAGCAAAGCATGATCCAATTTGCTCCTGCAGGGGAAAAAATTCCTTCCTGATCCCCCGAGAGGCAATCGGGATTTAGAAAATAGTTAACCACTTAATTTAAAGACTGGACTGCGTCATCCCCTTCCTAGTCAGGTCATTTTTTCAGTTTTCAGCATTGTCACACTTTGAATGACAATTAATCATACAACACGTCCCACAAACATGTTATACCATTTTTTAGACAGACAGAGCTTTCTTTTGGTCATACTTAAAGTGGTTGAAAAACTAAAAGGTTTTTTTCCCTTAATGCATTCTCTGCATTAAGGTACAAAAACCTTCTACCTTCTTCTCTCCCCCAAGCCCCTTCCCCCAAATGCTTATTTTAGACCCATCTTGATCCAGCGTTATGCATGAGAGCAGTGGTTCTCTCCACTCTCTCTCTTCTCAAGGGCTCAGGGACAGCAGTGGGAGCCATTGGCTCTTGCTGCTGTCAGTCACAGCCTGTGAGGAGGGAGCGTGGAGGGCGAGGCGGATGGACAGAGGAACGTAGCTCAGGAGCAAACCCACACGAGTGTCCCCATAGAGCAGCTTTCTATGGGGGCACTCAGAAGGGGGGAGGAGCAAGGAGCGCCAGCAGGGACCCGAGAAGAGGAGGATTAAGGCTGCTCTGTTTAAGGGTCAATTGATGCTAACTGCTGGAAGATCTATTTTCACTGGAGGGGATCTATTTTTTCTATTGTTGCTGAGGGAGATATGTTGTTGCTGGTGGGGATCTATTGTTGCAGGGGTGGGTCTTATGTTGCTGGAGGGTCAATTTTTGCTGGGAGGGATCTTCTGTTGAGGGAGGGGTCTATTGTTGCTGGGGAGGTCCATTGTTGCTGGCTGAAGGGTATATATTTTACTGCTTTTCTTGTTATCATTAATAAATTGCATATAAATTGATACTTGGTTCTGGGCGGTACTGTGAGGAACCAAGGAACGGTGCTCAGAGTTGGGTAGAGAGTGGAGACAAACGGTGACTCGGAAAAAGGGAGTTCCTGCACCTATTTTCTGAGAAAGAAAGCCCTTGGCGCACATGAGTGGCACTAATGGCACTGGGCAGGAAAGGGTTAATGTGAGGGGCGATCAAAAGGTTAACTGTGTGCTGGGAGTGTTTTACTAGGGGGCAGGGGGGTGTGTTCTTCATTGTAAGCCCACTGATCGGGATGGCTGTACTGTGCACAGCCATCCAGACCAATGTGCTTGAGCTGACAGGGAGGAAGATTGTTTGTAAAAAAAACAATCTTCCTGTCGGAGATGCTCGGTAATCACCGGGTGCCGGCGGGTAATTACCGTCCGGGACCCGGTGATTGACATCTGTGGCTATAAACGGCGGCGTGGGTAGGGCGCCCTCATGGCTCACGCACACCCCCTACCCGGAAATGGCAAAATCACATATATTATAATTATACAGGATTTATATAGCACCAACAGTTTGCTCAGCGCTTTACAATATAACGGGAGACAATACAGCAACATAATACAAGAGGGTTAGGAGGGCCCTGCTCCTGGGAGCTTACAATCTAAGAGATATATACGTGATCCTGTGCACAGGTGCCACCCTGTAGCAGTATATCTGCAATAGGGCAGTCCTTAAACGGTTAATAATAATATGCCCTCTCAAATCTAGGAAGCTCCCATTTATCTACAGTGGCCAGACGGGAAGCAATGGGATGCAATGCTGGGGAGGTCCATTGTTGCTGGCTGAAGGGTATATATTTTACTGCTTTTCTTGTTATCATTAATAAATTGCATATAAATTGATACTTGGTTCTGGGCGGTACTGTGAGGAACCAAGGAACGGTGCTCAGAGTTGGGTAGAGAGTGGAGACAAACGGTGACTCGGAAAAAGGGAGTTCCTGCACCTATTTTCTGAGAAAGAAAGCCCTTGGCGCACATGAGTGGCACTAATGGCACTGGGCAGGAAAGGGTTAATGTGAGGGGCGATCAAAAGGTTAACTGTGTGCTGGGAGTGTTTTACTAGGGGGCAGGGGGGTGTGTTCTTCATTGTAAGCCCACTGATCGGGATGGCTGTACTGTGCACAGCCATCCAGACCAATGTGCTTGAGCTGACAGGGAGGAAGATTGTTTGTAAAAAAAACAATCTTCCTGTCGGAGATGCTCGGTAATCACCGGGTGCCGGCGGGTAATTACCGTCCGGGACCCGGTGATTGACATCTGTGGCTATAAACGGCGGCGTGGGTAGGGCGCCCTCATGGCTCACGCACACCCCCTACCCGGAAATGGCAAAATCACATATATTATAATTATACAGGATTTATATAGCACCAACAGTTTGCTCAGCGCTTTACAATATAACGGGAGACAATACAGCAACATAATACAAGAGGGTTAGGAGGGCCCTGCTCCTGGGAGCTTACAATCTAAGAGATATATACGTGATCCTGTGCACAGGTGCCACCCTGTAGCAGTATATCTGCAATAGGGCAGTCCTTAAACGGTTAATAATAATATGCCCTCTCAAATCTAGGAAGCTCCCATTTATCTACAGTGGCCAGACGGGAAGCAATGGGATGCAATGCTGGGGAGGTCCATTGTTGCTGGCTGAAGGGTATATATTTTACTGCTTTTCTTGTTATCATTAATAAATTGCATATAAATTGATACTTGGTTCTGGGCGGTACTGTGAGGAACCAAGGAACGGTGCTCAGAGTTGGGTAGAGAGTGGAGACAAACGGTGACTCGGAAAAAGGGAGTTCCTGCACCTATTTTCTGAGAAAGAAAGCCCTTGGCGCACATGAGTGGCACTAATGGCACTGGGCAGGAAAGGGTTAATGTGAGGGGCGATCAAAAGGTTAACTGTGTGCTGGGAGTGTTTTACTAGGGGGCAGGGGGGTGTGTTCTTCATTGTAAGCCCACTGATCGGGATGGCTGTACTGTGCACAGCCATCCAGACCAATGTGCTTGAGCTGACAGGGAGGAAGATTGTTTGTAAAAAAAACAATCTTCCTGTCGGAGATGCTCGGTAATCACCGGGTGCCGGCGGGTAATTACCGTCCGGGACCCGGTGATTGACATCTGTGGCTATAAACGGCGGCGTGGGTAGGGCGCCCTCATGGCTCACGCACACCCCCTACCCGGAAATGGCAAAATCACATATATTATAATTATACAGGATTTATATAGCACCAACAGTTTGCTCAGCGCTTTACAATATAACGGGAGACAATACAGCAACATAATACAAGAGGGTTAGGAGGGCCCTGCTCCTGGGAGCTTACAATCTAAGAGATATATACGTGATCCTGTGCACAGGTGCCACCCTGTAGCAGTATATCTGCAATAGGGCAGTCCTTAAACGGTTAATAATAATATGCCCTCTCAAATCTAGGAAGCTCCCATTTATCTACAGTGGCCAGACGGGAAGCTGTTAAGCATTTTAAATATATCTAGGGATAGAAGAGAACTCTGGGAACATCACCTTTTACCTCCGTCTTTTTATCCTTTGTGAGATGTAATCACATGCCCAGGGGCGGACTGACCATTTGGAAACTCGGGCACTGCCCAAGGGCTCAGGGTCAGTAGGGGGCCCCATGAGATGCCCCTGGTATCTTTTTCATAGGCTTTTTTGAGTTTGGGCAAGGACACAGGGGCCCCATGATCCCCTATTGCCCGGGGGCCCCATGAGTTGTCAGCTTGCCCTGCATATGCCTAGTCTAGAGTAAACATTGCAGCATTTACATTTGGCTTGTCTGCAGCCTGTACTCCGGCCCCTTTCACACGGGCGGTTAGATTTCAGCTTTTAGCTGCGGTTAGAGGAACTTATTTACCGCAGTAAAATGTAGACAATGCATCCCTATGGCTCCATTCACACACTGCATTAAGAAACATTTTCATAACATACGGTTTTATGCAAATAGGAAAAATAAAGTTGACAGCGTCCAGGAGCGATGTACCGCAGCTATCTGTACTTAAACGCAGTTAATCACGGCACAAAGAAAAAATAAATAAACAGTTGCTATAGAAAAGGCAGAAATTTACTACCACCACTAAACGCAACCGCATGTAAATGCACGTAATTGCAGATAAACACAATGTACAAACGCAATTGATCTCTGTGCCAGGAGTGTTGGAATTTGAAACTAAAAAAACATGTATTTACAAGCAGGAGAACAAGCGCTCGTGTGAAGGAAGCCTTACTGTAGACAAAGAGTACCAACAAAGAAGGCATCTGCTCTTCAGACTAGGGTAGCTTGATGGGCCAGGCCCAAGGACTTACAGTTTTATCATGTCAGGATTCAAAATTTACATACATTTCTATGTGTTCTGTTAACCAATGGTTTCATTTACAACCCCATGTAAAAGTACAAAAAGAATACTTTGTAAGATACATTTCTAGAGAATGATAGAAAGAAGTAGCTGGAAAATTACATATTCTTCTTGATGATTAAAGTAGTTTATAAGAAGGATTTTTTTTTTTATTCTAGCTCTACCTTTCAACTTTGATTTATATGATATGAACAAAGATGGTGTTATAACACTGGCTGAACTGTCAAATGTCACAGAGACTCAGATGGATGATGCAAATGAACCATTTAAAAGTGCTGACAGAAACGGTAAGATTTTTTTTACTAATTATCTTGAAAAGCCAAAGTATTTTTTATTATTTATACACTTTCTCCCAAAGTCAGTTAACCATTATACTGTATGGCCAGAAATCATTGATGATTAGATGTCAGGCCCAATTTTGCTGCGTCAGCTTATATCAGTTAATTTCACAAAAATGTTGTATCCAATTTGCACACCTATTTTTTAATGACATAGAAGGCACATTTTTGGTACACTGTTTTAATTAAAGAAAAAAAAACATGCTTTGACTTTAATACAGACAGATAAATGCACAGAAAAATGTTTCTTTTTGCTTTTTAAGTAAGGCATTTTTGATATTGTAATTGTATCTGACAATTATAGTGTTAGTACCCAAATGGAAGAAAAATATATTTGAAATATATTTTAAAAATATTCTTCCCAAGTATATTTAGAATACTACAATTTTGGCTGTATTCAATATATTTTCCAAAAATAAATAAATATATATATATCTCCTAGATTGTAAGCTGGAAAGAGCAGGGCCCTTGAACCCCTCGTGTTTTGTTTTGTTTTGTTACTGTATTGTCTCATGTTCTGTCCCCCACTATAATGCACAGTGCTGAGCAAACCTTTTAGCGCTATATAAATACTGTGTTATAATATATATATATATATATATATATATATATATATTGCATGTTGAAATGCATTTTTTAATTATTACAAAATATATGAAAAATATTTTTTTTAAATATATTCTTCAGATTTCTTTTTACACATAAAAAGTCATTTTAACATATATATGTATTTTTAAAAATATTTTTCATATATTTTGTAATAAAAATGCATTTCAACATACAGTATATATATATTTATTTTTATATATATATATATATATATATATATATATATATATATATATTTATTGAAATATATTTTGAAATATATTGAATAGGGCCAAAATTGTAGTATTTCAAATATTTCAAATATATTTTTCTTCCATGTGGGTATGACCATAACTTACTTACTTCTCTTCTGGGGAACAGGAGTGTGCATGCTTTTGATCTCCTGTGACCCAGAAATAGCCGACAGTGGGGTAAAGTCTGCGGTCTACTGACATCACAAAATTTCTCCAGGCTCTTGAAGGATCCTGACCATATTGTCAGGATCCACGCAGATGTCTGATTGACAGCTAGCTTGATCTCACAGTGTGTGGCTCAGAACTGGAGCCAGATATTCCAGTCCCCTTGCCAGCCTGGTGCTCCAGTCAGTGCTGGAGGTGCAGAGCAGGGAGCAGAGACTGATAGCTCCAAGAGGACTAAGAACTGAGTGATGTGATTGCTCTTGGGCTTAGAGCCAGCAGGGACAGCTGCAGCATCAGACCAATGCTGCAGCATAGAGTTGAATATAGATGTTTGTTTTTTTTGTTTTTGTACTTCTCCTTTAAATAAATAAACAGCCACTTTCTAGCTGCACTGCTATCTGCAATGTCAGGTGGAGGTTGAAAGGTTTTTATCATTGAAGCCTCCAGTCTGCACATGATCACTTATATCTGGCATAGTGATCACACCACTTTGATTCATTCCCGATCAATGTGCAGGCTGGTGTGAACAAGTCTTAACTTTCAATGCTTGTACATATTTGTCCTTCTATGTATAATGTTGCCTATATTTTCTTTTCTAGGGGACCATGTTCTATCAGAAAAGGAATTTCAAGATGCCCCCTGGGTATTTGCTATTCCTTAGGCTAGTATTAACTTCAGAACATCATTACTAAGAAGAAACAGAAGGCTTTTAAAGAATAATAGGACAGGGGGCACCACAAGGTGCGACTCTCCTATACCTAGCAGTTTCGCTAACGAACCCTGCAGATGTCCACAGGATTGATTGTTGTGCCTGTTTCTTACTTTATCCATGTGAGTGCATGTTGGTTTTAGCCTTACATTTTAATAAAAATCTAGACTCATATGGTGGCGCCCCCTCCGTACTATTCTTTAGTACTCAAGCACAGAGGATTCATCCAATTCTCTGATCCAGAAGAGCTGCAGCCATCAATAGAGGTGATTATTTTACTATTAACCTATTAACCACTTGCCCTCCAGAAGGTTTTACCCTTTTCAAGACCAAGGCGATTTTTGTTATTCAGCATTGTGCTACTTTAACTGGCAATTGCACGGTCATGCAACACTACACAGAAGAAATTTTATATCATTTTTCTTCAAACAAATATGGATTTCTTTTGGTGGTATTTGATCACTGCTGGGTTTTTACATTTTTATTATATAAATGAAAAAGAAGAAAATTTTTGGGGAAAAGAATTCTACTTTCTCTTATAAAACATATCTAATAAAACATTTTTTTTAAAAAATCTAATTTCTTTATAAATTTAATCCAAAATGTATTCTGCTACATGTCTTTTGTAAAAAAAAAAAAATCCCAATCAGTGTATATTAATTGATTTCTGTGAAAGTCATAGTGTCTACAAACTATAGTATATATTAGGGTTGCACTGATACCGTTTTTTTCATCAGCGAGTATGAGTACTGATACTTGTACTCATGTACTCATGGATACCTAATATCAATACCTTTATGGTGTGATTTGAGCCCATACAAACTGAATGGACTCAAATGTGCGATTCCTGTCCGAATCACATGTGTTTTCCCTGTGGGTGAGGTGCAATTTGAGCCATTCATTTTGTATGGCTCAAATCGCACTGCACCGAACAGCAGGGAACCACATGTGATTCGGACAGGAATCACAATGCATTCCTGTTCAAATCACATGCGACTCTTTGAAGTGCGATTTGATCCCATTCGTTTTGTATGGACTCAAATCTTACCGCATCGGAGGTATCGGAGAATTTTCACAAGTACAAGTACTCCTGTAAATGCTCTGTATCAGCACCGATACCATAATCGGTATCGGTGCAACCCTAATATATATATTTGAAAGTTGATCAGTCCTGATGTACTGATGGCCTATCTGATTTCTTGAATCCCCCAAATTGCAGGACAGTACAAATATTCACCAAATGTCCCCTTTTTGAAAAGCAGACAGTCTAAGGTATTTAGTAAGAAGCATGAAGAGTTTTTTTGAAGTTGTCATTTTTTGTCACAATTTTTTGAAAAATACAGCTAATGCAGCCACCATATTTTAGGATTTGATTTTTGTTCTTGTGTTTAATACTGCTTTAACTCGTCAATGTTATGTATATGAAAAAATAAAATGGATACCAAAAATGACATATCTTTCAAAATAGTTATCTATCAGGTAGTGTTTTTCTGTACTTGCCAGATCCATGTCATAATTGAGTCCTTGAATCAGCAATCCTGCAACTCAAATGCTTCTGTAGCCTATTCAAGAACAAAATGTATTCCCAAATATGCATAAAAATGCTTAAAATTGTAACATCTGTTACATTTTGATTAAAGCTTGTTGACAAACCTACCTCTCTGCGTGTGGCTTGTGATCTATGCGTAGAATTCTGCCTATATCTCTAATGTGCATTTTGTTAAAGTAATACCAATTTCACAGCACAATGCACACATGGAAGTCATTTTTTTTCTCAGCCCCTGTGTCTTTCATGTCCTTGGGCTGCAGTAGTATATATCACCATAGAAACAACATTCTTGTTTGTATTGAGAAGTAGTAATGCCTTTTATAAAATGGACTGTAATGATCCCTACAGTGTAAAAAAGTAAAACATTCACATTTATGCAAATCATAGGTTTGGATACCCAAACATATATGATTGACACAAGAGTTTAATATTGTTTCCTTCCCATGTTGGAATACTTCACGGTCCTCTTTAGGTTCATGTTTGAAGCTAATATATGCAATTTAGATGTTTTATATATATATATATATATATATATATATATATATACATTTATTTATTTATTGTGCCAACAACTTCTTACACTGGTCCTGTACTCGCAGTTGCCATTTCTAAATGCAGAAGCCAGCAGAGGAAGTCTTCCACCATCTTCTTCCTCTCTGCATTAGAAGATGTCATCAGTCAGATGCAGAATAAGTGAGTATTTCACATCTCTGTAGGCTTCTGACGTTGCAAGTAGCAGTGGGTCTCTCAGGGTAGCTGGAATGCAGAACCCTACCTGCGACTTCCCACATGAGTGGAGGAGACGGGGGATTTACACAACTTCACCAATTCCATGGCCCCATCTCCTCCAGCAGCATTTGTCCCTGAGCCAGCAGCCAACACTGAGGACTCCTACACACCCGTGGGATTCTCGGCAGTATACTCAGGACAGAAAGCTGGGGGTTATTCTGCACCACCTCCCTCCTCTCATCTACCATTGCTGCAATAGTCTCAACATCAAAGAGTTAATCTGTTTTTCCACAGCAGCCCCTCACTTTGTACCCCTGAGGCCTGCACCATCTGCAGCATGGGATCCTGAGAAATGTATACTTTGCAATATGCACCCCTGAGCCCTGTGCCCTGTCTTTTAGTCACTTCTGAGCCCTACACTAAGTATACTTTGTTGTACATTTGTTGTACTCCTGACCACTGCACTCTTAATGTTATATTTTATTAAACATACTGAGCAAAGTGTTAATTATCTCATTAGCTGATGGTTGCTAAGTAGTCACTGACTATTTTATAAAGTAAGTTTAGGAAGGTATATAGTAAGAAAGACTGAAAAGAATAATAAAGGGTAATAGAAAAATTGTTATTTACTGGAGGACGCCCAGGACAAATTAATCTCAATCTGTTAACCTTGGCTTGAGTACTCCCCACTCTTTCAATTACACCATATTTCCTGCAGCTGTGAAGGGAGTGATAGTCTCCATGTGCTGATACCTCCCTATATACTCCCATGGATGGCCTTCACGGTTCCTCTCTTCCCTTCCCCTACCCCTGGTCATATTTCTCTTGTCTCCTCCAATTCCTTCCCTCATTTTCCCCTCTCTTTGTTCTCTCTACTCTTCTTCTCTCGTCAAGTATCCTCAATGTTCTTGAAGGATGGAAATCTGGCCTACCCTCTTTTTTCTCTTTTCAGTTTCCATACTGCATACCCCACTCAGGGCTTACTGGATACCTTCATGCAACATGCACTGATGTTGAATGCCTTTTTTCTTTGTTAAAAAAGTACCGGATTGTATGATCCTAATTTGAAGACTTACTCATCCACACTAATTGTACTTGCATCTGCTCGTGTTTGAATGTAAATAACTTTCAAAATGTTCTTGCTATGCAAACATATGATTCTTGTACATTGTTCTCTATACCTTGCCCTTTATTGTTGTGCACTTGAGTGGTCCATATGTGTTGACATATGCTGACAGAAGAAGTGCTAGCATTAAAAAAGTATTTAAAAACGTGCCACCCCCCAGACCACATGCCCTCAACATGGCGGGGGTGCTTTGGGGAGGACTTCCTCTCCCCCAAAGCACCTTGCCCCCACATTGGTGAGGACAAGGGCTTCTTCCCCACAACCCTGTCCCAGTGGTTGTGGGGGTGTGGGGGGTGACTTACTGAAATCTGGAAGCCCTCCTTAACAAGGCGCCTCCAAATCCCAGGCCCTCCCTATGTAGATGAGTAGGGGCACATAGTTCCCCTACTCCTTCACCAAAAATAATGTGCAAAGAAAATAAAAACACAGAGACAGTTTTTGACATGTCCTTTATTAAAAAAAGCAAAAAAACAAAAATGTCTCGAAAGTAAATCTAGCTTCAACCATGGTGAATGCTGACTGCCGACCCGCACAGAAAAAAAGAAAAACTCGACCCGCACCAGCATTTGGCTCCCACTATATGACGGCTCCATCACCTTCCTGACACTAAAAATACCCTCCAAGGCATCTTATCCATGCTTAGGGCATGTAGCCTGGCATGGTTTAGGGGGAGAGCTGCCTTGCACCCCCTGCTTTTCTGGCCTGCTAATAGCAGATGAGTCATGGTTGTTAAGGATGAAGTGGCCGCCAGCTCCTTAACAACCAGATATTCAGTGGCTGTGAAGGACTCCAGCGGCCACTGAATTTAACATACCACATTATTAAACTACAGCATCATTTAAAAAAATAACACATGCAGTATTTTAGTAGGGTTTTTTTAGTGAATTGCAAAAAAATGTTTGAAAGCCGATAACAGGTATTTTACAGTGGATCGTAAAGTGGTAGATACCGCTTCACGAATGGAGCCCAGTATTAGCAATCCTATGAGCTTTATAATTCCAAATAAAGAGGCTATGAATAAGGTCTTTTCTGGACTGAAACGCATTAGCATGGGACATGCTATGGAACATTTTGCTGCTCGTTTTCAATAAAGAAGATTTATTTATTTGCCACCTTGTTGCTGACATTCGTTCACAGGTATAAATTGGGAAGCAGATGGAGACTGCTAGTCTGGCACAGTGAAGCACCATACCACAGAGAGAGAGAGTATATTGGGTTGAACCTCACATGTGTGGATAGTATAGCAATCCTATGAGCTTTATAATTCTAAACAAAGTTAAAGGGTAACTCGCCTTTGGTTAAAAAAAAAATAACAAATAAAAAAAAAAACATAGTGTATAAAAAAATCATAGTTTATAACATTGTGTATGGACTCTGACTTATTTACTTCTTTTTAATCTGAAGCACTGTAATTTTCTATAAAATGCAATGCAATATTGCTACCTGGAGGTGTTCTGTACACAGATGGTGTACAGAATACCCCCCAGAAATGTTATTTCCTGCTTGGGTGATTGGCTTACTGATTTTCCCAAACCTCTGCTCTAAGAAACAAGTGGGATTTTGAGCATCCCCTGCAACAAAAAAGTCATTTTTGGTGAGATACTCTCAAAGGAAATCACATCTGCAAGGGATGCAGACTTTCCTCATTAGAGCCCTGCAGATGCAGCAGCTGAAAAATAATCATAAAATTGCTCCCATACAGATTTACTCTGCACATGGACACAGACACAGACAAACAGCTATTTCTTCAAGATAACAAAAGCTGGGACTCTGCAACAACATTTGTTAAAATCCTTGCAATGTACATAGCTCACCCAGAGGGGAATGTTTTTTCTCAACAAAAGTGGAGGTACACTTTAATGAATGCCCTCTGACTAGTTTGTAGGGTAACATAGGGGCTGGAACCGGTAGAGTTTTGAAGAGATATAATAATGCGGGCAGCACGGTTGCTAAATGGTTAGCACTTACACCTGGCAGCACCTAGGGTCATTGGTTCAAATCCCAGCCACAGCACCTCACCTGCCTGGAGTTTGCATGTTCTCCCTGTGCCTGCGTGGGTTTTCTCCAGGTACTCCAGTTTCCTCCTACACTCCAAAGACATGCCGGTAGGTTAATTGGATCCTGTCTAAACTGGCCCTAGTATGTGTATGTATGAATGTAAATTAGGGACCTTGGATTGTACACCATTTGAGGGTTAGGGACTAATGTGAATGTACAATATATGTAAAGCACTGCATAAATTGACAGCACTATATAAGTACTTAAAAATACATGAAAATACATTTGGGCACAATGGACATCTTAGTCAATTGATGTGGCCCAAGAAGGATATACTGTATTGTGGGTGTCCCATTACTTTAATAACCTATTAATTTTTTTAAATAAAGAGGATATCTTTCCCTACCTATTATCTGAAGGTTCAAGAGAGGGGTGGGTAAATTTAAGGATTGCCAAATGAACCCTTGGAATGTGGTCAGCTCTAAAATTGAGTTGGCTTTAATGGCTGACATTTTATCTCATGTATCCACTTCTCAAATTATCCTCGCCTTTTTGTGACCTTTGACTCTAAGCTTCTACTTTATCGGGTGTGCTGCTCATTTTTCTACACCTTACAGGGCACTATCACGAAATACTACTCGTGATATTTACTACTTCAAGCTATTCAATATATGTTCCACTATACTAGAACCATTTACCTTTTCAATGGAAACATGTAGCATTTAAGTGTCAGTCTTTTATGTATTCATTGATTTGTGAAGGAATTATTAGCTAGTGTCTGCTAATGTGTCTACTGACCCCATTAAATAAGAGTAAAATCTTCACAGGAGGCTAATGATGGGCAATATCTTGGTTGATTCATATAAACAAGGTCTATTAGTTACTATAATGGGCTCATTGGCCTTATCTGTCTCTGCAATAGATAATAATCCCACAACATGGGTGTTGGAAAGTAAAGCAAACAAAAGTGCACCATAATTTACATATGACTGAGCAAAACAGTCCCTAAATACATCCTGTACTGCACCATTACCCTTTCTGTATAAATGTCTGTAGACCAACTCTTTTCACTCATCACCTCTACTAAATAATACCATAATATCAATCAAGTGGAAAATCAAGGCTGCAGAGCAATGGTTTAGAGTTGGGTTTAGGTCCCCTTTCTATATAGACTCACCGTCCACTTTATTAGGTACACCTCTATTCAATTGCTTGGTAGCACAAATTGCCAATCAGCCAATCACACGGTAGCAACTCAATGCATTTAGGCCTGTAAACTTGGTGAAGACAACTTGCTGACGTTCAAACCAAGCATCAGAATGGGGAAGAAAGGGGATTTAAGTAACTTTGAATGTAGCATGGTTGGTGGTCTGAGTATTTCCAAAACTGCTGATCTACTGGGATTTTCATGCACAACCATCTCTAGGGTTTACAGAGAATTGCCCGAAAAAGAGAAAATATCCAGTGAGCGGCAGTTGTGTGCACGAGAATGCCTTGTTGATGTCAGAGGTCAGAGGAGAATGGGCAGACTGGTTCATCCATCCTAGGATCCATCCTGCCTTGTATCAACAGTTCAGGCTGGTGGTGGTTGTGTAATGGTGTGGGGGATATTTTCTTGGCACTAGCAAGGTGTACCTAATAAAATGGCAGATGAGTGTACATTACAACTGTTATTAAGACCCTTTCTTTGTTTTTCCACACTTTCACTTGTCTAAAGCCCTTCCAGGGGCAGACTGACAACTCATGGGGCCCCCGGGCAATAGGGGATCATGGTGCCCCTGTGTCCTTGCCCAAACTCAAAAAAGCCTATGAAAAAGGTACCAGGGGCATCTCATGGTACCCCCTACTGACCCCAGGCCCTTGGGCAGTGCCCGAGTTTCCAAATGGTCAGTCCGCCCCTGAGCCCTTCCACACTAGAGATCTGCTTAGATTCCGCATATACTCTATAGTAAGAGACCTATGTATGTGGCCTGTGACGAAGGGCAAATGCAGCCTGCTTTTGACATTAAGGTATAAGTAAAGTCATTTTTTTAAACTTTGGATACTGTACGGGAGGGTTATGACCCTTGTCAGTTTTTTTTTATAGTTTTTTAACATTTGCATTGGGGAGATTTGCCTTCATTTACTGTCCCAAAGCCAAAACAAGAGTGAAATGAAATTCCTGTAAAGTGACAGAATTCCTTGTTGTCATCAGGATCACCAAAACTACTGTTCCAATTGGAAGATTTCCCTTCTATTCGTTTTCTGGTGACAACCCAAAATTTGTAATTTTCTTACCCTTTCGGTGACAGCATAGGATAGAATAGAGCACAAAACATATTACAGACCTCTGACTCTGCGTTACGTACTACTAACCCATGCACCTTGTATTACTCACTACTGGCCCATGCACTCTGCGCTACTTACCTGCCTGACCTCTGAACTCTTCTTTGTTGACTCCTGAGCCCTGCACTCTGATGTATTTATTTCTGACTGCTTCACTGTGTGTTACATACAACTGACCGCTGGACTCGAATTTACTTACTCCTGACCCCTGCACTCTGCGTTACTACTGACCCCTGAACTCTGCATTACATGTTACCGACCTCTAAACTTAATGGGGGCGATTCACTAAGTGTTAAATAATGACTGAATAAATGTGGTAATATAACACAAGCAGTAAATCTTTTACAAATGTGCAATTCACTAAGAATTTTGAGGTAAATATCTAATGCGGTAAAATATAGTTACCATATTTCCATACAGTAATTTATCACACAGTAGCCAGTTGTTAAGGAAGCCGCCAGCTGAGCCCTTAACAACAGATGACTCATCAGCTGTCAGCGGATTTCCCACTGACAGCTGAATGTGAAAAACAAGAATTGCCGGGAATTATAAATTAATTTTAAAAATGGCGTGCCCCATCAATTCCAAGCCCTTCGGGTCTGGTTTGGATTTCCACACCATTTTTAAAATAATTTTAGCATTGGGGTTCCCATTAAAATCCATACCAGACCCGAAGGGCTTGGTATGGATGGGGTAAGGACCCCACGCTGTTTTTTTATTAATTTCTAATTGCTGGCAATTCTTGTTTTTTACATTCAGCTGTCATGGGGAAACCCGCTGACAGCTGATGAGTTTGATTGATGATGTTATTAAGAGTTTGGCGGCTGGATTCCTTAACAACCAGCTGTGAAAAATACCCCATGAGATACCACCAGCAAAACCCTGGTGGTAAATATTGCTTCTTTTTTTACATTCAATTCCATTTGTGAATTGAACTTAACAGCTTACCACGTTTTTTTGCGGTATACACAAGCACATGAGTTAAAAAATGCATAATCATTTTTTTTTTCGTGAATTGGACATTTTGTTACCACCTGCGATAATTTATGCAAATGAGTCACATGACTGTGTTATCACATGCGGTAACCTTTAGTGAATTGACCCCTATGTTACTAACTACTGACCTCTAAATTCTTCAAACCTTCCTTATTTTTTAAAGAGGGTTTGTTAGGTTATCTCCTTGAAAAAGCATGTTGCACCATGATGATTTTTTAACTTTTCCATGTTGCTCAGGTAGATCCCAACCTCTGTACAATTGCTTAATCCTTCTCTATGTTATGGAAAAGAGCATGGGGGAGGTGATTGTAGTCCTGTTCTAGGATTACAACGCTGGTTCTCCATAAATAGTGTTGTGAGTAAGTGATGCCAGTCTAGATCAGCAGTTGTGTCAATGGCAGAATCACCAGGTAAAAATAAAGGGAACTTTTTGTTGTTTTGTTTAGATACACTTTAACCATTAGCCCTCCAGAGGATTTACCCCCCTTCCTGACAGGGCCATTTTTTGTAATACGGCGCTGCATTACTTTAACTGACAATTGCGTGGTCATGCAACACTGCACCCAAATTAAATTTATGTCCTTTTTTCCCACAAATAGAGCTTTCTTTTGGTGGTATTCATTGCCTGTGCGTTTTTTATTTTTTGCAGCATAAACAAAATAACAATATGTTTTACTTTTTGCTATTAAACATGGCCAATAAAAAAATTTAATAAGCCAGAATTTGCCTTAAATTTAGGCCAGAATGTATACTGCTACATGTCTTTGCTAAAAAAAATCCCAATACGTGCAAATTAATTGGTTTACTTGAAAGTTACAGCGTTTACAAATGGCGGTATATATACTGGATTTTTTTTCTTTTACTAGTAATGGCGGCAATCAGCGACTTATAGCGGGACTGCAGGACTGCGGTGGGCATTCTGACACTGGGGGGAATGGCTTGGTGTCACTGACATCCCCAGTGACACCAATACAGTGACCAGTGCTAATAAAAAAGCACTGACACTGTACTAATGGCACTGGGCAGGAAGGGGTTAACATGTGGGGTGATCAAAGGGTTAACTGTGTGCTGTTTCCCTGTGTACTGAGTGTGTGCTTTCAACTGGAAGCACACTGCTTTGTATGGCTCTGCTATGCACAGCCATGCAAAGCAGTGTGCAGGAGCTGACAGGGGAGAGATCTGTGTTGTTTATACACAGGTCTCTTCCTCGTCAAAGATACTCGGCGATCACCGAGTGCCGACGAGGAATCACCGGCTGGGACCCTGTGATTGACAGCCGAGACCACGAATGGCTACCCAGAACTGTAAAATCATGTATATATACGTGATTTTGCACACCCGTGCCGCCCTGTAGCAGTATTTCTGCCATAGGGCGGTGCAGAAGCGGTTAATAAAACATTTATACATAGAATGATAATTACTCTACAATTGAAAGGAAATGCTAAAGCTCATTTACACCATTGTGCTGCATTAGGCTGCAATGGGCAGTATTTCTCAATACAGGCCCAATGCAATAAAAAGCAAAAAAACTCATTTCACTCCAATATGCTGCATTATGTGTGCTTGGCACAAATAGGACATATTGCATTCAAATACAGCATATGTACCACGGCTTAAGGAAACAGTCATTTGTATCTTGCTGTGAAAAAAAAAATGAAGTTTAATGAAGCAACAGAGCACAATGATGCAAATGCAAGCTACATGCATGTAAACGCAATACACATGGTGTGATTCCAGCCACTTGCTTTTTTTTTTTTTTTAAACTGTGAGCAAAAACTGAGCTCAAAAATCAGTAATGAGCTCGAACAATTCCAGCAGACCTGTACAGTGCTGTAGAGCTGCTGCTGACCTAGGAAAATAGCTCAGCTGACGGCTCCACAAGTCACTTCCAGTTATTTTCCTTAATCTGTTATTTTAGTGAGCTCACATTGTTTCCAATTGCCAGCCCCATAGGAAGTCTTTCTAGAAAAACAAACGCTCTTAGCAGGGTAAACTGATTCTCAAGAGTTCTTTTTTTTTTTTAGTATTTCTTTATTTTTGAAAGTAGTCTGCAAATGGGAGAAATTCAATATTATTTTCAATAGACATTTACCAATTTTCCAGTATTTTAAAATACCCCATATATTGTATTCTTGTTATTACTATAACTCAACAACTGCCATACACAATGAACTTCAATCAATGGCTCCTGAGATTGGCATGAATAAAGTGTATCTACAGCCAAAAAGCTTTATTTTAACTTTGAATAGAGTGGGGAAGGGTTAACACCTCAGATTTGTATTGCTTGAAGACAATTAGGGGTTGATTTACTAAAACTGGAGAGTGTAAAATCTGGTGCAGATGTGCATTACAGTCAATCAGCTTCTAACTTCAACTTATTCAATTATGCTTTGACAATAAAACCTGCAAAGCTAATTGGTTTCTATGCCAAGCTGCACCAGATTTTGCAGAATGTAGTCTTAGTAAATCAACCCCTAAGGCTGTATTCACACTTGAGCGATTTGTAGCTTAAAGTTCCAAGCTCCAAAAATGCTCAAACTTAAAAAAATTGATTTTCTTCTATGGCAGTGGTCTCCAAACTGGGGCCAAATGAGGCAATTTGCTTGCTTTTATCTGGCCCTTGGTGTGCTATTTCATCCACTGATACCAACAACGAGGCATAATTTCCCCAACTGACACCAAGTAAGGGGCACAATTCCTTCCAAAGACACCAATGATGGGGCACAATTCCTTCCAAAGACACCAATGATGGGGCACAATTCCTTCCAAAGACACCAATGATGGGGCACAATTCCTTCCAAAGACACCAATGATGGGGCACAATTCCTCCCAATGACACCAACTATGGGGCACAATTCCTCCCAATGACACCAACTATGGGGCACAATTCCTCTCAATGACACCAACTATGGGGCACAATTCTTCACAGTAACACAAATGGCGGGGCACAGTTTCTTGCACTGATGCAAACAATGCATCACAATTCTTCCCATTGACACCAAAAATGGGGCACTATCACTCCCACCGACACCAAAGATGGAGCATTGTCTATTCTCACCGACGTCAGGGCGTTTTCTACTCCCAAATGGCCACAGTTCAGGCCCCCTAAAGTATGAAGGACAGTAAACTGGCCCTTTGTTTAGAAAGTTTGGAGACCCCTGCTCTATGGGGTCTGTTCACACCAAATCGTGTGAACAGGCACCATAGAGAACAATTGACTTTTTACATTTGAATGTTTTTGGAGCTTGGAGCTACAAATCACTCAAGTGTGAATGCAGCCTAAGTGTCAATACAACCCCTTCTATTTAAGCAGTTTATTCGAGTTCTATAGAGACCAACCTGACATTTTAGGGACACAGTGGCACCTTTTCTCAAGGTAACCTACATATTGTTTTGTAGGGTTCATACAGTGCCACTATTTGTCTAGCACCCTAATTCATTCCTGATAGTAGAGACATTTTTGTGGGAAATTTTTTTGGAAATTAGGATTTTATTGCTGTCTGTATGACATTCATCCACTATTTATCTCGTTACCATTTTCACCGGGACTGAAAAAGAAAAAATATAAAAATTTGTATTGTCAACGAAACAAGAATAGAGGGGAAGTCTTCCAATGGGGACAACCATACAAGGCAAGAATTTCCATAGTTTTTGAGACATTTCATTTTGCCCCTTGTTGTGTCTATGGGACAAGGAGTGAATGAAAATACTCCCAAATGCAGGATACATTGCAACAAAAACATGAGTGGGGTTGTAACCCTTCCTTTCTCTGCCAAAAACTGAAAAAAAGTAATTGCTTTGAAGTAGGGAGTGGGTTAGGCAAGATCTTAGGACACAATGGGTTCCATTCACAAAGTGGTGTCTTACCGCATCCGAGTATGCAGCTTGCCAATTCTTAGATGTGATGGCTGCATTTTTTTTTCTTTTTTTAGGCTTTTTTCTTCTTTTTTTTCATCTGGTGATCCTGACAGTAGATATTTTGTTTTTTCAAAAGAACAAGCTCTCTTGCAAAAGGATCAGACAGGGATGAGACAAACCATTTAACATTGGTAGGGGTGCATACACTGATCAGCCTTTATTTATCTACTGTATGCAAATCCTGTATCTCAAAAGGGAAACAAATCTTTGCTGTAACTGATTATGAAGTGTTAGCTGGAGTTTGGCTTCAATGTGTTAGTGTATTTAAATCTGCTAGTATATCTAAAACTCTCCCAAGACTAACAATGCTGCTGACCCAATGCGCCCCCTGTGCTCCTTCATCCAGAATGGGTATGCTCTAATACAGTAGGTGTGTTACTGGCCAGATCACCATGTGAAAACAGAGAGGAAAAAGCCTTAAAAAGGCTTGAAAATTCTATTTTTTTACTGTCTGTGTCCTGGCAAGGGAAGGTTTCCTTCCATTTCCTGTTCAGTCTAACTGCAGTCAATAAGAAGAGAAGAAACAAGTGAAAGTCTGGCGAGACTCCTCCATTCCCTGCCCTCCCATAGGAACTCTTAGATGTGTACTGAGTAGTGCCTGGTAAAAAACAAAGTTAATCTCACTTAAAGGACTTTTCAGAGCCTTTAATGATTAAAAGCATCAAATACGACCAATGCGTTTCGGGGAAAAAAACCTCCTCCTTCTTCAGAGCTGGAGCAGTCAATTTTAATATAATTAGAGATGAGCGATTCGAACATGACGAAGTGGAATTCGTTCCGAAGATTTGGAAAAATTCGATTCGCGACGAATCCGAAGATTAGCAAACTTCGGACGCACGAATCGAATTTTCCCAAAAATGGCGGCGACATGTGTGGCGACAGGAAAAAATGGACAGAGAAGATGGGGCGGGGATCTCTGGGAAGGCGCGCAGACAAGGCGCGCTGACCCATAATGCATTCATGAGTCATGAATCATGACATGTGATCGCATTAGCCAATCAGCAGCCAGCCAGCACTGTGTAATGGTGGAGCTATAAATCGCGGCCATCTTAGAATTCTCCATTAGCCTCCGGTCATTCAAGAGAGACAGACCTGTCTGTATTAAGGGACAGAGTTAGGGCCACAGAGACTTTAGGGCCACAGAATCGTTACTCAGGGACACAGAATCGTTACTCAGGGACACAGAATCGTTACTCAGGGACACAGAATCATTACTCAGGGACACAGAATCGTTACTCAGGGCCACAGCTATCAAAGAATCGAAAATTTAAAGTGACATACACCCTTTTTTTTTTTGGTGGCTGTCGTGCACAGTTGGTGCTGCAGTTTGCCGATTGTGCAAAATAAACTGACTTTCTGCTTCACAACCACTATTGTACGTTCAAAGAGTTAAATCCATTTACACGCCGGGTGGCGGTAATATTTTTTGGGTGATTAGTGCATTCCAGTGACACAAACGTACAGTTTCCAGCCAACGGCAAGCTGCAATTGACCGATTGTGTACAATAAACTGACTTTCTGCTTCACAACCACTATTGTACGTTCAAAGAGTTAGATCCATTTACACGCCGGGTGGCGGTAATATTTTTTGGGTGATTAGTGCATTCCAGTGACATAAACGTACAGTTTCCAGCCAACGGCAAGCTGCAATTGACCGATTGTGCTAAATAAACTGACTTTCTGCTTCACAACCACTATTGTACGTTCAAAGAGTTAAATCCATATACACGCCGGGTGGCGGTAATATTTTTTGGGTGATTAGTGCATTCCAGTGACATAAACGTACAGTTTCCAGCCAACGGCAAGCTGCAATTGACCGATTGTGTACAATAAACTGACTTTCTGCTTCACAACCACTATTGTACGTTCAAAGAGTTAGATCCATTTACACGCCGGGTGGCGGTAATATTTTTTGGGTGATTAGTGCATTCCAGTGACATAAACGTACAGTTTCCAGCCAACGGCAAGCTGCAATTGACCGATTGTGCTAAATAAACTGACTTTCTGCTTCACAACCACTATTGTACGTTCAAAGAGTTAGATCCATTTACACGCCGGGTGGCGGTAATATTTTTTGGGTGATTAGTGCATTCCAGTGACATAAACGTACAGTTTACAGCCAACGGCAAGCTGCAATTGACCAATTGTGCTAAATAAACTGACTTTCTGCTTCACAACCACTATTGTACGTTCAAAGAGTTAAATCCGGTTTTATTTTTGGGGTGCTTATTGAATTAAAGAGTATGTCAGACAACACGCAGAGGAGTGGCAGAGGAGGCAATGTTTCAGGAGCGAGCAGACGTGGCAGCAGAGGAAGGGGTCGAGGCAGCACTAGTCGAAGCCAGAGGCCAGTGCTCCCGGTGTCATCCAGCGGTCGTGTCTCCACCGACAACCCTGCCGTCATCGATTGGTTGACTCGGTCGTCTTCCTCTTCCCAGGTCACCTCTGACACCTACAGCCAACGGTCGGTGGGTACGTCAGACACAACCGTTAGTTGGCATGGCCCGGGAGCAAGCCCACTGAAATCACGTGTCCTCGACCTGCCCCTGTCCTTTGGTGTTCCCTCACCAAGCGAAGTATCGCATGCTGTGGGCTCAGCCCCACTGTACAGTGAGGAAGAGCTAACAGAGGGCGGTCAGGAACGGGGGGAGACATCCGCCTCTTCAGCAGCCAGGCAAAGAAGTACTGGCGAGGAGAGTGGCTCGGTAGCCGGTCTAGAGACAGGTCTGTCTCCTGACCCACACGCAGCTGAGGGGGCTAGTAGTGACGCGGAGACCCTAATTGATGATGATGAGGCTGATCGCACTTGGCAGCCTCGTCGTCATCAGGCTATTGCTTCCGCATCCTCAGGAGAAGAGGGTGCCAGCTTGGCAGCGAGCAAAACAGTCGGTGGGTTGCCCAGGAGGCAGCAGGGTCGCAGCAGTGTCAGTGGAGCCAAACGGCCACGGAGTAGAGCACCAGCTCCACTGCAGCCTACCACCACGGCCAGTAGTGGTGCCGGTGTGCACGGAGGAAGTAGCAGTCAGCCAGTGAGGAGTAGCGGGGGCAAAGTTTCCTACTCGGCGGTGTGGCAATTTTTCGTCACGCCGCCCGAGGAAGTAAACGTAGCCGTATGTCGACTATGTGGCCAGAAAGTCAAGCGTGGCCAGGGGGCCAATGTTGGGACTACAGCGTTGCATCAGCATATGCAGCGTCGCCATTCGGTGGCCTGGGAAAACCGTGATAAAGATACGGCGGTTCTGCCTGCCCCAGCCCCCGCTCCATCACCCGCTCCGTTACTTGCTCCGTCACCCGACGTC
Organism: Staurois parvus; assembly: GCF_062004578.1. Classification (NCBI taxonomy): domain Eukaryota; kingdom Metazoa; phylum Chordata; class Amphibia; order Anura; family Ranidae; genus Staurois; species Staurois parvus. Next base: position 3,784,548 of record NW_028318005.1, read on the forward strand.
AATCGCCCTCTATCAGCCAGTCAAGGCTCCAACACCTCTGCTGAGGGGAGTTGTCGCTCGTTGGCATCTTCCGCTCGTTCAGATGCTCCTTCTCCTGCTACTCCTCTTCACGGATTCCGTCAGCAGTCTTTCTTGGAATCCGTTTCCAAGAGACAACAGTTTGCGAGCACGCACCCGACGGTGCAGAAGCTGAACGTCCTCCTGTCCAAGTTGCTGGTGCTGCAGTCCCTCCCTTTCCAAGTGGTGGACTCAGCACCTTTCCGAGAAATGATGGCTTGTGCCGAGCCACGGTGGAGAGTGCCAAGCCGTCATTTCTTCGCCAAAAAGGCAGTGCCAGCCCTGCATTCACATGTAGAAGAGATGGTGGGCCAGTCTTTGAGCATGTCGGTCTCTGCCAAAGTGCACGGCAGCGCCGACGTGTGGAGCTGTAACTACGGTCAGGGACAGTACATGTCATTTACGGCCCACTGGGTGAACGTGGTGCTGGCACAGCCGCACCAGCAACTTGGACAGGTCACGCCGCTTTTGCCTCCACGTTTGCACGTCCTTGGTCCACAAAAGATGTCCGCCTCTACCACCTCTTCTTCCGCCGTGTCCTCAGCCGCCACCCCCGTGCCAAGTCCCATTACCCGACCGGCATATCACATGTGCAGGGCGCAACGGTGTCACGCTGTGCTGTGCCTGGTATGCCTTGGCGAATGTAGTCACACAGGGGAGGAACTTCTGAGTGTAATGAACAGAGAAATCGACAGATGGCTGTCTCCGCGCAAACTGAAAATCGGAACCATGTTGACCGACAACGGAAAGAACATGGTGTCTGCTCTGCGTCAAGGAAGGTTGTGCCATGCGCCATGCATGGCTCACGTGTTCAATCTGGTTGTCAAGCGGTTCCTAAAATCCACCATCCCACTGCAAGACATCCTTAAAATGTCACGTAAACTTTGCATGCATTTCAGCCATTCCTACACCGCAAAGCACACCCTCCTTGAGCTGCAGCGGCAGAACGGAATTCCACAGCATCGCCTGATCTGCGACGTTGCAACAAGGTGGAATTCAACCCTACATATGTTAGACCGCCTTTACGAACAGCGAAAGGCCATCACCGATTTCCTGATGTTACAAGCGGATAAAGGTACTCCCCTGTGTAACTTAGATGTCAGCCATTGGCAGCTCATGCGTGACACCTGCCGCTTGCTCAGGCCCTTTGAGGAGGCCACGCTATTCGTGAGTCGGCAGGACTATGGGATGAACGACGTCATTCCTCTGTTGCACGTCCTGGAACAAATGCTGTTAACAATGGCTGGTCAGGGTGCGGTAGACGTGGCGCACAGATCTCAATGCCACATGACCCCTGTGGGGGCAGGACAGGAAGAAGAGGAGGAGGTAGAGGAGGACATTGGTGCTCAGGAATTATTGAGTGAAATGGGTGGTTTTTCCACTCAGCGGACAGGAGTGGAGGAGCAGGAGCATCTGGTAGAGGAGGAGGAGGAGACAGAGGACCCAGACGCACCGTGGCAGTATGCTGTGGAGATGGAGGCAGGGAGTCCCTCGCATTCCTTGGCACAAATGGCCCATAGCATGCTCGGTTGCTTGCGTAGCGACAGCCGAATAATAACCATCAGACAGAGGGATGACTTTTGGCTGTCCACCTTGTTGGACCCTCGCTACCGTTCAAAAATGGTGGCCTTTTTCACACCCGCTGAGAGGGAGGCCAAAATAAAGTACTATAAAAACCACCTATGTAGTCATGCAGTATATAGCCCTATCGGCCACTTTCTGGCATCCAGTTGCTGTAGCATCCATCACCACACTGTGCCACGGGCCCCTGTACCGCCTTCTCATACTGCTGCCAGATCCATCCTCTGCCATGTGCGTCTTTGTCGTCTGCTCACGCTGCTGGGTTCCAGTTTTAAACCTAGGCCTGTGTATGGCTTCCGAATACTGCTGCCTCCACCACCACCCTGCGCCATGTGTCTCTGTCGTCTGCTCACGCTGCTGACGGCTTCCGCTTTTTAACCTAGGCCTGTGTATGGCTTCCGAATACTGCTGCCTCCACCGCCACCCTGCGCCATGTGCCTCTGTCGTCTGCTCACGCTGCTGACGGCTTCCGCTTTTTAAACTAGTCCTGTGTATGTCTTCCGAATACTGCTGCCTCCACCGCCACCCTGCGCCATGTGCCACTTTCAGGTCTCCTTACACTGTTGGTGGGTTCCATTTTGTGATAGGGTGCTGTATGGCCTTCCATTGCTGCTGCCTCCACCGCCACCCTGCGCCATGTGCCTCTGTCGTCTGCTCACGCTGCTGACGGCTTCCGCTTTTTAACCGAGGCCTGTGTTTGGCTTCCGAATACTGCTGCATCCACCGCCACCCTGCGCCATGTGTCTCTGTGGTCTGCTCACGCTGCTGACGGCTTCCGCTTTTTAAACTAGTCCTGTGTATGTCTTCCGAATACTGCTGCCTCCACCGTCACCCTGCGCCATGTGCCACTTTCAGGTCTCCTTACACTGTTGGTGGGTTCCATTTTGTGATAGGGTGCTGTATGGCCTTCCATTGCTGCTGCCTCCACCGCCACCCTGCGCCATGTGCCTCTGTCGTCTGCTCACGCTGCTGACGGCTTCCGCTTTTTAACCGAGGCCTGTGTTTGGCTTCCGAATACTGCTGCATCCACCGCCACCCTGCGCCATGTGTCTCTGTCGTCTGCTCACGCTGCTGACGGCTTCCGCTTTTTAACCTAGGCCTGTGTATGGCCTTCAATTGAAGCTGCTTCTGCTCCGCCACTCTGCCATTGGACTCTTGATAGTCGTCTCCCCACGCTGCTGCTGGGGGGACTTTTTAACATAGGCCTCTGTATGGCCTTCAATTTTAGCTGCTTACGCTCCGCCACTCTGCCATGGGCCCCTGTACCGCCTCCTCATGCTGCTGCCAGGCCCGTAATCTGCCATGGGCCCCCGTACCGACTCCTCATGCTGCTGCCAGGCCCGTAATCTGTCATGGGCCCCTGTACCGCCTCCTCATGCTGCTGCCAGGTCCAGAGTGTGTCATGGGTCCCTGTACGGCCTCCCATTGCTGCTGTCTCCATCGCCACACTCTGCCATGTGCCACTTTCAGGTCTCCTCACACTGCTGGTGGGTTCCATTTTGTCATAGGGTGCTGTATGGCCTCCCATTGCTGCTGCCTCCACCGCCACACTGTGGCTCCACACTCTGGTTTTGGCCCCGTGACTGCCCAAATAAGTGAAGTGTGCGGTGATTCTAAGATCGACGGCACTCATCTGCATGTCATACTGACTGACAGTATTATTTCTCTTCCCCAGCAGACTCCAAGGGCATTTAAATTAAAGGCACAGTGTTCTGCACTAATATAAAGGCTCTCTGAAGCCTAGAAACACCCTTTTTATAAGTTAAATTCGCAGCGAATATATTCGGCACGAAGCGAATTTAATCGGCGAATTCGGCGAATCAGCCGAACCGAATTTTTGAATAATTCGCTCATCTCTAAATATAATCACAACAGAAAGCACTTGTGTGAAGAATTTATGAAGATGTCCATGTTTGGAACAGGTGTCAGTCACTCTCCTTGACTGTGTCAGGAATAAGGCGCTTAGAACATGGTTAATGATAGTCCTTTGGTAGATGTAGATGTAATGAGTCCAAATAAAATAAAAGCCCATCCACTGGGCAAGCTGTGATGAGAACAGAAGCTGGCTCCAGATATGCAACTAAGGAGAAAGAAACACAGCGCCTCTAAGTGTAGGTGTATTCAAAGATTTAATAATAGTAAATGAGGTCAGGCAACTCACATAATAAAAACAAGTATCAGAAGAGGGGGGGGTAGCTACAAAGGGGCTGTGTAATGTAATGGGGTCCAGAGGTGCAGGGGGCTGTGTAATGTAAAGGAGCCCAGAGCTGCGGGGGGCTGTGTAATGTAAAGGGGTCCAGAGCTGCAGGGAGCTGTGTAATGTAAAGGGGTCCAGAGTTGCAGGGGGCTGTGTAATGTAAAGGGTTCTAGAGTTGCAGGGGGCTGTGTAATGTAAAGGGGTCCAGAGTTGCGGGGGGCTGTGTAATGTAAAGGGGTCCAGAAGTGCAGGGGGCTGTGTAATATAAAGGGGTCCACAGGTGCAGGGGGCTGTGTAATGTAAAGGGGTCCAGAGTTGCAGGGGGCTGTGTAATGTAAAGGGGTCCAGAGGTGCAGGAGGCTGTGTAATATAAAGGGGACCATAGGTGCAGGGGGCTGTATAATGTAAAGGGGTCTAGAGGTGCAGGGAGCTGTGTAATGTGAGAGGGGTCAGAGGTGCAGGAGGTTGTGTAATGTAAGGGGGGTCAGAGGTGCAGGGAGCTGTGTAATGTAAGGGGGGTTAGAGGTGCAGGGGCTGTGTAAAGTAAGGGGGGGTCAAGAGGTTCAGGGGGCTGTGTAATGTAAAGGGGTCCAGAGTTGCAGGGGGCTGTGTAATATAAAGGGGTCCAGAGTTGCAGGGGGCTGTGTAATGTAAAGGGGTCCAGAAGTGCAGGGGGCTGTGTAATATAAAGGGGTCCACAGGTGCAGGGGGCTGTGTAATGTAAAAGGGTCCAGAGCTGCAGGGGGCTGTGTAATGTAAAGGGGTCCAGAGGTGCAGGGGGCTGTGTAATATAAAGGGGACCATAGGTGCAGGGGGCTGTATAATGTAAAGGGGTCTAGAGGTGCAGGGAGCTGTGTAATGTAAGAGGGGTCAGAGGTGCAGGAGGTTGTGTAATATAAGGGGGGTCAGAGGTGCAGGGGCTGTGTAATGTAAGGGGGGTTAGAGGTGCAGGGGCTGTGTAATGTGAGGGGGGGTCAAGAGGTTCAGGGGGCTGTGTAATGTAAAGGGGTCCAGAGGTACAGGGGGCTGTGTAATATAAAGGGGACCATAGGTGCAGGGGGCTGTATAATGTAAAGGGGCCCAGAGGTGCAGGAAGCTGTGTAATGTAAGAGGGGTCAGAGGTGCAGGAGGTTGTGTAATGTAAGGGGGGTTATAGGTGCAGGGGCTGTGTAATGTAGGGAGGGGGGTCAGAGGTGCAGGGGCTGTGTAATGTAAAGTGGTCCAGAGTTGCAGGGGGCTGTATAATGTAAAGTGGTCCAGAAGTGCAGGAGGTTGTGTAATGTAATGGGGGTCAGAGGTGCACGGAGCTGTGTAATGTAATGGGGTTCAGAGGTTCACGGAGCTGTGTAATGTAATGGGACTCAGAGGTGCAGGGAGCTGTGTAATGTAATGGGGGTCAGAGGTGCAGGGAGCTGTGTAATGTAATGGGGGTCAGAGGTGCAGGGAGCTGTGTAATGTAATGGGGGTCAGAGGTGCAGGGAGCTGTGTAATGTAATGGGGGTCAGAGGTGCAGGGAGCTGTGTAATGTAATGGGGGTCAGAGGTGCAGGGAGCTGTGTAATGTAATGGGGGTCAGAGGTGCAGGGAGCTGTGTAATGTAATGGGGGTCAGAGGTGCAGGGAGCTGTGTAATGTAATGGGGGTCAGAGGTGCAGGGAGCTGTGTAATGTAATGGGGGTCAGAGGTGCAGGGAGCTGTGTAATGTAATGGGGGTCAGAGGTGCAAGGGCTGTGTAATGTAATGGGGGTCAGAGGTGTAGGGAGCTGTGTAATGTAATGGGGGTCAGAGGTGCAGGTGCTGTGGGTTTGTCCTGCATTTTACCCACGGTTATAGCTGCAGTCCTATAGATTTCTATGAGGTTGCACATTTTTTTCTGCATTTTCTGAAAGCACACCAAAAGTCCAACGTGCTGCATCTTTGATGCACTTTCATAAAACAGGAAATACATATTTGGTGGGGGAAGACACCATGTTTCACCACACCAGGTGGCACCCACACTAGTGACACCACTGCTTCCAAGATATCCGCGTGAATGCTAGGGCGCATCCGGTGTCAGCAACCTGCGTGGATCGAGGAAGCTGGCCGACACCTCTGTCCCAGGAAGCCAATGGATGGAATGCACCGCAGAGTACAGATGTTCGGCATCATGAAGTCACTAGGGGGTTACCGTGCATTTCTGAGCATGCGCAAAGTCCAAAACAGACAGTAATAAAAATCTGACGGCTATTCTAACACATTCCAACTCTATCCAAATCTAGTATTGGCTGGAGTTGGCCTTTAACAATAAATCGTTTTAGTCAAAGTTGAGATTTAACCCAAAACAAGTATTTTACTCAAAGGAAGATTTTTTTTTTTTTTTATAATCCAAGACAATTTACAAGTCAAGAATGGGAGTTATCTTCTTGACACAAAAAAGGCTTATTCAATAAAGCAGCTTAACTAGCACTGTGAACCTGCAAAGCGCAGCAATCCAAAGAAACCAATTAGAAATAATTTCTTATCTGATGTGACTAAGTAAACTGGAAGGTGATTGGGTGCTATGGATTATTGCTGCACTTTGTACATCATAACTGCCAAAGCACTGTTCTACTGAAAAAAAAGATTGAAGAGGTTTAGTTTCTTTCTAGACCACCAAAGAAAGGAAGGTGGCTTAGGGCTCCATAGTTTAAGTCCCGCACTAAGACTTTAAAAGATGAAAGAATGTGGACCTGGAGAAAAAGTAATTTCACACTGGCAGTGTTCATTATAATGACTTGAATGAATACTTCACGGTTTGATTATATAATAATAGGAATAGGTGAAGACATCACTGGCTGTCTATAAAAGCAAAAAAAAAAAAATCATAGCAGGGATAGTACATCTAGCAGTACAGGAAGTGCATCCATATAAAAAACTCGGATATTATACAAGGTCTCTTCTTTAGCTGATAATTATTTGTAAGTACATGGGGCCATTTCCAGTGTCTGTACTGGGTCTCTTCGTTTCCGCAGTCCACTGCTGTTTCATAATATAATTATCGGTCATGAACCATGTGCATATTAACCTTAAAAATGTATTTTTCAGAGAAATTAATATATACAATTTTTGCAGGGAGTAAAATAGGAATTCTGAGATTCCTTACACACAGGAGAGTAAAGAGAAAAAAAAATGGCTTAGTCGCATTAAATACTCCCTGGATAGAGACTTTCTACCTTTCCTTGACCCAATTTGTTTAATCAATTCCTTGAAATTAATGGAGCATAATACATTTCAAGAGTAGGAAACTACTTAATGGCTACCTTGTGCTTTGCTAGATCATTCAGACTTTTACTGAGTATATATATATATATATATATATATATACACATGCATACAGTATTAGAAACAAAATAAATATATATATATATAGAGAGAGAGAGAGAGAGCAAGAGAGAAGGGAATAGTATAATCAAGGCTAATATGAAATAATATTTTCAATGGTATAAAATTTAAATATAGTATAAAAATATTTTTAATCCTATCATTATATTTTTAAGGTGTGACACAGTTGCAGACTCTGTAGATAACATCAGTGCTATAGCCCACTTTTTTCTTAATTAATTGAAATGCCAGAGAGTGAGAATGATGTATCTTTAAAGGTTTCATTTTCCAGTTCATGTAGTAGCAGATGAGCTCTGTGTGAACCAATTAGAGGTAGGGTATTATGTTTGATGTCAACAAAGTACTGCCTTATAAATCAATCTGTGAATGAAGAAAACCTGTCAAATCCCCATCGTCATGATGAACAATTGCTTTCTTGATGCAATTCAGTGTTTCTACCTCTAGGATACAAATAGTAAACAGCAGGATGCATCCAAACAGGCTGTACAGTACAACTCTACCCCCAGAATAATCTGAAAATTATATTTTTAGATCTTTCATTACACATAGATGGAAAGGGGCATGGAACCTATTATTTATCTGCTTGGGAAGTGTTTTTCTATTGCTGCCCCTAAAGTTAGAAGACAGTGCAATGCATGCATCCACTAACATTTATAAAATGCCCGGTGCTTGCCCTGTGTGGTCAGTAATATCAATTTAATTGTTAGGCTTTGTTCAAATACATAAAGATGCTAATGAGTGTCACTGAATCCATGAACTGGTGAGCACAGCTGCCCAGTAGAGCAGAACGTAACAGAGAACTGAAATCCAGAAAAACAGCAAATTATATTTAATACTAAGTATATGTAAGTATATTAATATAAATAATGTAAAAATGATTCTAACAAATATATATATATATATATATATATATATATAAATAAAATTCAATAATAATATAACATTAATATATAATAATAATATACACTCACCGGACGCTTTATTAGATACACCTGTTCAACACATTGCTGTAACACATTGCTAATCAGCCAATCACATGGCAGCAAATCAATGCATTTAGGCATCTAGATGTGGTGAAGAAGACTTGCTGAATTTCAAACCCAGCATCAGAATGGGGAAGAAAGGGCATTTAAATGACTTTGAATTTGGCATTGTTGTTGGTGCCAGATGGGCTGGTCTGAGTATTTCAAAAACTGCTGATCTACTGGGATTTGCACACACAACCATTGCTAGGGAAATCGAGAATCACCAGACCAGGTTTTTCCAGTCTTCTATTGTCCAAATTTGGTGAGCTTGTGTGAATTGTAGCCTCCGTTTCCTACTCTTAGATGACGGGAGTGCTACCCAGTGTGGTCTGCTGCTGTAGTCCAGCTGCTTCAAGTTTCGACGTGTTGTGCATTCATAGATGGTATTTATGCATACCTTGGTTGTAATGAGGGGTTATTTCAGTTACTTTTGTATTTCTATCATCTGAACCAGTCTGTCCATTCTCCTCTGACCTCTGACATCAACAAGGCATTTTCATCCACACAACTGCCGCTCACTGGATATTTTCTCTTTTTTTGGACCATTCTCTGTAAACCCTAAAGATGGTTGTGCATGAAAATCCCAGTAGATCAGCAATTTCTGAAATACTGGCACCAACAACCATGCCACATTCAAAGTCACTTAAATCCCCTTTTTTCCCTGTTCTGATGCTTGGTTTGAACTTCGGCAAGTCATCTTCTCCGCGTCTAGATACATAAATGCACTGAGTTTCTGACATGCGATTGGCTGATTAGCAATTTGTGTTAACAAGCAATTGAACAGGTGTACCTAATAAAGTGGCCAGTGAGTGTATAATCCAATCATATATTCATTAAAACTGTACAGTGCCATTCAAGCTGAGAATATATGACCGTTGACGGTTTAAATCTTGGGATTGTGTGGGCAGGCTGAATGTGCCCAAGTTGATAGATAGATCAACTTGGTTACAGACAGACTGTTGGATTTTAAATCTGATTATTTCTTAAATCTGAATCTTTCTGTGCAATTGTGTTCCACAGAGCAGCCCCAATCATACTCTTCTGGGGTCCCTCCTTTCCTGGTCTCTCTTTCCTTCCCACCGACTGCCCACCATAGCAAGCCGCTTGCTATGGGGGCACTCATGCAGGCTCACTCCCAGGCCCCACTCTGTGCGTCCATAAGACACACAGAGCACAGCTCAGCCCCACCCCACTTGCTCCATCCTTACTGGTTGTGTGTGACAGCAACAGGAACCAATATCTGCTGTGTCTGAGCCAATGAGGAGTTAGATGCCGAGTGAACCTCTGCTCTTGCGCACATTGGTGGATCGAGATCAGGCTCAGGTAAGTATTTGGGGTGGGCATGGGGGGAGCTGCTTGCAGGTGTGTTACCCTAATACAGAGAATGCACTAAAGTAAAAAAAACGTTCTGCCTTTAGAGCCACTTTAAGATGCTTGTCTGGAATTCAGCTTTGAATTGATTTGGATTAAGGTAGTAATAGAAAACATGTTTCTGTGAGAGCTCAGGCTGCCCCCTGAATTGCCATCCCACTTTGTTTGCTTTCCTCTCTGCTGCCAGTCTCATTTTTAATGATAGGTTCCATTTTTCATCCTGTAAATACCCTAAATGGTTTTGGTGTTCTTCCAATAATCACATTACACAGAAGTCAGCTAAACCAATGTAACTATGTAAAAGTTGCCATACCTAAAAGTCAGCTTCAAAGTGTAAAAAAAAAACATTATAAATAACCTTGCTGCTGCCTTGACTCTCAAAAGCCTGCACACACACTAAAGTAAAAGGGTTCTTGGTAGATGTAATTCTAGGGGTTAGCTTCCAGGAGCTGCCTCTGCAAGAAGTCTACTATCTAAATTATAACCTCACATGGAATAGTAAAAGCTATAGGAACGAGGTAATAGAGAAAAAAAAATGTCGTTAGGACATGCTCTGAAAGGAATAAAGCCTGGACATACACAGGTATGGATATTTTATAAATAGTTACATTGGTCCAGCTTGGACCTATGTAACTATGCATATACCATACCTGACTGATGTCCCTGGAAGCTGGAAATCACTGAAGTAGACAATGCTACTCCAGTGACCTCCACTAGCATCTGGGTTCTTGCGCCTAGTGGCTGCCCTGCTGTACTCTGAACACAGAAAGTTGGCCGCTTGGCATAAGCACCATTCAGAAAACACTTTGTATTTTCTGAATAAATGCAAAGTGCTCTCTGATTGGATGAGGTGGAGAGGCAGGGCAGTGACATCATACTCTCCACCTTTTCCACTCAGAAAATATTTTGTATTCATTCATAAAATGCAAAGCATTCTTGGAATGGTGTCAGTGCGGAACAGCCGATCTTTGATAAGCAGCAGGCTGCTACTTGGTGTGGGATCCTAAAATTCATGGAGATTACTGGAGTAGCAGTGTCTAGCGCAGCAATGGGCAAACTACGGCCCGCGGGCCGTATACGGCCCGGCGGACCTTTTAATCCGGCCCGCGGAGCGTGGCAAACATTGGCTGTCAGGATGTAGGCGGGGCAGCGTGACGAACTCCTCTCCTCTCACAGTCCACCCTGAAGACCGGAACAGCGCGGGAACACGGCGAGAGGAATGCGCGGAGCAAAAGTAAGTGAATTGACACAATATGGGGAATGAATTACTATAGGGGGGATGAATTACTATATGGGGGATGAATTACTATGGGGGATCTATTACTATATGGGGGATGAATTACTATAGGGGGGATGAATTACTATATGGGGGATGAATTACTATGGGGGATGAATTACTATATGGGGGATTAATTACTATGGGGGATGAATTACTATATGAGGGATGAATTACTATGGGGGATTAATTACTATGGGGGATGAATTACTATATGGGGGATTAATTACTATAGGGGGGATGAATTACTATATGGGGGATGAATTACTATGGGGGATGAATTACTATGGGGGATGAATTACTATATGGGGGATGAATTACTATGGGGGATGAATTACTATGGAGGATGAATTACTATGGGGGATGAATTACTATGGGGGATGAATTACTATATGGAGGATGAATTACTATGGGGGATGAATTACTATGAGGGATGAATTACTATATGGGGGATTAATTACTATAAGGGGGATGAATTGCTATATGGGGGATGAATTACTATGGGGGATGAATTACTATATGGGGGATGAATTACTATATGGGGGATGAATTATTATGGGGGATGAATTACTATGGGGGATGAATTACTATATGGGGGATGAATTACTATGGGGGATGAATTACTATATGGGGGATTAATTACTATGCTTACTATGGGGGAATATTACTATACTTACTATGGATGGCATGGTAGTGGCTGGGCCGGCCAGCAGCTAGTCCGACCCCCGGGTCCAATATATGAACCCATTGCGGCCCTCAAGTCAAAAAGTTTGCTCACCCCTGGTCTAGCGTCTAGTGTCTAGTTCTCATCTACAGTAAATATGGTATATAAATGACATTAGTCCAAGCTGGACCAATGTAACTAAGTCTAAAATATCCATACCTGGAATTCCTCTTTATCCCAGAGAATGGGCATGGGATGGTTTGCCAACCCTTATTTTCCTAAAGTTTCCTCTTTGTATGAAATTAAACAGGCAGCCTCCTGACATCATAAATATATGATTTTTACATTCCTCTTTACCATCTAATTTGAATAAAGTAGCTAAGAACACACAGAACACTGAACCCTGACAATGGGGCTGATCTACTAAAGGAGTAGAGACTATTCACTTACACAGTATTCACTTTGCAAAATGTAGGTTCTCTTAGCTTAGTGAATAAGTTGAAGCAATGTTCACCTTAAATATCCAATCACATGTAAGCTAAATTTAAAAAAAAATCAATACAATCCCCCATAAATGCTTAATTTATAAATCGAGGTCTATAGACATGGACCAGAAGGTTTGAATATGGATAATAAACTGATTACAGGGGTGCGTCCAAAGGGTGGTGATTAATAGCATGTATTCAGACTGGTCTGGAGTGTTAGGTGGGGTACCCCAAGGCTCTGTCCTGGGACCAATTCTTTTTAATTTATTAAAAAATGATATAGAGGTTGGTATAAATAGCTCAGTCGCAGTGTTTGCTGATGATACAAAGCTAATTAGGGCAATAACTTCAGAACAGAATATAGAAACATTACAAGACCTCAATAAAAAAAAGAGTGGGCAAATACATGGCAAATGTAGGTTTCATGTTAAAAAATGTAAGATAATGCACTTGGGGGCTAAAAATATGAATGCAAGTTACAGGCTAGGGGATGAACCTTTGGGGAATCCAAGATGGAGAAAGACCTGGGGGTCCTAGTAGATGACAGACTCAGCAATGGTGTGCAATGCCAAGCTGCAGCAAGCAAAGCTAGAAGATCAATAACATTCATAAAAAGGGTATTTACTCAAGAGATAAAACAATAATCCTGCCATTTTATACATCTCTGGTTTGGCCACATCAGGAGTATGGTATACAGTTCTGGTCCCCAATCCTCAGGATGGATGTGCTGGAACTGGAGAGAGTCCAGAGAAGGGCAACAAAGTTAATAAGGGGACTGGAGGACCTCAGCTATGAGGAACTACTACAAACATTAAAGTTATTGTCCCTGGAGAAGAGATGCTTGAGAGGAGATTTGTTAGCAATATACAAATACCTCAATTGTGATTCTAACATAAGGAATAAATGATTCAGTCTCAAGGAGTATAAGACACATGGCCACTTAATAAAATTGAAGGAGAAGTGGTTAACCTTCAACTGCGTAAGGGGTTTTCACTGTCAGTGGTAAGGATGTGGAACTCATTTCCACAATCGGTGGTGTCAGCAGGCAGAATTGATAGATTCAAAAACCTCTTAGATGGGCATCTTAGTGAACACAATATACAGGGATAAGGGATATGATCTTTGACATTAGCACACACACACCCACATAGGTTGAAGTGGATGGACTGGTATCTTTACTCAACCTTGGCAACTATGTAACTATGTAACACAAAAGTGGAATTTGAGGGTTGTCTGAAAAGCCTAGAGACAGACATGAAACATCACTGCACCAAACCACTCTTCCAGATGTTCAGAGCTGAAAATGGTGCAAGCACATTATATGGTCTTCATGTGCTTTTTGCAAAGAGTTGGCACCCCACATGGTCAAGTTGAAAATAAAAAAAGGGAAGAAGGCGGCTCAAAGAGTTCCTTAACCGGGCAAAGTGATGGCAACACTCCTCTGCACTGCTCCTGTACAGCCTCGCAATCCCAGAAGACTGCTGCCATCACTTTGCCCGCTGATGGAACTCTTCGCCTCCTTCTTCCACTTTCTCCATTTTCAACTTGACTATGGGGTGTGCCAGCTGTTTTCAAACAGCGCATTAAAAACGTATAGAACGTATGGGTCATTTTCACCACTGAATATCTAGAACAGTTTTAGTAAATCAACCACAATGCAGGTGGAAATGAGGATATTGAGTACGTCACTCAAAATACTTTTGTTAATCCCAAAGAGAAATTATTAAAATACAGTTACATTCAAATCTCAATAATGATGAGCACATTATTGTTTCAAAGTTGGCTATATCATACAACCACTCGATAGTTTTATCTCAACCTTTATTAAAGTATTACTAAACCCACAACAGTAAAATCAGTCTGTATATGCAGTATGCTTGTTATACTCACTGTGGAACCTAAGGGGTTAATCATCCACCTTCTGTAAAAAGGTTGTTTGATCCTTTCTTCTCTGCCCCTCCTCTTGTTGAAATGACCACCTGATACAGACTGAATCTGTAGTCACATGCACATGCTCAGTTTGGTGTGTATTGCTAGAGAGGTTTTTTTTTTTTTTTTTTTCTTGATAGAGTGCATGTGATCAGCACATGGCCAATCAGCACTGTCCAGACAGAGGGTCCGGGGTTTCACATCCTCCTAGAGGAGAAATAAAACTCCTCCTACAAGCTTTCACCAGTGCTCTGCTGAAGTCACTTTGGACTTTGTCTCATGTACTTATTTGATGCATATATTGTTTCCACAGTGCTTTTACTAGTTAAATACTTTTAGTGTTTTGTGGACATTTTGGACTTTATTTAATGCACTTTTTTGTATACTGTATATTGTTCTCGCAGTGCTGCTAGTTATTAAAGTTTTATGAAACCCACAACAGTAAAATCAGTCTGTATATGCAGTAAAGCATGATTGTTATACTCACTGTGGAACCTAAGGGGTTAATCCTCCACATTGTGTAAAAATGGTATTTGATCCTGTCTTCTCTGATCCTCCCCTTCTTCTACTGTCTGAATCCATCTGCTGATAGAGCAGAGCCTTGGAGGCAAGCTATACATGCTCAGTCTGGTGTGTATTGCTAGATAGTTTGTTTATTCTTGATAGGGTACATGTGATCAGCACGTGGCTAATCAGCGCTGTTCAGACAGAGGGTCAGGGCTCCTGCAGCCTCATAGGAAAATCTGGGGAGAATGAAAACTCTTCCTACAAGCTTTAGTCAGTGCTCAGCTGGACACTGCTGATAGACTGCTCTAATTGCTGATGAGAAAAGGTATTTAGCAGTTTATATTTACTAAAATAATTGCATTTCCATGTTGTGTGTACTGTGGGAGACCAGATATAGTGAATACAGGGTCCTGGGCTTAGTAACACTATAAATATAATATTTGTTTTTGATAGATTTAATAGTAGATGACTTCTTTCAGATAGTTTGCTGTATTTAGTCTTCAAGATTTAAAGAAGAGATGCCAACAAGACTATATACTCAAACAGCACAGATGAAAAAAAGAAATCTTGAGCTTCCTTAAAATTACATACCATCACACATGGTAATTTAGCCTATTAATCTGTCTTTAGAACATCTCCCCATGCCTAACAATCAGGCTAATAGCCAAGCCCGTGAGAGCAGCAGCTGGAGTACATCTCAAGCCTAGAAGCAGCTGGGTTCTAAAACACAAACACCAAAAAAAATGCTTATTTCAAACTAATCTTTTTTCCTCTGTAGAACACTTTTGAACTGAGGACTTAACTCCAAAGCAATTACAGTATTCTCTGATAATGTTCTTTTCCAGTAGGTGTCTGACAAAACTCCATTTTTTTCATTTGTATCATCTGTGGCAGGCTGAGGTCTCAGGAAACACTGTGTTCTCCTCGCTGCTCTGATCTCTGCGAATAAATAACATGATTCTAATCCTCTTGTAAGATACAATTGAGCGAGGTTGAAGCATGGCTGCATAGTCTCTACAGGTGCTTTTACGTCCATGTTAGATTTTAATTCTGCAGATTTGGTTATTTGTAAATCAAGAATCAGTACTTGATTTACTACGTATGCATAAAAGGTAATTCACCTATACAGCTAAATGTTAAAACACACATATATGAATCATTTTACCTGCTAAAATATCTCTAAAGCAATATTTGTAACCAGGGCGGACTGACCAGGGCCCGGGGTCAGTAGGGGGCCCCATGAGATGACCCTGGTACCTTTTTCATAGGCTTTTTTGAGTTTGGGCATGGACATAGGGGCTCCATGATCCCCTATTGCCCGGGGGCCCCATTAATTGTCAGTCCGCCCCTGGAGCTGTCTATCAGCAGTGTCCAGCTGAGCACTGGCTAAAGTTTGTAGGAAGAGTTTTCATTCCCCCCAGATTGTCCTGTGAGGCTGCAGGACCCTTGACCCTCTGTCTGAACAGCGCTGATTGGCCGCGTGCTGATCACATGCACCCTCTCAAGAGTAAACAAACTCTCTAGCAATACACACCAGACTGAGCATGTATAGCTTGCCTCCAAGGCTCTGTTCTATCAGCAGATGGATTGCAGACAGTAGAAGAAGGGGAGGATCAGAGAAGACAGGATCAAATACCATTTTTACACAATGTGGAGGATTAACCCCTTAGGTTCCACAGTGAGTATAACAAGCATGCTTTACTGCATATACAGACTGATTTTACTGTTGTGCATTTCATAAAACGGGCCCCATGATCCCCTATTGCCCGGGGTCCCCAGGAGTTGTCAGTCCGCCCCTGGACCCTGGTACCTTTTTCATAGGCTTTTTTGAGTTTGGGCAAGGACACAGGGGCCCCATGATCCCCTGTTGCCCGGGGTCCCCATGAGTTGTCAGTCCGCCCCTGTTTGTAACCTTGTGATCTGCTTATCACTTATCTTTGGCTGCATTGTGTAATAAATGTGAGTACACCTTTTATAGCCTACAAAGAAGCCACTTCCACTGCAAGACTGATTTAAATTTTCAGCTACTGTGTAAGGATTCAATATAAAGGGCTCGTTCACACTTGACTTTATTTCTAACTCTTGCCAAACGCCCCTATAGCATTTGACAGGCATTAGACAGGTGTTTGGGAAGCATTTTTAAAGCTCCCAAAACGCCCTATGCGCGTTTTTGAGGTGGTTGATAGATGTTTGCCAAGCGTTAAAACCGCATCACAAACTCCTATAATGAAGTTAAATGGTATTTACGTTCCGCAACTGTGTCGCAAATGCCGGCCAGGCGTTTCGGAGCAGCACCATAGACTTGAGTGGGAGGCTTCAACTCCTCCTGACTTGACACGAGGCGTCAGTTTTGCCAAGATGCAGCAGGAGGCAACGCTAATGCTTCCGTGTGAACAGCACTGTGTGCTGCCATGTGCAGAATTTTCATAGGCGTTTGAGAAGCATTAACCACTTCCAGTCCGGACACTTTTACCCCCTTCCTGTCCAGGCCAATTTTCAGCTTTCAGTGCTATCACACTTTGAATGACAGTTGCGCAGTCATGCAACACTGTACCCATATGAATTTTTTAGCATTTTTTTTTCAGACAGATAAAGCTTTATTTTCGTGGTATTTATTCACCACTGGGATTTTTATTTTTTTTTGCTATGTAAATGGAAAAAGTCCAAAAATTTAAAAAAAAAAGTGTTTTTCTTATAACATTTTGCAAATAAATAATATTTCATCATAAATCTTGGCCAACATTTCTTCAGTTATCTTTTCAGTAAAAAAAAAATAACCCAAATTAGTTTATAACCAAAAATTATAATTTGTAAACTTTTTTTTACATTTTTTTTTTATTTTTTTATATTATTATTTGTTTTTTTTAACATACTGTCACCCTAGCAGTACAGTGTCACCATGGTGACACTGTACTACTTGTGGGGGGTGATGAAGATTTTTTTTTCTTTTTTTACACTGATTGCTTTTGCACCCATAAAGGCTGTAAAAGCAATCATTTCTCCTCTCTAGCTGCATTCTTGCAGCCATTGAGAACTACTAGTTCTCTAGCAGTGACATCACTGCTAGCTCTGCCCAATTGTTTACATCTGACCAGCAAATGTCAGATTGTGGTGAGTGCCCGGCGGGTGCGGACAGGTCAGTGTGCACCTTTTTTTTTATTTCGGCAAGTCGGCATCATAGTGACAACGCTGGACACTGTGATTGTCGATGGATTACAAAGATGGAACCATTTTTTGGCTTTTCTTTTTATAAAAGACTTATTAAAAATGTTTGTTTTGTTTTTTGCTCAATAAAGGAATTTTTGCAAAAGACTGGTCTCTTTATTTTTTACTAAATTTAACCCTTTAGTGAATGGTTAGGGGTACACAAACCCTTTACTCATTCACAAGGGGGGGGGCCGCATCAGGGTGCCCCCTTATTTAAAGAAGCCCCACAACCTCTGGGTCAGGGTTGTGGGGAAGAGGCCCTTGCCCCCATCGGCATAGGTGGGTGCTCGTTTATCCCCCTCCTTTCCTGCCCTGCCAGGCCTGTGCTCAGATCAAGGGTCTGGAATTTTTGTCCCCCCACTTTTAGGGGGTGGGGTTCCCCTTAAACGTCCTACCAACCCTAAAAGGGGGCCTTTAGGGGGAACCCCCCCACACACACACACACACACATTTTTTTTTTAATTTTTACTGTTGGGACCCTCCTAACCTTCCTATCAGACCTAAAGGTTTGGGGGGGGGGGGCACGCTGTTTTTTTTTTTTTATTATTATAAAAATTTCATTTGTAAATAAACATGTCAGTCCTGCTACAGCAGCTTCTATACATTGTACAGATGTGCAACTTTGCAGGTAGTTTAAGGAGCCTGTGCGTTTGTCAACACAGGGCTCTGGACTGTGATTGGACACAATTTATCAGCAGGTCTCAGCCATGAATCATTGGCTGAAACCTGTTGAACACAGCAAGAGTCGGCTGGGCAGCGGGGTATGCACTCACCCTGAACTTGGAAGACACTGCGGACGTACAGGTACGTGATTGTGTTTTTGTTGGGTGTCCATTGTGTCTCTATACTTTTAAGGAAGGGTGGGATCCCTCCAGGCATACCTGCCCTCAATTGATCCATTATTATATACACTATATTGCCAAAAGTATTGGGACGCTTGCCTTTACACATACATGACATTTAATGGCATCCTACTCTAAGTCTGTAGGGTTCAATATTGAGTTGGCCCACCCTTTGCAGCTATAACAGCTTCAACTCTTCTGGGAAGGCTGTCCACAAGGTTTAGCAGTGTGTCTATGGGAATGTTTGGCCATTCTTCCAGAATCGCATTTGTGAGGTCAGGCACTGATGTTGGACGAGAAGGCTTGGTTCGCAGTCTCTGCTCTAATTCATCCCAAAGGTGTTCTATTGGGTTGAGGTCAGGACTCTGTGCAGGCCAGTAAAGTTCCTTCACCCAAAACTTGCTCATCCATATCTTTATGGACCTTGCCTTGTGCACTGGTGCGCAGTTATATTGAAACAGGAAGAGGTCTTCCTAAAACTGTCCCCACAAAGTTGGGAGCCTGAAATTGTCCAAAATGTCTTGGTATGCTGACGCCTTAAGAGTTCCCTTCACTGAAACAAAGGGGCCAAGCCCAACCCATGAAACGCAACTCCACACCATAATACCACCTCCACCAGACTTTACACTTGGCACAATGTAGTCAGGCAAGTACCATCTCCTGGCAACCGATAAACCCAGATACGTCCATCAGATTGCCAGACAGAGAAGCGTGATTCATCACTCCAGAGAACACGTCTCCACTGCTCTAGAGTCCAGTGGCAGCATGCTTTACACCACTGCATCCGACGCTTTGCATTGCACTTGGTGATGTAAGGCTTGGATGCAGCAGCTCGGCCATAGAAACCCATTCCATGAAGCTCTCTACGCACTGTTGTGCTAATCTGAAGGCCACACCAAGTTTGGAGGTCTTTAGCTATTGACTCTGCAGACAGCTGGTGACTTCTGCACACTGTGCGCTTTAGCATGTGCTGACCCCGCAGTTGCTGTTGTTCCCAGTTGCTTCCAGTTTGTTATAATACCACAAACAGTTGACTGTGGAATATTTAGTACCATCACGGTACCACACTTGAATTCACTGAGCTCCTGAGAGCGACCCATTCTTTCACAAATGTTTGTAGAAGCAGTCTGCATGCCTAGATGCTTGATTTTATACACCTGTGGCCATGGAGGTGATTGGAATACTTGAATCCAATGATTTGGAGGGGTAGCCCAATACTTTTGGCAATATAGTATATGTGCTCCAACTTTGGAGACTCTCAACGTTTATATAGTTAGGATTGCAGTACAGAAAACGTGTGCCAACTAACACTCTTGTTTTAACGTGAACTGTTAGACAGGGTTAATTTGGTTTGTTACAGGCTATCTGGTAAGTAAGCTGGGATTTTTTTTTAGAGTGTTTTGGAAACTCCTGGAAGCCCTGCCTGATGAGATAAGGGGGGGAGAAGCTGGTACTCAGAAGAAGAAGTGTAAGGGAATTCCCGTGAGACGGCTGGCGATTAGAAATGCGCATGCGCACAGAAATGCACGATCGTGCATACGCACGTGCACACGCACGGTGAAGATTGGTGCCAGACAGACTATTTAAAAGGTGCCTCTGCCTGTGCTGAGTGCTGACTGGTCTTCAGCTGTTCCCTGTTTCCTGCTCATTCCTGTGTGATTTCCTTGTTGCTGACCCGGCTTGTTCCTGACCTGACTCTTGATTACTCTCCTGCTTGCTACTTGCTCCTGACTTCGGCTCTGCTCTTGACTTTGGTTTGCTTATGATTTGGTACCTCGCTGTCCGCCCATTGATGACCCCGGCTATTCTTATGATGTTGCTCCTGTCTCCCATCCCAGCTTCCTGTCTTGCTCTGGTGCACACCTGGCGATCTACCATACCAGCTCTGCATATCACTACTGATCCTGAATCAGAGGTTCATTAGTCTTCCAAATTCTCCAACTGCAAGAGCTGCAAACAACATCTGCTGGCGCTCTTGTCCCCCTGGTCCCTAGACACCCTCTGTTCCACCTCCAGTGGGGTCAGGGCTAGTGACACAAGTGAGTCCGACCTCGTCATTTCAGTCTCCAATCAGATACGTGACAGGAAGTTAGAAAAACCAGCACCTAGCAGCTCTGGTATCCCTTACATGTTAACCTTTCTTGCTAAAAAGATGAATTCCTATATGCATCAGCTGAGATGGGAGTTATGGCATGCTCAGACAGCAACAGTCAGAATACGGCCAGAAGTAGTGAGCATGTAAGGAAAGACTGGAGCTGTTTATTCTAAAATTCTGTGAGGGATATTAAGATATTGCTCAGACTTTGGGCCTGGCAGGTGTCAAGAACCTGAGGAGGTCAAGTAACTAGAGCAGTAGATATAGTTGCAGAAGTAGCATGAGCCTCTCATACCAATAATTGTGCCTGAAAGAGTTAGTCAGCATCCTGTTTGAGCCTGACAGTTGGTAACAAACTATTTCTACATAGTCCTCCCCTCTCAGTCACAGTTAAGAGTAATGCTGGGTACACACGGCAGAAAATCATCCAAAAACAGTCGGTTCAGCAGGAACCAGACGACTTTTGCCTCATGTGTACAGCTCCCTGTCGCACAGAAGCCAATCTTGTGATTGTCTTCTTATTGAACGGCATGCTGGAAAACCAGCATCTAATCAGCATTCAATCAGCACTGGCAGCTATTGGCTGCAAGTGCTGATCAGTGTGTCCTGGTGAGTGTCTTGGGGTTGTCCCCCTGTCAGAACACAATAGCACAGTGGGGGAGATCGCTATACTTACATTGCTTTTTCTGGCATATCTGATTTGTCCTTTTGAGATCACATGGTTCCCAGTAACATGTTAGAACTAAATAATACAATGCAATTCCAGCTCAGCTGGGGACCTTTAAGTTAATGAAATTTGGTCTGAATTTAACACATATTTAATGAACAGCTCTAGTCCAGTTATATAGGTCTCAGAATTGGTCTGTACTATGACTTTGTACTATGACTTTCAGGTGGAAAATCAGGAATACCCCATCAGACATCCAATCTCCTCTTTTTAAATTGGAGGGTCAGTCTATTTAACACTATTTCAGACTTTGGTTCTGGAGAGCTGAGTTCCTCAGTTTGAAGAGCTGTTGTGGCCATTAAGAGAAGGTTCCATTTCCCCTTTTGAATTCTTTAATTTCTATTATATCATGAAGAATTCACCAGTAGGTACTGTAATGCACAAACATGGGCAGGAATGTACAAAAACGCCAGATGGTCAGGAATAGAGTTGTAAAGGCATCAAACTAACCTGTTGGATAACCAGTGTAGGAACCTACGGGACTGGCTCAGCCAATCAGGCTCAGCTGATAACTACATTACAGCTTTTAGGCGGACTAACCCTTTAAGAAAATTTATCATAAATCTACAGTATCAGCAACTGCCCCTCTAATTCTTCTTTACATATTGTCTTTTTCATTTAAACAGCAGCGCATGCACAACTTCTAATATATGTAAAATGCAATTATATTCCTGCTCCTAATCTTACTGCTTTCTTTTAATTGATTCCAAAGGTTGATGTGAATTTGGATAGAGATTTGTTTTAATCTAATGCTTTTTAATTTCTCTTTCAGCTTTCTGTTCATATCTTGAAAAATATCCTGGAGAAAACTTCAAAAGACGATACTACTAAATCTGCATTTTTCATTTATTTTGAAGTTTTAACTCTGGAAGCATCAAATGTAAAAGCGGAAACAACTCATGGTAACAAATTGATGAAGTGAGCCTTGGTTTCCTTTCATTGTATTTCCATTGTATTTCTTTGCAGTTAAGCACTTTATTAAAAACTTGTAATATTATCAGTATTGTTCTACATGATAGCAGTCTGTGATTATAAAATCAGAACCAACTTATCCCCCCCCAACCATCCTCAAAATACAAGGTTAGTGAGGGCGGCAATATCTAGACAGTATATAATAAGGACCTCCTGTGCTCAGAAACCTAATTATAGCTGGTAAGAGCTGCTAACACCTGCACCTTGTCACCTAAAAGTGAGAAAATGCTAAAAATACAAAAAATTATGTAGCGCTCTCATAAATAAATAATATACTAACTACTGAAATAGTGAACAGATCCCTAATGGGATATACAAGTGAAAAAAAGATGTGAATAAATATAATAAACCAATGATCTACAATCGATCTAAAGTGATCCAATACCACACAATCCAATACTGGATAATCCAGAAACAGCGAAAACAAAATTTAGTGATTAATAAATAGTGAAACACATATGTGATCCCAGCACTGGGGGATGGGTAACTACAAATAGTGACAAAAAGTGCTCAGTGTTACAAAAACACTCAAAACAACATAAATGAATGTGATAATGAATATTAGTGACAAATAAATCCCCTATAGAAATACACTCGGATAAATATGCACAAATATAACTGAATGATAATATTAGCAAATTCAAAAAAAATTAACATATGAACTCCCTAAAAAACATAAACGCAAATCCAGTCAAACAATGTATGACACCAGTGTCCACAAAAATTTAAAAACATGCAGGTGATTCTTGTGCGTTGCAGCCTCTGGTAATGAATCCACACACAGCTAAATTGGCTCCTCACCTCCTTACCGTGACCCTAAAAGGGTCTACAAGCATTTGGGATCACTCCTGGACCCTCCAAGACAGGATTCCTCTTAATAATATCCTCCAAACAATCTCAGGTAAAAGCGTATGAGCCTTCCAGATCAAGATCAGCCCGATATTCCCCTTTATTTGGCTTCTAATTAGTATGACCAGCTCTCACAGGATCCATATAAAGAGAGAACCTCCATAGTGTGATAATGTTTATTGTAAAATAAAAGTAAATACAGCCAATACACTCACATGTAATTTCAGCTTTCCAATAGCCTTAGAACCTTATGTAATGGGTGTACTTGCATGGGTTCTTTGGGAGTACAAAGATGGCGTCCACGCCGGAAGTTACGTCCCCACGGCACCTACGCAATGCGTCACAGCACACGTGACTTCCTCAGGGTCAACCCATTTAGAAAATAAATAATCATTTTCCATTGCTCCTACTTCCTCCATAGCAAATTACCTGGTGTATAGTGGAGTAGGAGTCTCAGAGGGAGAGGTGAGGTCACCCCTATCTGTCATATCACAATGCTCAGGCCGGACAGATGGCTGCTAGGCCAGGGCCCTGCATCATGGGAGAGGGTCCAGTGCTCCTCCAGACTTTGATGCAGTGAGTATTTTAAAATAGCAGTCACAGGAGTGGTGGGGAATGCTAGAGAGGTAGGTATTATATGGTCAGGTGTTGGATTTACGCAGACTCTATCACTACTAAATGAAGTCACATGTGGCCTTTTTTTAAGTCCTGTAACTAAAATATAACACACGTGGCCCTGCGAAAAGAATTTTCAAGAGCCGGAAAATCTTTTTTTTCATTGGGTGATATTGGTTATCAGGTAGGTACTTTGCTTGTCATGTAAGAGAGTTGACTGGGAGAGAGAGCTCATAGGTTGGTTAAGTGACAAGTACAGCGAGACCAAGTTTACTGGCAGAGTGCTCTTGTTTGGACTGGAGAATCTTCCTCCATGGTGGGTTTTACAGTATGTGTACTGTAAAACCGTACTGAAAAAAATGTGTACTTCCTTGATTGGCTGAGGCAACTTCTGTTACCAATTTGCAGTGGATCTTTAAGTCATACCCAATGAACTGAACCCTTAAAGTTGAAGTCAAGGCTTACTGCCTCTTTTACTAAAATCGCTTACTCTAATTTCAATGCACAGTGTGAGTTTCTCACAGTGTGCAGTAGAAGCTACAGCAAGTCAGATACAGTAAACCAAACTAAAAAAGGACTAGTTATGGACTCAACCAGGATATGTGTGTTTTTGTGTTATGAATATATGTTTAAATCACCTGCCTTATGATTTAAACATATATTCATAACGCAAAAACCCACAAATCTTTACTGAGTCCATAACTAGTCCTTTTTTGTTTGGTTTACTATTGGATTTTTGATTACCAATTAGTATTGACCTTGAGGCATTTCAGGTTGTGAAGTCAAATACAGTACAGCCTGCTTGAAAGACATATAGCATCATTTGCCCATTCCTCCCCAGCCATATTGTCCATGACCCACGCCTTTCATCCATTGGATTTAAAGCATAACTCCAAGTTTCAGTGAACTTTAAATAGTTTGTTTGGACCAAGCTGGTCCAAATGAACTATTTCCTTCACTAAAACATGCAGCAGCTTTCAGCTCTGTATGAACTGGATGTAGCCTTAACTACATACACTATTCAGCACTGTATTTTGGCATTGCGATGGAAACTTCTTGTCCTGCTTCTAGAACAAAAAATTGAGTCAGACTGAGCACTGCTTAGCCATTCACAAGAAATTTAGTATTTTATGAATTATGCAAATCTTCCTCTGATTGGCTGAGGCAAAGATTTTGACATCACTTGCCCACCTCTCCACTACCAACAATCAGAGGAAGCCTTACAATAATTTGTAAACCTAGTCAAGCCTAGCTATGCATCAAACATAGTGATTCTATCTAAATGTGGCCATTGGGCAGGGCACTGTGTATTGCTTCAATCAGTTGAATTATGACTTAATATCCCACTTTAAATATAGGGATCTGTATTTTAAACATATATGATGACCTATAGATGTATATAATATGATTACCTTCTATTGTTGTCAGTCTTCTGAACCTTAGCCAGTCCCACACAAGCACCACCTAGAGATTCATTGCAGGATGCCTAAAGTGAATATGAGAAAAAAATGAAAAAGTCAGGACCACTTTCTCCTCTGCCTCTGTACATGCATTTCCGCAAAGTGTCAGAAATACTTCTCCTAAATATCCCCCACTATTGGCATCACAATGGGCAGAGCACATTGGCACTACCCCCCCAGCAAAGACTCAACACAAATTGCAGAGGTATCAGATGGGGACTTGGCACTGCTAGGTGGAGCAAGAACTCCACATT
Source organism: Staurois parvus (assembly GCF_062004578.1). NCBI lineage: Eukaryota > Metazoa > Chordata > Amphibia > Anura > Ranidae > Staurois > Staurois parvus. The sequence goes on from NW_028318005.1 coordinate 3,810,019, forward strand.
CTTACCAACCCCCAACCAAGGGCAAAACAAGTGGGGAACCACCCCACATCATCTTAAAAATTCTCCTAAAGAACTGAAGGTTATTCATGAAATGCGTAGTAAAATCATCTGGGTCTGTTGGAGGGATTATAAAAAGTATGTGAACAATGATTACATATGGTATATAATGGTCAGATTGGAACTAGATAAATGGTGGTAATAAGTAGACAAGTGCATTTCGTAATTAATCGATTTTCGTCTGAAAATGTGATTTTCAGAAATTCGGATATAAACAAATCTCTGAATGTACATAGTGACAAATCTAAATGAATTTGAAACAGTTATAACAAAATTAACAAATGTGTTAGTTTAATTCGTTTCATTTGAATGACGTCATATGATTCGATATTAGTTCAAGCCCATGGGGACATTAATTAACCTCCCTGGCGGTATGATTATTTCCGATTTTTGGTGCTGAAAGCGGTACCATTTTTTTGCATGGAAACATGTAGTTTTTTATTGTAGGCTGTAATTTTTAGGAATAACTCACTGAAATCTGTCCGAACAAGAGTCTAGTAAACATTCCGGATATGATAAAACTTGAAACACGAAATCATAAATTATAATTTAATCAATAATCATAAAAAATAAAAATATAATAATAATAAATTTAATTCAATAATATAATCAAACCAAAAACACTGAAATTTGAAATACAGAGGCAAATTCGCACATCGCTGAGCAAAGTCGCAAAATCGTTTTCAGTGTCTGGTGATGAATTTCCCCACAAATCATTATCACTCAAATCTGCAAGTGGTTCTAATTTACTATCGCTGTTCTCTAGCTGGTCTAAAACCACTTTTGACATAAAGGGACGCTTTTTGGACACCATGGACTTTTCTAAGTTTCCAAGCAGAAAGAACAGTCAAAATGTAGGCAGGGCAACAGTAGGGACAAAATATATGTGAAATGCATTGAAACAGCAATGTTTTACTATATAATAATCATTTTTAAAAAAATGACATTTTTACAAAATTTCAAATTTGCCGCCGGTTCCAGCGCCCGTACGTCCCGATGTCACAGGGACCGGAACACGGAAGCCGGATGCCGGCATCGGCCGGAGGAGATGGCCGGGGACGCTGCAGGGGACACATTGCGGGAGCGAAGCACAAGGTAAGCGCTGCAGGGACTCCCTGAGCAACGCCGCATGGTAAGCCCGAGTGTAGCTCAGGGTTACCGCTCTTGGTACTGAAATTTTACCCCGAGCTACACTCAGGAATACTGCCAGGGAGGTTAAATTTTCAAATTCTTTCGATAATTTGGATTTGAGTAAATTTGTGATGTAAATTGAATTTGTAATTGTCACAGTCAGTTAGTTTAGATCCACAGTCTAATACAATACTTAGGTTTGAAAAATGTGGGGCTGCCAAATTTTGCATAATTTATTCTGCTGTGTCCAAAAATATAGAATCCTTCCGAATAGTTTTGATACATGAACATCGAATCCACCCAAAATATATAGCAATCTTCCAAAAAACTGCAAAAATGTATTAATCCACCCAGACCAAGAAATATACAAAATGACTGCTGAACAACAAAATGAATCCCAAAATGGATCAGTTCAACAGAACAAATATAACAGAACAGAACGAGTATAATGGAATTCTTCCATGAGTGAATGCATCCGAAGCAAAACTTTCCAGCATCTATTAATAAGCAGTAATAGTACTGATAGAATGTGGATATACCAGCTGTATTTTTTTTAAATAATTATTTTTTATATTTATGTAAATAAAGCTTATAGAATTTATACAGTTTGTGTGTTTAGATATTCAATGTATCTAAAAAGGCCTATTATGAGATTACTGTTTACTAAGACATTTCAACTAGAATGTTGATTCATGCTCAACGGAGGGCAACTCATGAATACCACAATTATTGTGAACCTTAATTAATTATAATTGAAAAATAGAAAATTAATAGTCAATTTGTTACAGTCAAAAAAAGAAAAAGGAACAAACGCTAGCTTGTTTTCTTTGTTTCATCTGCCAGACTGTCAGCACTGAATTCACTGTAGAGTAAGTGTTCCTTTGTTGACCTGACCTGAGTGACAGCTTGTACAGGGATGTTTGTCAGAATCTTAAAACCACAAAAACATGATGGGAAAGGTATTAATATTGCTGCTGGGAAAAAAATGAGCAGATCAGCTCAGTGCACGTGACAATGCCGTTAGCCTCTCCTTTTACCCTTCACTATCTACAACTTGCAAGACCCCAAGTACGTTTGCTCACCTCCAGTTGCTAGGCAACATGCCTATTCTATGGATGGGCTTCTTTCTGCTACGCTGATAGAGAAAGGAGACTGGAAGGGCAATTATATGGTAACCATCAACTTGTATTCTTTTCCCATAAAATAAATTTCAATCAAAATATTTCAGTTTAAGTGCTGTATATGGGCATTTACTAAATCTCCTGCAATACAAATAACATCGAATGAAGGAGGGAAGCCTAAACAGTCACTGCTATAAATATTGGGATTCTTATGTTGGCAATTTAGAGCGCAACAGACTTTTCTTGCCAAAAAAACAGGGAATAAATTAAAAACAACATAAAAATTAAATAAATAGAGAGATGGAGAGCTAAATATATAGAGTTAAACCTGAACTCTGGTAAAAATAAAAATTGACTCTTGCAGTGGGGCTTCCACTGCACTGCAAGGGTTAAATGCTCCTTTTTGTTTAGGGAAACAGAAAAAGCAAATATACTTCCCATATCCCTCGCTCCCACAAGCTGGCTCCCATCTGCACATCCAGTTCCCCGAAACCAGTTGCCGCTCCATTGGTGACGTCATCACGTGAGGACACTAAGGGCCTGCCCACAACCCAGAGAATGGGAGAATGGAGAAGATAATGTAGGTATAACTGCTTTTTCTATTTCCCTTGGACAACAATTAGCATTTATGTTTGGGAAGCCCCACTGTAATGGCTTCATTTTTATTTTACTCCAAGTTTCTGCTTTAAATATATGTGTTATCATAATCGATCAAACTTTGTTTGTGCTACCAGTGTATTCCTCATTACGCTTTATTGGTCGATTTTGTTGTTATGTTGCTACATATTGTACTTGAATTTACTGTTTTATTGCTTATATTCTGCAACTCGTCATGTTGGTGGGTTGCATCTCCTGTCTTTCTGTATGTTTCTAAAAATCCTTAATAAATATATTGAAATATAAATATATGTGTTAGATTCTTAGCACTTGTGGCACGAGAGAGCTACGCGTTTCACTTAGATACACAATGAACAATTCCCATGCACCATTTTGATGGTATGTTAGTACTGATACGCTGGCTTAGTAAACCTTGGCCTAGCATTTACAGTGCTTGAAACAATTAAAGAGTATCTAACCTCAAATTGTCCTCAGCCGCAAAGCACACTCTAATCCTAATTCAAGCATAGGGATGAGCAAATTTGGCCAGATTTAATACACTGAGGGTTTGGCAAATCCTAAATGAAATTCAGGGATCTCAAACGTCGCAGCAAATCCAAGTCCAATAAGGGGTGAATCCTGTTGCTGAATTCTGTAAATTTGTAGGGCTAATAAGTAACCAACTGTATTAAAAAAAAGAATAAAAAAACTTTGGAAGTTGGGCATTGCCATGGGGGACATGTATCAATTCAAACAAAGGTAACAAAATACCATACAGGAGGGAGAAGATCTTTTCATGTGGCTTCAGGGACAGCATTAGAAATATACAAATCCTTTAAAAAACATTAGGGAATGAATTAAAGATGCATATAGAACATTATGTTCATACTGTTTTATAGAACAGTATGATTTTTGCAAACAAAAGCAAAAGAAGAAGGTGCACTGACTTAGTGAATTATAATAAGACCTTTTATTAGTAAGAACAAATTCCAAGGTACTCACAAAAATATGAAATAGAGTGAATGTAACACAATGCAGTCACAATTCTGTCATCATGTTCATCCACTGGGGTACAGCTTACGCGTTTCAGGGACAATACCCTCTTCATCAGAGCTGACCAGAACCCTCTCCTATGATTTTTGCAGACAGTCTCAGAGGCAGTATACAATGGCAGTGCATATTTGGCTGCAGAATTGTTTTCTTTTTCTTTTACAATTAGATTGGCTTAACATGCAGCAGCAACACCCCAATCAGTTTCAGTTCAGTTTGAAAAAATTGCTCAAAAGCTACCAAACTATGAGTTACAACTTACTTTGTACACTTCTCCATTCTAATATCCGGAAAAACCCTTACAAGGCACTCCTTCATAACCCCATTGACAAGTTCCTGACATCTTGCTGCACATATCTTTACAGCTACCAAGCTCACTATAGGTAGAACCTGGAATCCCCTGCCCTCAGTTTTGAGGCTGTGAAGAACCGAATGAATGATACAATGGTAAACTGAAATTGATGGCTATATTAACAGACTCTCATGATAAATTCTACTGTGTCTGGCGACCTTGGACAGCATAAGCCCATCCACACAGATTTGACAACCTTCTTTTAACCATTTAATTTCCAAGGCACTGGGACGCCTCCCCCCTCCTTTTTTCCCCTACCTCTCCATTCTCACTTTCACTCTCTTCCCCTAAGTCCCTTTCTTACCACCTTATCCTCCCACCCCAATTTTCCTCTTTTTCTTCATCTTCCCTCCCCAATAACACTACTAATAGATACTCCCTTTGCTGCAGCTGTTTTCAGCCACTTCCACACCAATCCTTATTCGGGCATGCTTGTTTTCTCTATAATGACAGTTGATTCTTTTGATTGGGACTTTTCCCCTTATTGGCCTTAGGAAGAATGCCCTTGATATTTACGCCCTTGATGTTGATGGGTTCCCATAATAAGTGTACCTTACTATGAAACCCATTTAGCTGCTCTTATGCAATTCACTTTATTCCTAATATGGTTTTTCTTTTATACTCTGTTCCTGTTGGAACAGCATGGTAATTCTGTTTATTGCAAAAGCTGCCAATAAACCTCTTTGCTAAAGAAAAAAAATTAAAAATTGCCTTTTTCAGTTAGTTTTAATAACTAAAAGAAATGCTTTTTCATCAAACAGCTTTATGCCTGGCTGGCAGATAGAAATTGTCCAGTTGTTCACTGAGGTTGTCCCTGTTCTCGCTGATGCAAAACTGTCCTAGACAATTTTAAACTTTCAAATCAAACTGGTATTAAAAATGAATAGACAGCAGATGACGAAAGATTTTAATATTGGCCAGTAATGGGACAATTTAATAAGCAGGGCTAGGCCCAAATATACTACAGACAAAATTAACTGGCAGGTGGTTCACTACTAGAATATAGCAATGTAAAAATGACCAATAGCAGGACAGTTTTGACCATTTTAATGGGACCACCATACATCTAACTGCAGTGGCAATGAGAGTATTACACACACTCCTGGCTGCTACAGTGTGTGTATACTCCAAAAGCTCAATTCAGCTTTTTGATTGTTTTCTGTGACCCCCTAAAACTTTTTGTCCCTTATGTAATATAAAGTTTTAGTAAAAAATAGTGTCAAAAATATAAAATTACACCTAAGCAATTAGAAACCCCTCCAAAAAGATGTAAACACACCTACATATCAAAACTTTGCTTGCCCTGCACATGATGCATATCACCACACACATCAGAGTGAGAATAATAATTCTAGTGCTAATATTTACAGTTAACGCTGATGTAGACCTATAAGGGCTTTTAAAGTGTCGCTTATGGAAAATACAGGGGTTGATTTAAAATGGGAGAGTGCAAAATCTGGCACAGCTGTGTGTGGTAGCCAATCAGCTTCTAACTTCAGCTTTGAACAAAAAAAAAAAACACAAAGCTGACTGGTTTCTATGCAGTGCTGCACCATATTTTGCACTCTCCAGTTTTAATAAATCAACTCCATAGAGTACTGAGACTTACTGTCATCTTGAGAACATGCACAATTTTTACATTTGACATATTGGGTATCTGTTTACGTGACACAACTTCATCTGTTATATTTGACCAAAAATGTTTGAATACATTGAGTTTATGTGCCCAATGTGTATTTTTTTTACTGCTATACCATTGCAGAAATATTGTATTAAGATTGGAACTAGCACTATTTTTTTGGGTGTCTGGTTTCAGAAAATATAGAATGTTTGGGGGTTTTAACTGATCTTCAGGCCTGAAATAATATGTGCAAAAAAACCCGCAAAAACAGATCTGGCAGTGAAAAAGTTGATCAGGAATATTAAGACTAACTAGTGTATGCCTAACTTTTGTTTTTACAATGGAGAAAGGAGGGTGGGGTAAATGTGATATAATTGGAAATGGTTTAGGTGCACACTGTTCTTGCACATATTTTTCTCTTTCTTTTAATTTTTTTTTTATGTATTCAGTGTGTGCTGCAATTAATAGGCAGCTTCAAGAAAAGGTGGTAAGTAATAAATGAATGTTGCACTTTAAGCCCCCAGAACTTTAAAAAAGGTCAAGGCAACGTCAAAAAAATATCAAGAAACCCTCAAAATAAATTAAAAACCCAAAATACCATCCTGAAACAACCCCCACCACCACCACCACCATTTCTTTTTTGAAGGGAAGGTGTGTGCTTGTTTACTATAGTTAATTAAATGAAAAGTAAGGTTAGTTCTTTGCCATCATGACATATACCAGACTTGCTTGAAAGCCTTGAGAAATAAGGCAGTTGGATGCCGATCGTTTTTTTTTTACAGCCACAGGGACCAGTTATGCTTTGTCAAGCATTAAGTGGCATATATTTACAAAATGAATTATTAATACTTCCAGAGATCCCATAACAAGCTTTTACATCCACAAAATCAAGGTGACCAGGCTAGGACCCTTACTTGTATTATAAGGAGACCGTAATATACAAAATGTCATTTTTTTTTTCTTTTATGCCCCTTTTTGCATAATGGAAAACACCTAGAGGTATATAACAAGAAATATCTACTTGGTGCACTAACTCAAACCTCTTATTGATTCCCACATACAGTTTGTGCATGCTGCTATTTGAAAATGCTAAAGGTGGATGCATGTGACCATGTGTTATATTGTTCTCTTGGAGCATTCCACCTGTGCTGAGAACAATGCAGAGTATAAGAAAAAACAGTTGAATTGCTAATACTAATCAGAAACCATGGAACCAGCACACAAATTAAAAAGTCTTCTCACTTACATTCATCTAAGTATGAAATGATCCATTAAAAGAACATCTTGTCCTGTAAATAACATGCCGCCGAGTGTAGACCATGTGGCAATACATTTACTTTCCTCCCCATTCCTGCAATTGTCACTGTGCAGTCCTTGCACGGAATACCCTCCCCACTCTCACTCTAGATGCCCACTCATTCCTATGGATGAGCATTACCCATGACAGCTTTTCAGCCTTCCAGCAGAGTATGGTTGACTAGTTTAGAGTAGGCTGCTAGGTAAATGTAGTTAGGTAAACAGTGGAGCAGGGGTTGATTACTTGGGGCTGCTCGGGGTTTCACATGCTGCTGTTCTGTTACTTCCCCCTGTCTTCTAGAAATTTCTGAATATTTATGGGACTCCAGACAATCCCTGGGGAGATGTGCCCGTAAGGTGAAGAGAAGGCCCTTGAGTTGGTGAGTGACACTAGGTCAGTAGAAGTGTGGTGATCACTGGAGCCACATTGGTGCATCAGCTTGGTGGCAGAAGATTCCATTTTGGACACTAGTATCTTCATTACACTAATTTTTTGGACACTTTGGACTTCATGGCTTCATGCACTTATGTGATGCATACATTGTTTCCACAGTGCTTTTACTAGTTAAGCATTCTTAGTGTTTGGTGGACATTTTGGAATTTATTTGATAATTTGATTTTTTGTATACTGTATATTGTTCTCACAGCGCTGCTATTTATTAAAGTGTTATGAAACCCACAATAGTAAAATTAGTCTGTATATGCAGTAAAGCATTCTTGTTATACTCACTGTATACCTAAGTGTAACCTAAGGGGTTAATCCTTCACATTGTGTAAAAATGCTGTTTGATCCTGTCTTCTCTGATCTTCCCCTTCTTCTACTGTCCGCAATCCATCTGCTGATAGAACAGAGCCTTGGAGGCAAGCTGCACATGCTCAGTCTGGTGCGTATTACTAGAGAGTTTTTTTTTCTTGAGAGGGTGCATGTGATCAGCGCGGGGCCAATCAGCATGGTTCAGACAGAGGGTCAGGGGCTCTGCAGCCTCATAGGACAATCTGGGGAGAATGAAAACTCTTCCTACAAGCTTTAAACTAGTGCTCAGCTGGAAACTGATAGAAGTCACAAGACTGCTCTAACTGCTGATGAGAAAAGGTATTTAGCTGTTTATATTTACTAAAATAATTGCATTTCCGTGTTCTGTGTACTTGGGAGATACAGTGAATGCAGGGTCCTCGGATTAGTAACACTTTAAGCACTTATAGTTTTTGGCTACACAAGCCCATGCTTTGCTGGGGTTTTTTTGCCTTCCTCTGGATCAACTGTGGGTATAGGATTATAACTTCTTTTTTTTTCTATGGTTGAACTGGATGGACTTTTGTCTTTTTTCAGCCAGGCTAACTATGTAACTATGTAAATTTTATTTATAACGTGTTTCTTAATTTAATTTTTTTGGGGAAAAAATGGAAGCTTTAATATCACTTTAATTAAGCAAACTAAAACCTCTACTCTGAAATCACTGTTCAGCCCTAACCCTGTTGCCTCTTGTCCTATGCTATTGGTTAGTGAGTCTAGATAACACATTGAGAGGAAGTTAGTAAGTTTTGGGTATCAGGCATAGATGGTCCAAAGATCCCAGTTCAAACATTGTACAAATGTACCTCGGTTTACAAACACCTTGGTTAACGTAATTTTTGGTTTACGAGTAATAATCCATTGAAAATAATGCCTCAGTATATGAATTTTTAAATGCAATTTTTTCTTCACTTTAGCTCACAGAATTAGCTGTCACTTTCACTGGAGCTAAAGGAAACGTTTCTTTTATCTTGAAAAACTAACTAAGAGGAAACATTGTTTCTTTAACTTAGGGAAATAAATTAAAAGGAAACTTTCTTTCTTTTAGCTAGGGGAAAGTGACACCTGATTCTCTGAGCTATACTAAAGAAAAAAAAAAGCTGGTAATTAAAAAAAAATGCCGGTAATTACACTTAAAAACTGGCACTGACCTATAGTGACAGCGACTTTATTTTTACTTTTTTTCTGACCTTCGGAACGGATTCATTGGTTTTCAATGCATTCCTATGGAAAACAGTGTTTCAGTTTACAAATTTTTTGCAATATGAAACGTCCTGGAGAACGCATTAAATTTGTAAACCGAGGTACACATGTATAACATAATAAAGTAAAAGTTATTGTAGATTTTTGTTTTACAATTCTAGCAAAAATTAAAAGAGCCTCCAAATATGATTACAATGTTGCTTAATGCAAAAAAATCTATACTTTGTATAAGATTTTAAATTAAATTTCAGGAAAACAATTCAATTCACAGATGAAATACATAAAAGGAAGCTATTTTACAAACAAAAAAGATTAGCATTTCTATCCATCCAGTCCTGAAATATACACAGCCCTGCACACAGTACATCCATGAGAAAGACATCATGTAGACATCATGAAAGACATTATGTTGCGACAAAGAATTACACTGCTGGCATCACCATCTCCATTGCCCCCAGCCTGCTCATCCCTTTGCTCACTCTGCTTTCCTTCTATCATCATGTTCCTTGTCAGCATATTTGCATGCAGCTCACCTTCTTGGCTCTTAGAGATTCCCCTCCCTGACACAGTTTGAGCGCTGCTATATAGAATATTACAAGAGGTTGATACAAAATCAAATGAAGGCATTTGCACTAGTAATGTCAGGAAAGTCATACTCAAAGGAATGCCCATGCTCAAAGAAATGAGCAAGCACACAGAACACTCCATAGAGCTGTGCACAGCCTTAGGACCCTGCAGGCATCTATGTGGGCACATGCACATACACGTGAGCATTAGTATTGTGCGCCTGCTAATATGTGTGAGGGTGCTTGTCTAATGGACTTTGGCATCTAGTGGCCTATTTAAAGCCATTCAGGGCTCAGGTTCATTGCTGAGTGGTCGTCAGCTTCTTCTGCTTGTGACCTGACCCTGTGCTCATCTGTACCCTGACCCGGCTTGCTTATGCTGTTTGTTCCTGAACCTCTGTTGCTGTTCTAGTACATCTTCTGACTGCTTCATGCTGACCTTGGCCTAGATCTGACTCTGCTCCTGGTTCTTGACTCACTCCTGCTGCCCAGTTGTTGCCGAACCTCTGCCCATCTGACTACGTACTCAAGATCCAGTATCTTCCTAGTACACATTGACGTGCTCCAGCTCTACATTAGGGATAAACAAAAGGTAATATGGTGCAGCGCTAGAAGAATATAAACTGAAAACAGTCCAAAAAGTCAATGTGATAATAGCCGTGGTTTCTTATATAGGGTGCAGACTTTCAAAGCTCTTGCGGCCTTAAATAGTAGCAATGCGCACTCACCAGAAACGCATGGATTATGCGCATGTAGGAATAATCATTCCAGATGTCAGATCCTCCAACATTCAGATAGCATGCATCCCTCTCACGGTAGGTCCCTGAAGACTCAAACCAGATCCTGAGGTCCTCCTTAAGGTGTATCAGGTACTTCACAATGGTGGTGGGACTCTCTCCACTAAGTGGTAATGGCACCTTCTCTGTGGGGGTAACAGCTCCAAATAGGAGCCCCAGAAAAAACACAGGTGCCAGAGATAGTGTAGTATGTTAAAGGAATTTATTTGCCTTAGCATAAAAATATATATAGGGTAGCATGCAAGACCAGACCCATACAGGTTAACAAGGATAAGGTAGCAGTGACTGACCCTCAGTAAAGATGTCCGCCGAGCCTCCTCGTGGCTCCGGCGGTGCGAATGACGTCACGCTCTGTACAGCTCCTCCTTAGGCCTTTCGTGCCAAAAGCACATCATCAGAGGGGAGGCTGTACAGAAGCGTGACTGACGTCGGGAATTTATGCAGGGGAAGACGGCGCGTGCGCAGTTAGCCGCGGCCATCTTCCCGAAGTTGCAGACAGTGCGCATGCGCGTAGACGGCGGCGCCATTTTGCCGTGGATCCGCGATATTGCTGGCAGAAAGGAAGGGACAGGGAGATTAATCCCATTAACCATTCTGGTCTAGCTAAAAGGCTAGCCAGCCCTAGACCCCAGGGAATAAATATGTGGCTGGTATACACATATCTTCCATATATTGTAAGAGATCAAAAAGTGACAGTGCTCAAATATTTATAAGATATAACAGTGGTGTCTATGGCCTTAAAGTGGCCCCACGGTGATTGGCAAATGACTATGTTGATGGACCACGGCAAGGTGGGTGCACTGAATATACATAATAATAACAAAGAACAAATATACAGTAAATAAATTGCATAAATAATATAGGGATAAAAATATATAAAAATTGATGCCTCACTTGCTCTATTAGTAGAGTATGAGCGAATAAAAATAAAAACGCTTTTGTACATAAAAATGTGATATAGCATTCTATATTCACATGTCAAATATAAAATTAAATACAGTATAAAATATGAATATTGGGCACAGGTTAAAAGAAAGCATAAAAAGGCATAGTGTATCATTCAGCTGTTGGCAATGAAGCAGTTAACATCTACTTCTATATTATGGCCTGCGGGGTGTAATGTGTTAAGCTCAAACACCCACTTTGTTTCCGCTTGGGAGACCGCTCGTGTTTTATTTATACCTCTCCAATGATGGCCAATCACATCTATGCCCACAAATTTCAAAGAAGAAGGATCTTTGTTATGATGAATCCGGTAATGGTTGGATAATGAGTGTTCTCTAAAGCCCTTTTTTATATTGGATACATGTTCACGCAAGCGGTCACGTAAACGCCTCGTGGTCCTGCCCACATATTGTTTCTGGCAAGGACACTGTAACAAATATACGACAAACTTACTATAGCAAGATATGAAGTGTTTTATATTGTATATTCTGCCAGTAACGGATGATTCGAATGTAGTAGCTCTGTGTTTTCTGATGTTACTACATTTGCAGATAATACATCTGTTACAGGGATGGAAACCCTTTAAGTCATTGAATAAAGAGATATTATTAGGGGGATCAACCACATTAGGTGCAATCATCTGTCTAACAGCGTTAGCTCTTCGGAAAATAATTTCTGGTCTCTCAGGCAGAATATTTGACAAAACTGGGTCCAATTTTAGAATGCCCCAATTCTTGTTGATAATTCTATTAATTGCTTTGTATTGGTTAGAAAAACCAGTAATGAAGGGGCATATTTTAGTTGTTTGATTTCCTTTAGGCTTATTTAATAACATGGAGTTTCTGTCCATCTGTGCTACAGTTTCAATAGTATGATCCAAAACCGCTTTGTTGTACCCTTTTTCCAAGAATCTATCTTTTAGAATATTTGCTTGGACCTGGAAGGTATCTTTATTGGTACAATTACGTCTAATTCTCATCAGTTGGCTTTTCGGAATGTTTGTTAGCCATCTGGGGTGATGACAGCTACCAAGAGGGATGTAGCTGTTGCGGTCTGTGGATTTAAAAAATGATTTAGTAATAATCCTTCCATTAAAATTAACAAGAGTGAGATCTAAAAAATTAATCTCCTGCCGACTGTAGGTATAGGATAGTTTAATATTTAAATCGTTATTATTAAGAGAGGTAAAAAAGTTGATAAGAGACTCCTCCTCCCCATTCCATAAAAGCAAGATGTCATCAATATATCTTTTATAGAACATCAGTTCAGGCCAATCTCTAGCAAAAATAAGGTCCTCCTCCCAACGGGCCATAAATAAATTCGCAAGGCTAGGGGCGAACTTAGCCCCCATAGCCACGCCCTTGGTTTGCAAATAATATGTTTTATTAAACCAGAAATAATTTCTGTGCATGGCAAACTCTAATAGATCCAAGATAAAATTCTTTTGGGCGGCAGGTAAAGTGCTATAGTGTGTAAGATAAAAATCAGTTGCTTCCATACCATCTTTATGATTAATATTAGTATATAAGGAGGCAACATCTGCCGTCACCAAAAAAGTATCAGGAGATGTAACTAAAGTGCTTGTTTCATTGAGGACCTGCTTAGTATCTCGTAAATAGGATGGTGTTTGTGAGACCAATGGTTGGAGGAAGAAATCGACATATTCCCCAATCTTAGAGCATAGAGAACCAATGCCACTCACTATTGGTCTACCTGGTGGTTTGATGGGATCTTTATGCACTTTGGGCAGTATGTATAGGACTGGCAACCTTGGGGTTATTGGGCATAGAAACGCTTTTTCTTTTTTGTTTAAAATGCCCTCTTCATAACCTCTATTGATAATATTTTTCAAGGAACGTTTGTATTCCAGCTTAGGATCTTTGGGTAAAAGGGTGTAGGTGGTTTTATCACTCAAGATGTTATTCACCTCCTTTACGTAGTCATCTTTTTTAAGGATCACAACGCCACCCCCCTTGTCAGCCGGTCTGACTACCAGATCCTTCCTTTCGAGTAACAACTTAATAGCCTTCCGATCTCCTGTTCTATCGTAAGACTTTTTAAAGGGTATGTCCTTTAAGTCTTTCAGGACCTTATCCCTGAATACATTAACATAGGAGTGGGCCTGAGGAGGGGGATTATAGGTCGATGCGTTATGCAAATTGGAGTGGGTGAACTTGTCAGTGGTCATGTTTTTAATAATAGGGTTAGTTGCAAAATATCTCTTAAGTGATAGTTGTCGTGTGAACTTGTGTATATCCATGTAAGTATCAAATTTACTCAAACTTTTGGAAGGGGCATATTTCAATCCCTTATCTAATAATGATAACTCCTTTTCTGTTAGTTTTGTTCCACTAAGATTAAAGATCCCTTGTCCTTTTAAAGCTTTCTTTTCTTGGGGGTGTCTATTCGTTCTCTTTCCTCCTCTCTTTCCCCTCCGGTGTCCCTTCTTTTGCGCGTTATACCTTCCCCTAAAAAAGGCTGTTTTGGGTAATTGGTTTGTTGTTGGTTATGATTATATCCCGAGTTTGGTGGCGGTGCCCTATAAGAGTTATTATTATGGGATTTCTTGTTATTGTATGTTGGTTGTTGCCAATAATTTCCCTTATTAGGTTGATGATAAGCCCCTTTATTTTGGTTGTTAGGCCTTCTGTTGTGCCGTGGTGAGGGGGAATAAGGTTTGTTCTGTTGTCCCTGATATTGTGGATAATTTTGGTTATTATTGTAGGGATGTGGAGGATAGTAATTCATGTGGGGCATAGCTTGTTTATTGCGAGAAGGTGTGTAATCCTTTCTAGATGGGGTATTGGCATTATTAGGGTGCCAACCGTGATCACGTGACCCTATGTTATCATCATAGAGGTCTTGTAAGGGTTCAAACCTATTTGAAGTTTGTGGGACATAATGTTGATAATCATACGTCCTGATGTTATGCTTATTTTTATATTTATAGTGATTCCTATTGTTTATAGGTCCTGTTGTTGGGGGTTGTGAATTAGATGCATCATTAGGTTCACTCTGCTTCTGCCAGTCAAATACCACCTTCTCGGAATAATCCTTATAATCCCTTTGGAATTTTTTCTTCTTTTTAATTCTCTGTTCCCTTTCAACCCCTTCCATATGTGTTTTTAGTTTATCAGATTCTCCTATATATTTATCAGTGCCCCTAAAGGGGGTTAATTTCTCACGTACCAAGTTAATCTCATTATCCAAATGGGCAAGTTTCTTCTTTTTACGTATAATTAAAAATTTCAATAAATCAATACCCATATTGTTAAAAAATTGGTACCATTCAAGGTGACTGCTATGATCCTCTGAGTCTGGGCGAATATCCCAGCGGAGCGATCTGGGGACCATATGTTCTTTTACATATTTCTCCAAGAAAGATACATCCCAAAGAGTTTTAATCTCTGCTGTTGTTAAATTCTTTAAATGTGTAAAAAGTCCTTTTAAATCATCATTTTCATTATCCAACGTAAAAAAATCATCAGAAATAGCACTCCTAGATAAACGGAGGTCAAAAATATCTCCCATATTAGGGATATCAAATCTAGAGCAGCTACAAACTGATAATGGTAAACACAGACAATAGGTAAAAATGAATAATAGTGAGCGCTCTTATTGAACACAGCAGCTAAAGCACCGAAGGCAACCACAATGCCTTTAAATGTAAAGTATAAACAAAAGGTAATATGGTGCAGCGCTAGAAGAATATAAACTGAAAACAGTCCAAAAAGTCAATGTGATAATAGCCGTGGTTTCTTATATAGGGTGCAGACTTTCAAAGCTCTTGCGGCCTTAAATAGTAGCAATGCGCACTCACCAGAAACGCATGGATTATGCGCATGTAGGAATAATCATTCCAGATGTCAGATCCTCCAACATTCAGATAGCATGCATCCCTCTCACGGTAGGTCCCTGAAGACTCAAACCAGATCCTGAGGTCCTCCTTAAGGTGTATCAGGTACTTCACAATGGTGGTGGGACTCTCTCCACTAAGTGGTAATGGCACCTTCTCTGTGGGGGTAACAGCTCCAAATAGGAGCCCCAGAAAAAACACAGGTGCCAGAGATAGTGTAGTATGTTAAAGGAATTTATTTGCCTTAGCATAAAAATATATATAGGGTAGCATGCAAGACCAGACCCATACAGGTTAACAAGGATAAGGTAGCAGTGACTGACCCTCAGTAAAGATGTCCGCCGAGCCTCCTCGTGGCTCCGGCGGTGCGAATGACGTCACGCTCTGTACAGCTCCTCCTTAGGCCTTTCGTGCCAAAAGCACATCATCAGAGGGGAGGCTGTACAGAAGCGTGACTGACGTCGGGAATTTATGCAGGGGAAGACGGCGCGTGCGCAGTTAGCCGCGGCCATCTTCCCGAAGTTGCAGACAGTGCGCATGCGCGTAGACGGCGGCGCCATTTTGCCGTGGATCCGCGATATTGCTGGCAGAAAGGAAGGGACAGGGAGATTAATCCCATTAACCATTCTGGTCTAGCTAAAAGGCTAGCCAGCCCTAGACCCCAGGGAATAAATATGTGGCTGGTATACACATATCTTCCATATATTGTAAGAGATCAAAAAGTGACAGTGCTCAAATATTTATAAGATATAACAGTGGTGTCTATGGCCTTAAAGTGGCCCCACGGTGATTGGCAAATGACTATGTTGATGGACCACGGCAAGGTGGGTGCACTGAATATACATAATAATAACAAAGAACAAATATACAGTAAATAAATTGCATAAATAATATAGGGATAAAAATATATAAAAATTGATGCCTCACTTGCTCTATTAGTAGAGTATGAGCGAATAAAAATAAAAACGCTTTTGTACATAAAAATGTGATATAGCATTCTATATTCACATGTCAAATATAAAATTAAATACAGTATAAAATATGAATATTGGGCACAGGTTAAAAGAAAGCATAAAAAGGCATAGTGTATCATTCAGCTGTTGGCAATGAAGCAGTTAACATCTACTTCTATATTATGGCCTGCGGGGTGTAATGTGTTAAGCTCAAACACCCACTTTGTTTCCGCTTGGGAGACCGCTCGTGTTTTATTTATACCTCTCCAATGATGGCCAATCACATCTATGCCCACAAATTTCAAAGAAGAAGGATCTTTGTTATGATGAATCCGGTAATGGTTGGATAATGAGTGTTCTCTAAAGCCCTTTTTTATATTGGATACATGTTCACGCAAGCGGTCACGTAAACGCCTCGTGGTCCTGCCCACATATTGTTTCTGGCAAGGACACTGTAACAAATATACGACAAACTTACTATAGCAAGATATGAAGTGTTTTATATTGTATATTCTGCCAGTAACGGATGATTCGAATGTAGTAGCTCTGTGTTTTCTGATGTTACTACATTTGCAGATAATACATCTGTTACAGGGATGGAAACCCTTTAAGTCATTGAATAAAGAGATATTATTAGGGGGATCAACCACATTAGGTGCAATCATCTGTCTAACAGCGTTAGCTCTTCGGAAAATAATTTCTGGTCTCTCAGGCAGAATATTTGACAAAACTGGGTCCAATTTTAGAATGCCCCAATTCTTGTTGATAATTCTATTAATTGCTTTGTATTGGTTAGAAAAACCAGTAATGAAGGGGCATATTTTAGTTGTTTGATTTCCTTTAGGCTTATTTAATAACATGGAGTTTCTGTCCATCTGTGCTACAGTTTCAATAGTATGATCCAAAACCGCTTTGTTGTACCCTTTTTCCAAGAATCTATCTTTTAGAATATTTGCTTGGACCTGGAAGGTATCTTTATTGGTACAATTACGTCTAATTCTCATCAGTTGGCTTTTCGGAATGTTTGTTAGCCATCTGGGGTGATGACAGCTACCAAGAGGGATGTAGCTGTTGCGGTCTGTGGATTTAAAAAATGATTTAGTAATAATCCTTCCATTAAAATTAACAAGAGTGAGATCTAAAAAATTAATCTCCTGCCGACTGTAGGTATAGGATAGTTTAATATTTAAATCGTTATTATTAAGAGAGGTAAAAAAGTTGATAAGAGACTCCTCCTCCCCATTCCATAAAAGCAAGATGTCATCAATATATCTTTTATAGAACATCAGTTCAGGCCAATCTCTAGCAAAAATAAGGTCCTCCTCCCAACGGGCCATAAATAAATTCGCAAGGCTAGGGGCGAACTTAGCCCCCATAGCCACGCCCTTGGTTTGCAAATAATATGTTTTATTAAACCAGAAATAATTTCTGTGCATGGCAAACTCTAATAGATCCAAGATAAAATTCTTTTGGGCGGCAGGTAAAGTGCTATAGTGTGTAAGATAAAAATCAGTTGCTTCCATACCATCTTTATGATTAATATTAGTATATAAGGAGGCAACATCTGCCGTCACCAAAAAAGTATCAGGAGATGTAACTAAAGTGCTTGTTTCATTGAGGACCTGCTTAGTATCTCGTAAATAGGATGGTGTTTGTGAGACCAATGGTTGGAGGAAGAAATCGACATATTCCCCAATCTTAGAGCATAGAGAACCAATGCCACTCACTATTGGTCTACCTGGTGGTTTGATGGGATCTTTATGCACTTTGGGCAGTATGTATAGGACTGGCAACCTTGGGGTTATTGGGCATAGAAACGCTTTTTCTTTTTTGTTTAAAATGCCCTCTTCATAACCTCTATTGATAATATTTTTCAAGGAACGTTTGTATTCCAGCTTAGGATCTTTGGGTAAAAGGGTGTAGGTGGTTTTATCACTCAAGATGTTATTCACCTCCTTTACGTAGTCATCTTTTTTAAGGATCACAACGCCACCCCCCTTGTCAGCCGGTCTGACTACCAGATCCTTCCTTTCGAGTAACAACTTAATAGCCTTCCGATCTCCTGTTCTATCGTAAGACTTTTTAAAGGGTATGTCCTTTAAGTCTTTCAGGACCTTATCCCTGAATACATTAACATAGGAGTGGGCCTGAGGAGGGGGATTATAGGTCGATGCGTTATGCAAATTGGAGTGGGTGAACTTGTCAGTGGTCATGTTTTTAATAATAGGGTTAGTTGCAAAATATCTCTTAAGTGATAGTTGTCGTGTGAACTTGTGTATATCCATGTAAGTATCAAATTTACTCAAACTTTTGGAAGGGGCATATTTCAATCCCTTATCTAATAATGATAACTCCTTTTCTGTTAGTTTTGTTCCACTAAGATTAAAGATCCCTTGTCCTTTTAAAGCTTTCTTTTCTTGGGGGTGTCTATTCGTTCTCTTTCCTCCTCTCTTTCCCCTCCGGTGTCCCTTCTTTTGCGCGTTATACCTTCCCCTAAAAAAGGCTGTTTTGGGTAATTGGTTTGTTGTTGGTTATGATTATATCCCGAGTTTGGTGGCGGTGCCCTATAAGAGTTATTATTATGGGATTTCTTGTTATTGTATGTTGGTTGTTGCCAATAATTTCCCTTATTAGGTTGATGATAAGCCCCTTTATTTTGGTTGTTAGGCCTTCTGTTGTGCCGTGGTGAGGGGGAATAAGGTTTGTTCTGTTGTCCCTGATATTGTGGATAATTTTGGTTATTATTGTAGGGATGTGGAGGATAGTAATTCATGTGGGGCATAGCTTGTTTATTGCGAGAAGGTGTGTAATCCTTTCTAGATGGGGTATTGGCATTATTAGGGTGCCAACCGTGATCACGTGACCCTATGTTATCATCATAGAGGTCTTGTAAGGGTTCAAACCTATTTGAAGTTTGTGGGACATAATGTTGATAATCATACGTCCTGATGTTATGCTTATTTTTATATTTATAGTGATTCCTATTGTCGTATATTTGTTACAGTGTCCTTGCCAGAAACAATATGTGGGCAGGACCACGAGGCGTTTACGTGACCGCTTGCGTGAACATGTATCCAATATAAAAAAGGGCTTTAGAGAACACTCATTATCCAACCATTACCGGATTCATCATAACAAAGATCCTTCTTCTTTGAAATTTGTGGGCATAGATGTGATTGGCCATCATTGGAGAGGTATAAATAAAACACGAGCGGTCTCCCAAGCGGAAACAAAGTGGGTGTTTGAGCTTAACACATTACACCCCGCAGGCCATAATATAGAAGTAGATGTTAACTGCTTCATTGCCAACAGCTGAATGATACACTATGCCTTTTTATGCTTTCTTTTAACCTGTGCCCAATATTCATATTTTATACTGTATTTAATTTTATATTTGACATGTGAATATAGAATGCTATATCACATTTTTATGTACAAAAGCGTTTTTATTTTTATTCGCTCATACTCTACTAATAGAGCAAGTGAGGCATCAATTTTTATATATTTTTATCCCTATATTATTTATGCAATTTATTTACTGTATATTTGTTCTTTGTTATTATTATGTATATTCAGTGCACCCACCTTGCCGTGGTCCATCAACATAGTCATTTGCCAATCACCGTGGGGCCACTTTAAGGCCATAGACACCACTGTTATATCTTATAAATATTTGAGCACTGTCACTTTTTGATCTCTTACAATATATGGAAGATATGTGTATACCAGCCACATATTTATTCCCTGGGGTCTAGGGCTGGCTAGCCTTTTAGCTAGACCAGAATGGTTAATGGGATTAATCTCCCTGTCCCTTCCTTTCTGCCAGCAATATCGCGGATCCACGGCAAAATGGCGCCGCCGTCTACGCGCATGCGCACTGTCTGCAACTTCGGGAAGATGGCCGCGGCTAACTGCGCACGCGCCGTCTTCCCCTGCATAAATTCCCGACGTCAGTCACGCTTCTGTACAGCCTCCCCTCTGATGATGTGCTTTTGGCACGAAAGGCCTAAGGAGGAGCTGTACAGAGCGTGACGTCATTCGCACCGCCGGAGCCACGAGGAGGCTCGGCGGACATCTTTACTGAGGGTCAGTCACTGCTACCTTATCCTTGTTAACCTGTATGGGTCTGGTCTTGCATGCTACCCTATATATATTTTTATGCTAAGGCAAATAAATTCCTTTAACATACTACACTATCTCTGGCACCTGTGTTTTTTCTGGGGCTCCTATTTGGAGCTGTTACCCCCACAGAGAAGGTGCCATTACCACTTAGTGGAGAGAGTCCCACCACCATTGTGAAGTACCTGATACACCTTAAGGAGGACCTCAGGATCTGGTTTGAGTCTTCAGGGACCTACCGTGAGAGGGATGCATGCTATCTGAATGTTGGAGGATCTGACATCTGGAATGATTATTCCTACATGCGCATAATCCATGCGTTTCTGGTGAGTGCGCATTGCTACTATTTAAGGCCGCAAGAGCTTTGAAAGTCTGCACCCTATATAAGAAACCACGGCTATTATCACATTGACTTTTTGGACTGTTTTCAGTTTATATTCTTCTAGCGCTGCACCATATTACCTTTTGTTTATACTTTACATTTAAAGGCATTGTGGTTGCCTTCGGTGCTTTAGCTGCTGTGTTCAATAAGAGCGCTCACTATTATTCATTTTTACCTATTGTCTGTGTTTACCATTATCAGTTTGTAGCTGCTCTAGATTTGATATCCCTAATATGGGAGATATTTTTGACCTCCGTTTATCTAGGAGTGCTATTTCTGATGATTTTTTTACGTTGGATAATGAAAATGATGATTTAAAAGGACTTTTTACACATTTAAAGAATTTAACAACAGCAGAGATTAAAACTCTTTGGGATGTATCTTTCTTGGAGAAATATGTAAAAGAACATATGGTCCCCAGATCGCTCCGCTGGGATATTCGCCCAGACTCAGAGGATCATAGCAGTCACCTTGAATGGTACCAATTTTTTAACAATATGGGTATTGATTTATTGAAATTTTTAATTATACGTAAAAAGAAGAAACTTGCCCATTTGGATAATGAGATTAACTTGGTACGTGAGAAATTAACCCCCTTTAGGGGCACTGATAAATATATAGGAGAATCTGATAAACTAAAAACACATATGGAAGGGGTTGAAAGGGAACAGAGAATTAAAAAGAAGAAAAAATTCCAAAGGGATTATAAGGATTATTCCGAGAAGGTGGTATTTGACTGGCAGAAGCAGAGTGAACCTAATGATGCATCTAATTCACAACCCCCAACAACAGGACCTATAAACAATAGGAATCACTATAAATATAAAAATAAGCATAACATCAGGACGTATGATTATCAACATTATGTCCCACAAACTTCAAATAGGTTTGAACCCTTACAAGACCTCTATGATGATAACATAGGGTCACGTGATCACGGTTGGCACCCTAATAATGCCAATACCCCATCTAGAAAGGATTACACACCTTCTCGCAATAAACAAGCTATGCCCCACATGAATTACTATCCTCCACATCCCTACAATAATAACCAAAATTATCCACAATATCAGGGACAACAGAACAAACCTTATTCCCCCTCACCACGGCACAACAGAAGGCCTAACAACCAAAATAAAGGGGCTTATCATCAACCTAATAAGGGAAATTATTGGCAACAACCAACATACAATAACAAGAAATCCCATAATAATAACTCTTATAGGGCACCGCCACCAAACTCGGGATATAATCATAACCAACAACAAACCAATTACCCAAAACAGCCTTTTTTAGGGGAAGGTATAACGCGCAAAAGAAGGGACACCGGAGGGGAAAGAGAGGAGGAAAGAGAACGAATAGACACCCCCAAGAAAAGAAAGCTTTAAAAGGACAAGGGATCTTTAATCTTAGTGGAACAAAACTAACAGAAAAGGAGTTATCATTATTAGATAAGGGATTGAAATATGCCCCTTCCAAAAGTTTGAGTAAATTTGATACTTACATGGATATACACAAGTTCACACGACAACTATCACTTAAGAGATATTTTGCAACTAACCCTATTATTAAAAACATGACCACTGACAAGTTCACCCACTCCAATTTGCATAACGCATCGACCTATAATCCCCCTCCTCAGGCCCACTCCTATGTTAATGTATTCAGGGATAAGGTCCTGAAAGACTTAAAGGACATACCCTTTAAAAAGTCTTACGATAGAACAGGAGATCGGAAGGCTATTAAGTTGTTACTCGAAAGGAAGGATCTGGTAGTCAGACCGGCTGACAAGGGGGGTGGCGTTGTGATCCTTAAAAAAGATGACTACGTAAAGGAGGTGAATAACATCTTGAGTGATAAAACCACCTACACCCTTTTACCCAAAGATCCTAAGCTGGAATACAAACGTTCCTTGAAAAATATTATCAATAGAGGTTATGAAGAGGGCATTTTAAACAAAAAAGAAAAAGCGTTTCTATGCCCAATAACCCCAAGGTTGCCAGTCCTATACATACTGCCCAAAGTGCATAAAGATCCCATCAAACCACCAGGTAGACCAATAGTGAGTGGCATTGGTTCTCTATGCTCTAAGATTGGGGAATATGTCGATTTCTTCCTCCAACCATTGGTCTCACAAACACCATCCTATTTACGAGATACTAAGCAGGTCCTCAATGAAACAAGCACTTTAGTTACATCTCCTGATACTTTTTTGGTGACGGCAGATGTTGCCTCCTTATATACTAATATTAATCATAAAGATGGTATGGAAGCAACTGATTTTTATCTTACACACTATAGCACTTTACCTGCCGCCCAAAAGAATTTTATCTTGGATCTATTAGAGTTTGCCATGCACAGAAATTATTTCTGGTTTAATAAAACATATTATTTGCAAACCAAGGGCGTGGCTATGGGGGCTAAGTTCGCCCCTAGCCTTGCGAATTTATTTATGGCCCGTTGGGAGGAGGACCTTATTTTTGCTAGAGATTGGCCTGAACTGATGTTCTATAAAAGATATATTGATGACATCTTGCTTTTATGGAATGGGGAGGAGGAGTCTCTTATCAACTTTTTTACCTCTCTTAATAATAACGATTTAAATATTAAACTATCCTATACCTACAGTCGGCAGGAGATTAATTTTTTAGATCTCACTCTTGTTAATTTTAATGGAAGGATTATTACTAAATCATTTTTTAAATCCACAGACCGCAACAGCTACATCCCTCTTGGTAGCTGTCATCACCCCAGATGGCTAACAAACATTCCGAAAAGCCAACTGATGAGAATTAGACGTAATTGTACCAATAAAGATACCTTCCAGGTCCAAGCAAATATTCTAAAAGATAGATTCTTGGAAAAAGGGTACAACAAAGCGGTTTTGGATCATACTATTGAAACTGTAGCACAGATGGACAGAAACTCCATGTTATTAAATAAGCCTAAAGGAAATCAAACAACTAAAATATGCCCCTTCATTACTGGTTTTTCTAACCAATACAAAGCAATTAATAGAATTATCAACAAGAATTGGGGCATTCTAAAATTGGACCCAGTTTTGTCAAATATTCTGCCTGAGAGACCAGAAATTATTTTCCGAAGAGCTAACGCTGTTAGACAGATGATTGCACCTAATGTGGTTGATCCCCCTAATAATATCTCTTTATTCAATGACTTAAAGGGTTTCCATCCCTGTAACAGATGTATTATCTGCAAATGTAGTAACATCAGAAAACACAGAGCTACTACATTCGAATCATCCGTTACTGGCAGAATATACAATATAAAACACTTCATATCTTGCTATAGTAAGTTTGTCGTATATTTGTTACAGTGTCCTTGCCAGAAACAATATGTGGGCAGGACCACGAGGCGTTTACGTGACCGCTTGCGTGAACATGTATCCAATATAAAAAAGGGCTTTAGAGAACACTCATTATCCAACCATTACCGGATTCATCATAACAAAGATCCTTCTTCTTTGAAATTTGTGGGCATAGATGTGATTGGCCATCATTGGAGAGGTATAAATAAAACACGAGCGGTCTCCCAAGCGGAAACAAAGTGGGTGTTTGAGCTTAACACATTACACCCCGCAGGCCATAATATAGAAGTAGATGTTAACTGCTTCATTGCCAACAGCTGAATGATACACTATGCCTTTTTATGCTTTCTTTTAACCTGTGCCCAATATTCATATTTTATACTGTATTTAATTTTATATTTGACATGTGAATATAGAATGCTATATCACATTTTTATGTACAAAAGCGTTTTTATTTTTATTCGCTCATACTCTACTAATAGAGCAAGTGAGGCATCAATTTTTATATATTTTTATCCCTATATTATTTATGCAATTTATTTACTGTATATTTGTTCTTTGTTATTATTATGTATATTCAGTGCACCCACCTTGCCGTGGTCCATCAACATAGTCATTTGCCAATCACCGTGGGGCCACTTTAAGGCCATAGACACCACTGTTATATCTTATAAATATTTGAGCACTGTCACTTTTTGATCTCTTACAATATATGGAAGATATGTGTATACCAGCCACATATTTATTCCCTGGGGTCTAGGGCTGGCTAGCCTTTTAGCTAGACCAGAATGGTTAATGGGATTAATCTCCCTGTCCCTTCCTTTCTGCCAGCAATATCGCGGATCCACGGCAAAATGGCGCCGCCGTCTACGCGCATGCGCACTGTCTGCAACTTCGGGAAGATGGCCGCGGCTAACTGCGCACGCGCCGTCTTCCCCTGCATAAATTCCCGACGTCAGTCACGCTTCTGTACAGCCTCCCCTCTGATGATGTGCTTTTGGCACGAAAGGCCTAAGGAGGAGCTGTACAGAGCGTGACGTCATTCGCACCGCCGGAGCCACGAGGAGGCTCGGCGGACATCTTTACTGAGGGTCAGTCACTGCTACCTTATCCTTGTTAACCTGTATGGGTCTGGTCTTGCATGCTACCCTATATATATTTTTATGCTAAGGCAAATAAATTCCTTTAACATACTACACTATCTCTGGCACCTGTGTTTTTTCTGGGGCTCCTATTTGGAGCTGTTACCCCCACAGAGAAGGTGCCATTACCACTTAGTGGAGAGAGTCCCACCACCATTGTGAAGTACCTGATACACCTTAAGGAGGACCTCAGGATCTGGTTTGAGTCTTCAGGGACCTACCGTGAGAGGGATGCATGCTATCTGAATGTTGGAGGATCTGACATCTGGAATGATTATTCCTACATGCGCATAATCCATGCGTTTCTGGTGAGTGCGCATTGCTACTATTTAAGGCCGCAAGAGCTTTGAAAGTCTGCACCCTATATAAGAAACCACGGCTATTATCACATTGACTTTTTGGACTGTTTTCAGTTTATATTCTTCTAGCGCTGCACCATATTACCTTTTGTTTATACTTTACATTTAAAGGCATTGTGGTTGCCTTCGGTGCTTTAGCTGCTGTGTTCAATAAGAGCGCTCACTATTATTCATTTTTACCTACATTAGGGATAGGCTACATGTTCGAGTCAAACATTCGAACGATAAGGGCGTTCAGTGGGAAGTTTGCCCGCACACCCCACAATGCAATGATTGCATTGTGATTGGCCAAACAGGTCAGGTGCAATGCTTTGGCCAATCACAACTGAGTTCACAGGAAGAGCCATGATTTCAGTAAAAGAAATAAAAAAATGTGCTAAATTGTATTGAGTTTGAATTACTATGGCCTCATGCACACTGGGCATAAAAAAACCTCCAGTTTTATGGGCAGTTGACTTTTTTTCCGCATCTAAATGCCCCTTCATGTTAACCTATGTGTCAATACACAAATAAGTGTTTATAGACATATTAGAAGAGTAATGTTTAGAGGTTGAAAAATAAACATTACTTGTTTAATCAGGAGAGAAGCATTTGAACAGATAAAACGCTTACCATGCCTCAACACACCCAAACATTAGGTGTGTAAAGCGCATGAGCGTTAATTCATGTCAATGGCCAGAATACATTAATATTGTGGTGAATGGAATGAAGGAGTGCCCAAATGTGTTTGGAAAACACAGCTTTAGGTGGATTTTTAAGCTGCTTTTCTCCTGCTAGGCTGGGCAAATATCAATGAGGTCTAAAGGAGAAGGAGAGGAAGGAAAGAAGGGCATATTTGCAAAGAGAATTTTCATTTTGCATGGGAATTTTCACTTAGCTTAGGGAATGTGGTAAAAATTAATTTGGCAAAGAATACCCAATCACATACAAAGAAAATATGAATGTAGCACTACCCCCTTAAGGGTTGCTGATGAATTTGGGTTCCCCTATAGTCCTCCACAGTCAGGCAATCTGCATTCTTTACACAAACCTGCATTCAAAGTCAGAAACCAGTCCTTCAAGCGGAGTTCCAGTCCCCCCCAAAAGAAATTTTCTAAAAGAAGATCCACGATGACATTACAAATAACAATCAGAAATATTAAAAACATTGAAATAACTTTGCAAATCGTTCATACTTACCTACATCTGTGAAGCAGGGAGTCGCCATGATGGCTGTGGGCATCTGAAGCCCACAGGTGTTAACTTCCTGAATTTGTGCTGCTGGCTATCCCAGCATGCAATGCTTGGTGCGACATGTGCAGTACAGGTTGCCATAGCAATGGTGGGGACGGATGAAATTCCCGCCCCCCGCCCCCGTCAGGCAACCTGTACAGCACTTCAATACTGCAGGCATGTCCTCCTCTCAGCATGGACTCTGGTAAAATGTTGTGAAGCACCGCCCATTTGCGTCATATCCAGTTTCCAAGTCTTGAGAGCACAGGAAACCAAAGGACTCCTGGGATACAGGAAACGACATCCCAGGAGATCTTGCAAATCGCCGATCTATGTCATCGCCTAGGTGGTCAGGACCAGAACTGCAGGCTTGCAGAAGATAAAAAGGTATGTATAAAAAGAAAAAAAAAATTCCAACTTGTGCTTCTTTTCACAGGGACTATCTAATAAGGCCAATTTGTAAAAATGGGTGGAACTCCGCTTTCAGCTTTTGTTTTGTTGTTTATTGAGGGGATTTAGAACTGAGATAGGGTAAGGGGGGTATAGGATGCACAAGGGAACCGATAACTGAGGACAAATTACCTGAAACTTTTCACAACTTCTCTTTTGTAGCACAGTCTCTGTTGGAGAGCTAGCCAGCATCTCCTTGATGTACCACCCCAGACCCTAGATGAAGTTCTCCTCTTCACCCAGCAATCTGGTGGTTTTCCTGAGCAGGGGATCTGGCTCCTGTTACTTTAAATGGGTGAACAGTCACTAGTAGGGGGCTTATCTGGTTTCCCACCAGAGTGCTCCTTCCCCTATCCACCTAGGGTGTTCAGGTGTACTCACTCACACTCTCTCCTGTACCACTTGCAGGTTGGCTGCTGCTACCAGGCGGGGCTACTCCTTCCCTGCCATACAGGTGGTCCTTATTCAGGGGACCAGTGAACTCCAAGTTTTCCTCCTTTAGAGCTCTAGGCTTACAGGCAGGCCCCATCCCACTAAGCCTCCTGACAGCCTTCTTCCTCAGCCTCCCATCTTCCTCTCCACACTTCTCTCCTTCTTCAACCCAACTTCCTCTACTGAGCAGGCTCCAACACTTTCAAGAAAGTCCCAGGCCCCTGCCAAACCTTCTATTGGGGATTGGCTCTGATCCCTCAAGAGTGCAGCAAGCCACTCCTCAGATCCATCAGTTTCACCTAATTTTCAAAGCTAAGGTGTGATTCTCTTGAATAGTGAAAGTTCAGCCTATACTTCCTTAGTAAACTCACCCCATTGTCAAGTTTTACAGATATATGCTGCTAAATTTGGTATGGACATCGATGACCTCCAGGCACAAAGGGTTAAAAAAAAGTATAATGTTATTTGGAATGTATTGGGCCTTTGTCCAACTGCTTAACACAATGAGCTCAAACAGCAACTAACTATACTCACCACTAAACAGAGGGTCTGTGCTGGTAATATGTTTCCAGGAACAGCTTTTCACAGATGGCGAACAGATCAGATTAAGGACCATGGGTTCTCAAATATTTGCTAACTAGTTGGAGCTGGTTATCAGTTGGCACCAACAAAAGCAATCAAACAGATAATCCGCTAAGCTGCCTGCAGCTGATTATGCCTTGTACACACGTTATTAAGTTATTAGTATCCTCAAGAAATTCTGCCAGTCTTGAAATGGCTGTTTCACAGCAGGTGCTGTAAAGCAGGCTTCAATTCTAGCAGCATTATCAGTAACACATACTTACACGCAGCTTCAGGGGCATAATACAATTTACTCCAGAATTCCAGCTGCTCGTGGTCTCATTATTTTTCTTTATCAACAATTTATTATGCCTATAATATTAAGCTGTTATTTACTAATTACCTAAGAATTTTAAGAATGCACATTAGAGGTTTAAGGGGACAATGGCATATTTTTCTTTTATGTGTCTTTTTGTAATTTATATTGCTAAAGTGAAACCTTAATTTTTAAAAAAAATTATATATATATATATTTTTTTTTTTCAAGCTGAGAATACGCATTGCAAGTATCTTAGCAAATGTTATTGCAGATTTTATCTGCTTCTTAATGGTTGACCTCATTTTCTGTACATTTGTTCAAATCTTTTAAAGTGAGTGCTAAGTGGGGACGAGCAGAGTGATTTCAGCAAAATTTATTTTTGCTGTGAAATGATCATCTTTGCCATTGGAGAAAGTTCACTCATCAAGCTGCTTAGGTAATATTTGCTTAAGAATATAAATAAAAATCTATTCTTTGTTATATTTTTTTTCTATATTTATTTGGAGGGTTGTGATCTTGGAAGATAGAGAGATTCCAAACTAAGGTAAAATGGCTTGGAGGAGTGGATCAAAATCGGATATTATTATTATTATTATTATATTATTATACAGGATAAAGCACCAAAAGTTTGCTCAGAGCTTTACAATATAAAGGGAGACAATACAGCAATGGTACAATTCAATACAAGAGGGTTAGGAGGGCCCTGCTTCTGGGAGCTTACAATATAAAACGGACGGGCTGGTGGAACAAAAGGTAATAACCGTTGGGGATGAACTAATGGGAGACATAGATCTGGCTATTAGCTGAAGGCAGGATAGGCTTCCCTGAAGAGATAGGGTTTCAGGGATCGCCTAAAGGTGGACAGTAGTAGGAGTAGGAGTAGGAGTAGGAGATAGTCAGACATACTGGGGAAAAGAGTTCCAGAGGATGGGAGAGACTCTGGAGAAGTCCTGGAGATGAGCATGAGAGGAAGAGACAAGAGAGCTAGAGAGCAGGAGGTCTTGAGAGGAGTGGTGAGGACGGTTTGGGTGATATTTGGAGACAAGATTGGTGATGTAGTTTGGGGTGGAATTGTAAATGGCTTTATATGTCATTGTTAATGTTTTGAATTTTATTCGTTGGGCAATGGGAAGCCAATGGAAGGATTGGCAGAGAGGGGTGGTGGACAAACAACAGTTGGTAAGGTGGATGAGTCTGGCAGCAGCATTCAAGATAGACTGAAGTGGGGATAGCCTGAGATTAGGTAGGCCAATGAGGAGGGAGTTACAATAGTCAAGGCGAGAGTTAAAAGGGGAGTTAATAAGTTGCTAAGTGGTTTCAGTGGTTAAAAAGATTAATGAAAGGGATACGTATAAGAAAATGAAGGTAACCTGAGCAAATTGGATAGTGCTCAAACAAACATTGGTACATGCAGGATTTATAGGCTGTGAGAGTAGGTTGGAAAATATGATAAATGGAGAATTGTGGTAAATATTAGATCACTATTGAGGAAATGGTTGGTTATAATTGGTAAGAATGGGAAAAAAAAGTGTGGCCTCCTGATGCACGTAGGAACAAGCTGGACCCAACTGGGTTAAGATTCCATTCACCAGCACGTATTTTGTTCTTGGGATGGGAGCAGGAGACTTGCAACTGTAGCAGGGGTGGTGGCAGTAGATACCTTGGAAGTAGGAGCAAAGTGATAAATATCTTTTTGATGTTGGATCTTTTCCAAATAGTTACCAAAAAGAAATGATTAGCAATATGGTATAAAGACTTCCTCTTTTGGGTGATCTATACCCTCTTCTTTTTAACATTGGTAAATCTGTTGGACCACCACTCTAATCTTCTACAAAATGTTACCATTGTATTTCAGAGATCCTATAAAGGTATCCTTTAAACATATTTTGTCTTCTTTCTCATGAGCTCCCTGCAGTCCTACCTGGCACCTAGGATACCTTGTAACCCTCAGGGGTACTGTTTCTATTAATGAATTCAATTCTAGAATGTACATACATAATGTAGATTTGTTTGCTATATGGATTCCCCGTGTAAACATTTTGTATTGGTGGACATGTAATAGGGTATATTTATGTACAGGTGAAACTCAAAAAATTTGAATATCGTGCAAAAGTTAATTTATTTCAGTAATGCAACTTAAAAGGTGAAACTAATATATGAGATAGACTCATTACATGCAAAGCAAGATAGTTCATGCTGTGATTTGTCATAATTGTGATGATTATGGCTCCACGGCAAGTGAATCCTATCACTGAAGCAGTAATGGTATAGGACTTGGTATTTCTCTATGGTATCCATGTCATTGTGATGACTGAGGTGTGATCAATTATACTACCCATGGGCAATCATGATGCTAATGAGATTTACCATAACCAGGATCGAAGCCCCTGAGGGTCATAACCGTTTTAAGAAATCCACTTTAAAGTCAACATACTCCATATAATATGTGTATATGTCTGCCAATCAAAATCACCATAGATGGAAGATATAATTGTTGAAGTTCCGTAAGTGGATACGGTTGTATAATCCAGGGAAGGATATTACAAATTGTATGAACCTCCCTCTTACACTGAGCCGTCAGTTGGACACATCATATTGGAGATAAAGATAGAAAGTCCCAGACGCTGCATCAACATACATATGTAATCCAGAGGAGGATATCTGTAATGGCAACTATATAAAGATGATGGCTTCACCTCCCTCTGGTGCCTGATATTGGGGCACCATCCAGAGGATGACATAAACCAAGAAAACCCCTCATACATTGATGGATGACATTCTTGTCCGGGACACATCCATAAAAAATGCTTTGATTAGGTTTGGTGATTGTGAAAACAGAGTTTCTCCAAATTT
This sequence comes from Staurois parvus, assembly GCF_062004578.1. Taxonomy (NCBI): domain Eukaryota; kingdom Metazoa; phylum Chordata; class Amphibia; order Anura; family Ranidae; genus Staurois; species Staurois parvus. The sequence goes on from NW_028318005.1 coordinate 3,841,514, forward strand.
GATAGAGTGGAAGCATGAAAAATTATGTTTTTAAGCAGAATTGGATACCAGTAAGGCAGTCCCCTTTAGGTGCATAAGCACATGAGCAAAGAAATCTCTGCCAAAAGTTAGCAAAAGAGGAGCATCAAAAGCATCAAAGTGGTGATTTAGGAAGAGTTAGATAACAATAGAGGCAGTCCCCTTGAATACACATATCCAAGGTTGGTAGAGTTAAAGCATCAAAAGATAATTGATGGTAGAATTGGAGTACTTATCACATTGTGGAGGTCCATTGAAGATTTTCTGGGGGGCCTGGGAGTATGGTAAAATCTCATTCTTGACCGGTTTCACCAGTACAACCGGCTGCCTCAGAGGTAGGCTCAGAATTGTTTGACATGCTGGAAAGGAATGTCAAAAAGGAAGCATCTAACTTATGCCAACGATTTACTAGGCGAGGGTATAAAAATAAATGGATGGCAAAGGCATATCATAGAGCAAGGGATGCTGACCATGAGGAATTGATCTTTGGACCCAGGGGAAGAGTTTACAGTGATCAATAAACAATTAAACTCAATATACATTATACAGAACTATCAGGACTATAAAAGGTATTTGTGCCAAGCATTGGCACACCCTCAAGGAAGATTCCTCAGTTGCGAAATACATCAATATCCATCTGAACCTGATTTATAGAAAGGCCAAATCCTTAGCTGACCTATTGGTTCATAGCTATATCCATAACTAGTTTTGTTATTATGCAGTTTTTCAATATACAGTATTACCATTTTTTTACTTACAATTTTCTAGGTTTTTTTTTTTAATTAATTATTTAAAGGTTTTTAAAGAGATATAAGCTTGATGTATTTGACCTTTGAAGTATGGTATCATGAAAGTCCCAACTTTCAGAGTACAGAGCACCACACTGGGGATACAGTGTTGGCCCACCTTATAGAGGAAGAATATTTTGAGGTACTCATTTCAAATGATTGCAAAATGAGCAAACAGTGTGGCCAGGCAGTGCGAAAAACTATTAGAATTCTAGGATGTATCACTAAGGGGGTCACCAGCAGGAAGAAGGAGGTCCACATTCCCCTATATAGATCTTTACTTAGACCTCATTTAGAATATTGTGTCCAGTCCTGGAGTCCTCACTTACAAAAAGATATTGAAAAGATAGAAGTAGTCCAGAGAGGGGTAACAAAAATGGTCTGAGGGATATCAAAAGAGAACTGAATATGTACAGTCTGGAGTAAAGAAATGAAAGGGAATACATGATTGAAACCTTTAAATACATCAAATGGGTTAATACGATTCAAGAGGGTAACTCAACATGAAAGGATAATTGATGTTTGGAATAGACCTTCAGCAGATGTAGTGAGTCAGTCAACATGAAGTGGCTTCAAACATGCTTCAGACAAACATACTGTAGATCTATACTCAAACAAAAAAGTTAACAAAAAAAATACAAAAAACACTATAAATTGAAAAAAAAAAACAGGAACGCTCAGACTTGATGAACCACTTGGTCTTTTTCTGCAATCACTTTTCTATTATTATTATTATTACTATTATACAGGATATCCCTCAGACCATTTTTTATATAGCGCCAACAGTTTTACAATATAAAGGGAGACAGTACAGTTACAATACAATAAAATAAAAGAGGGTTAAGAGAGCCCTACTCATAAAAGCTTATAATCTATGTTTCTATGCTCTATTTTGACTAATGTTACATTGTGTGATTTTGGACATTTAGACCATTTTGTCATTCTCTATATACTATTTTCAAAGATGTCAATATTTTACTTCAGAAGCTCTGATTATATATTATACAAATTAATATTCTTATCAGATAATATATCATGTCAGTAAAAAAAAATTTGATAACCCTCTTACCGTCATGGAAAGTAGGAAGGCCATTGCTTTATACATGCGTAAAACACCTACGGTAATCCCAAACAAAGCAGTACACAATACCCAAGGTCAAAGTTGCACATGTAGTCCTTTTGTGACAAGATTTTTATTCCTAGCAGAACATTAAGTGGTTTAACCAACATATCAAAATGAAATGTATTTAGCCTGTTCAAGGCTTGCTTGATAGACTGTTCGGGGTTTATTTACTAAAGCTGGAGAGTCCAAAATCAGACTCCCTTCTGCATAGAAACCAATCAGCTTCTAACCTCAGCTTGTTCAATGAAGCTTTGGCAATGAAACCTGGAAGCTGATTGGTTTCTATGCAGAAGGGAGTCTGATTTTGGACTCTCCAGCTTTAGTAAATAAACCCCTTCATGTCTACCATTATCTCCCTGTTTGTCCAATAGAGATCCAAGTAAACGTCATGTGCAAGTACAGTATCTGTTTTGCCTTTGCCTGAGCTTACATGGTGCTAATGACCCACCCATGTAACAATGCTTACACACCCACCGTTGGGTCATAGGGAAAAGTGAGGGGTCACATGCTCCCTCATACTTCAACAAATCAAGTGTTTCACAGGGATATGAATGGGGTGCCAGGGGAGCATGCGGCTAGAAAATATTTGCACTGAGTTGTCAAAGTAAGGGTTCATATTAGGGTTAACACCATTTCTTAGCAGCACATGGGCAGCTTAGCGATTACCATTAATTTAAAGGATTGTGGTCCCATCATACTGTGCATAACAAGCATTATATACTGTATATAAATAAAAGGATTTAATTCACACGGTTTATTTTTCCACAGTTTTTCTTAAACTGCTTAGCAAGCCATTGTGTTTCCCAAGTGGGAAACAGAAGTAAAATTCTGGATTTCTTAAAACGGTTACGACCCTCAGGGGCTTCCATCCTGGCTATGGTAAATCTCATTAGCATCATGATTGCCCATGGGTAGTATAATTGATCACACCTCAGTCATCACAATGACATGGATACCATAGAGAAATACCAAGTCCTATACCATTACTGCTTCAGTGATAGGATTCACTTGCCGTGTAATTTATATTATAATAAAAAAGTTACCAGAATCAATAAAATATTTATAGAGTCATAAAAGCTACAGTTCAAATGTAATACAAATGTACATTTTACCAGGGTTCCTCATAGACATACAAGTGAATATTTGTATTTTATGTAGAACCCCTGACTGCATCTAAAAAATACAATAATATAAACGCCACATTAACAATCCAGGGACATTAAAGGGAAGATTAAGCTAATGAGAACATTAGTGAATTCATTGTTTCTATGCAAGACGAAAACTATTACTTTAGTAGAATTGAAATGGCGGTTGGTCCTCAGACCATGGAGGATCAGATAATTCCACAAACATCTTGGAGTAAAAGAAGTCTCATTGATTTGCTTATATAATGGTAATTGCCAAAGGATAAAGAAATAAAAGAAGAAAAAAGACAGTGGAGTAGGCAAGCAGGAAGGTAGCTGATAAGAAAGTAAATATAATGGGAGATGCAAGAACAATTTACAGTTCCATTCAGTTGCTAGGTCACAGTTAGAATAGAAAGTGAAAAATGGACCTGCTAGGAAGTAAGGGTCATTGTGACAACGTTTATTGGAATATTATTATGCTTATTTAAACTATTCTGCTTCAACATTTCAAATATATCTTTCTTTTTGTTACTTTAACTGCTTACTATTATAATGTTTAAAAAAAAACATACAAGACTACTTCTTGCTCTAGCCTTCTGTTCCTTTTCAACCTCTTTTATTTGATGACATCTGTTGGAAGGCAATGGTTGAGATGTTGTTGGTATGGGGTGAATAGGTTAGGCTAAGGTTAGAGCTAGGGTCAGGCTAGGATGAGGACTAAGGTTAGGAACTACAGTTAGGTCTGGGTCAGACTTAGGGTTGACAAAAGAACTAGGACCTAACAATGTAAAGGTAAAGGTTTTATCTGCAGATTTTACTGAAGGGCTTATTTAAAGTGGAACTTTACCCATAACATCTTTATAAAAAATAATGTTCTTTAGCAAAGAATATACATTCCATGTTAATAATTATGGCACCAAAATAGTATGTGCCTCCAGCATTGCTCCTGTTTTTTTTTTTTTTTGCTGGATGCTGCCATTTTGCTGAAGTCCAGAGCCTCTGATCTGTAGCATATCCTTATGCTGTTAGAACATCGGCCTCTACATGATTGGCACATTGCCAAAAAATAGAGAGCAACTGATCATGTGCAGAACGGTGAGACGGTGTGTTACTAAGTATAAGCACTTATTTTCAATGTTTTATGTAGTTATACCTGCAAAAGGGGCAAGCATGAAGTGATCTATCAGGACCTAATTTTCTGACTGAAGTTCCACTTTAATGTGATGGACATTATTACTGACCAATGGGGAGGACACAGCTAAATTTTGGACATGCATGTTCCATAAAGTAACGCAGTGCCAAATAGCAAAAAATGGCCTGGTCAGGAAGGGGAGTGAAATCTTCCAGAAAGCAAGTGGTTACCCACTTAAATTCCAGAAGATTTTACCCCCTTCATGACCAGGCCATTTTTTGCTATTTAGTACTGTGCCACTTTAACACCTTCCTGCCTGGCCTATAGCAGATTGACGGCTGGGTGGGACACTCGCCGTTGTGACTGGGTGTCATATGACGTCCTGTGAAAATGAGCCGCTCACGCGGTCGCTGGGCCACGCGGTGGCGCAATCTGTCACCGCCTGTGTCCATGGCCCGTTGCCAGTGTCATGTGACTGCTGTGACCAATCACAGCAGATCACATGTCAATTCTATACAATGGATGGCTTCCTTTCATGCCATCCATTGTATACAATTATGTTGTTAGCTGTGACCGGTCAAGGCAGTCACATGATACAGACAGAGCCAATCTCAGCCCATCTGTATCATGTGATGAGCTTTGCCCAATCACAGCTAATCACAACAAAAGACTGAATGAATCAGTTTCATTCAGTGACAAGGATTGCAAATATCAATGAAATACATTGGTATTAGCAATCATAATGTGTTAAGAAAAAAAATCCTGATCACTTGCCCAGAGTAGTTCAATGTTACTATGGTAACACTTTATTGTGCTGAAAAATAAAATAATAAAAAAAAGAAAAAATGTAATAAAAAATAAAAAAATACAAATTAAATTAGTATTATTATTTTCACTAAAGAAATATAGCAGAATACATTTTGAGCTAAATTTATGAATACATTTTATTCATTTGCAAAATTTTATAACAGAAATGAAGAAAAGTGTGTTTTTTTCAAAAGTTTCAGGTGTTTTTTGTTTTATTTAGCAAAAAATAAAAAAAATTCAGTGGTGATTAAATACCACTAAAAGAAAGCTCTATTTGTGTGAGTGTGAAAAAAATGATAAAAATGTCATATGGGTAGAGTGTTGCATGACCGCGCAACTGTCATTCACAGTGCGACAACGCTGAAAGCTGAAATTTGGCCTGGGCAGGAAGGTGGTATAAGTGCCCGATATTGAAGTGGTTAAATGATACGTTTACTTTTAACCACATGCCGCCCAGCCACTGTAGAAATATGGCGGCAGGGCGGCACGGCTGGGCAAAAGCACGTTTTAAAACGTGTTTTGAAAACAGGTAGGGGGCGCGTACGAGGCCTCTGCCGCCCTACCTGTCCCGCCGAACACAGCCGCGGATGTCAGTCGCCGGGTCACATCCGGTCGCTACCGGCTATGTCCCGGCGATCGGCGGCAATCGCTGACAGAGAGCACAGCTGCAGTAGCTGTGCTTTCAGTCAGTTCCCTGACAGCTCCAGGACACGCTGATCGGGACAGAAGAGTGTCTCTTTCCCGATCAGCGGTGTTCCCTGCAGTACACACCCCTGACCCCTAGTAAAACACTCCCCTCACACAGTTAACCCTTTCCCTGAATAATAAACTTAACCCCTTCCTCCCCAGTGCCATTAGTACAGTGTCAGTGTTTTTTTTTTTTTTTTGCACTGATCACTGTATTGGTGTCACTGGGGATGTCAGTGACCCCAAGTCAGTACCCCCCAATGTCAGAATGTCCGCCGCAGTCCCGCAGTCCTGCCATAAGTCGCTGATCGCCGCCATAAGTCACTGATCGCCGCCATAAGTCGCTGATCGCCGCCATTATTAGTATAAAAAAAACTAAAATTCCCAGTATCTTTCCCGCCATTTGTAAACGCTATAACTTTCACGTAAACCAATTAATTTACACGTTTTGGGTTTTTTTTTTAGTAAAGACATGTTGCAGAATGCATTTTGGCCGAAATTTATGACTAAATTTGATTTTTACATTTTTTTTACTGGACATGTTGTATAGCAAAAAGTCCAAAATATTGTTTTTTTTCCTCAAAATTGTCAGCCTTTTTTTTATAGCGCAAAAAATAAAAGCCGCACAGGCAATCAAATACCACCAAAAGAAAGCTCAATTTGTGGGGAAAAAAAGGATGTAAATTTCATTTATGTACCATTTTGCATGACTGCGCAATTGTCCGTTAAACTAGCGCAGCGCTGTATAGCAAAAAAATGGCGTAAATTGCAGTATCTATACCATAGTTTGTAGACGCTATAACTTTTACACAAAGCAATCAATATACACTTATTGTGATTTTTTTTTTACCAAAAACATGTAGCAGAATACATTTTGGCCTAAATTTATAACTAATTTTGAGTTTACTATATATTTTTTATAGCTGAAAGTAAAAAATATTGTTTTTCTTCAAAATGTTTGGCATTTTTTTGTTTATAGCGTGAAAAATAAAAAGCGCACAGGTGATCAAATACCACCAAAAGAAAGCTCTATTTGTGTGAAAAAAAGGACATAAATTTCGTTTGGGTGCAGCATTGCATGACCGCGCAATTATCAGTTGAATTAGTGCAGCACCGAGTAGCAAAAAGAGGCCTGGTCATTAAGGGGGGTAAATTCTCTAGAGGTCAAGTGGTTAAATAAATAAAAAAATGCCCATTTTTTTTTTTTGCAGTTAAAAAAATGTGCATTTACTATTTTTTTTTGAGCCTGGAAAGCATTGCACCAGGGATCAGCAGATCACTGGTGTCATGCAGGGCTCCAGGAGAATGTGAGTGTAAGCTATCTGTTCATATCTCATACAGAAAGATAGTTTTACACAGCAAGACATGATGAACTACCATGGCGCTCAACAGTGCCGTGGTACTTAGTTTAAAACTACAAGCTGATATCTGCAAAGCATGTTGCTACTTGTAGTTTATTCATTCACAGAACTCTGTGAATAAATGAGGCAGCCGTGCGGGCGGAGCCCTGCAAGGCTATGCTGTTTTCAAAAAGTGACAGCTAGTACAGGGAACTTCTCCCCATGCTGCTGTCACAGGTAGAGAGGGCAGCAAATTTTATGATGAAATTAGATTTTTTAAAATTTTTTACTCGATATGTTTAATAGCAAAAAGTCCAAAATATTGTTTTCTTCTCAAAATTGTTGGTCTTTTTTTGCTTATAGCACAAAAAATAAAAAACGCACAGGCAATCAATAACCACCAATAAAAGCTCAATTTGTGGGAAAAAAAGACGTAAATTTCATTTGGGTGAAGCGTTGCATGACCGCGCAATTGTCAGTTAAAGTGATGCAGTGCCGTAACACAAAAAATGGCCTAGTCAGGAAGGGGGGGGGGGATCCTCAGGAGGGCAAGTGGTTAAAGTGGAACTTCACTCTCTCAATCAACACTGATTATTTTTAATCCTTATGCTGCCAGCATTAGTAAGTAGATTGGAAAGTATATTATATTTACCTGTTTTAAATTTTTCTTTACATTTTTTCAAATGCAAATGATGTCATACATCCAAAGAGTCTTCAGGTGGGGAGGAGGGGTCTTCTCAGCTAAGTACATCCCCCATGAAGAAAAAGAGAAGAAGGCTGATTGCACTTCAACGATCTAGTGGATAAAACCTTATTTATTGGATTCTTCAGAAGGTAAATAAAAAAGACATTGCAGCTCCCATAACGGACACAGAACAGTAAACACATTTCACACAAAAAAATTAATCATTACTAAGCACACCCCCATGCCTGCATGCCTAAACTAAGGGCAGATGGTTTCCAGGTAGTAAATGCTGCATAAATCATCTGCCCTTACTTAAGATGGCCACTATTAGAAATGCTAAGGGGTTTTTCCAAAATGATTTCCCAGCAAAACAAAGCATGGAGACATACAAGGATGTATTGGTGAGTTTGCTTTGAATAATAAAGATGGAATAAATAGCATTTTTGGTTTGTGGTGTGTAGTTCCACTTTAAAGTACTATAAACTTTTTTTGTTTTGAGTTAGTGTAAGAGATAATTATAACCCCTGTCAAAGAGTCACATTGGGGAGATTTCTCTTCACTTCCTGTCCTATAGCCAAAACAAGAATCAAAAGGAAATCCTTCCAAAGTGAGGGAAACCATGCTTGTCACCAGAACTAGTGTCTCCATTTAAATATTTTCCGTTCTGGGAATGACTGAAAATTTGTGATTTTCTTTCACTTTTAAATTTTTATTGATAATGGTAAACAGGACAAATAGAGTGGATGATCTCCTTAATGGGGGCGCAGACAGCAATGAAACCCTGATAGGTGTTCTTTCTAATCTCTCTACACTCTGAAACTAAATAAAACAGTTTAGTTATACTCTAAAATGCATGCCTAACCAAAACGTTATACATTTTGGATACAGTGAGGAAGGATTAGAATCCCTGTTGTGTTTTTATTGTTTATTTTATGTTTTTATTTAGTTTATGTTTATTGTGCGTTTATTTCTATCTGGGGCTCTGTTAGAGAGAGTTGCCCTTCCCTTAGGCTAGATTGACATCTTTGCATGTCATAAACGTGTGCAAAATTGCAGGCTTTCCCAACATGCAGAGAAACATGCTGTACTTTAGCAGATGTGCCAGGATGCTATAAGTTCTTAAAGTGTTACTAAACCCACAATAGTCTGTATATGCAGTAAAGCATGCTTGTTATACTCACATGAACCTAAGGGATTAATCCTCTGCATTGTGTAAAAAGGCCATTTGATCCTGAATTCTATGATCCTCCCCTTCGTCCAGTGCCCCCCTCTTATCTCCTGATAAGACATTTTGTGTGGAGTCACTCTGCACATGCTCAGTTTTGTGTGTGTATTTAGATAGGGTTTTTTTTCTTGGGAGAGTGCTTGTTCAAATGTCCACATCTTATCTCCTGATAAGACAGACTGAACCGTAGCCATTCTGCACATACTCAGTTTAGTGTGCATAGCTAGAGAAGTTTTTTTATTTGTTCTTGGGAGAGTGCATGTGATCAAACAGGGCCAATCAGCACTGTCCAAACAGAGGTCAGGGGTTTTGCATCATCCTAGAGCAGAAAGAAAACTCCTCCTACAAGCCTTAACCAGTGCTCGGCTGGACACTGATAGAAGTCACAAGACTGCTCTAACTGCTGATGAGAAAAGGTATTTAGCAGTTTATATTTACTAAAATAATTGCACTTTCATGTTCTGTGTACTGTGGGAGGCCAGATATAGTGAATGCAGGGTTTAGTAACACTTTATTGGCACATGCATGGATTGGCAATCGCTTTGTATTTTTGGGCGCACCAAATTGCAAGGTGCCAAAGCACCATGCGGTTCTGTGCAACACAGTTTTCCAAAAAAAGACTACTTTTCTGGAGTCTCTGTTGGGCAGGGCAGTCCATTGAAATGAATGGGCTGCTCTACACACAACCGCACAAATGTGAACCTAGGCCTACAGTACCGCTGACATTTTACCAGACAGGAAGTTAGAGAAACTCCTCAACAGCGCAGACAAGGAAAAAAAACTTCTTTTTAGTAGAATACAAAAATGTTAGACCCCCTCCATGACAAATGTTTCTATCTGTATCCCTGTAGCAGATTTTCTCCTACTACCTGGCTGGTAAAACCCTTGTCAGTTGGACAGAAAGTGAGCCCAGATGGTAGTGAAAACCAGCGAGGGGTTCTAACCCTTTCTCACAAAAGCACCATGTATCATAAACAATTGCTGGTATTTCTTTCTTATGTTTTTTAAATAAAATATTGTTCTCAATTTTTTTCCATCATTTGTGGTACATCAGAAGTGCTGATCTTATGAGGCCTCTTTGTAACCAGTTACTGTCAACATGCCTTCCAGCATCTGCTACATGTCATTTGTCAGAGTAGACATTCTGAAAGTGAAAACAGTGGAATATGTCTTTGTAATGTCAACTGGCACAGATACATGTAGTCTCAATGAGGAGCAGGAATTGTACAATCAGATTGTAGGGTGTGCGGCCTTCTTAACACATTGCATATGCTTTGCTGAGTCTTACCTACAGAAAGCCTGAGATTTTAAAAAAAATGGCATTTTAAAATATATTTCTCAAAACTGTCAGATTCAGAATTGTTTTTGAAATGTGAATTTGGATGATGCAGGAAGCAAACACAGAGATTGTTAGACAGCGCAAGCCCCAGGAAGAACACACTTACGGCTTCCTTAGGCTACATTCATACCGGCGATTAGGGCCAGGAAGAATTGTAGTGGCAGTTCTCCCATTGGCTCTCAACAGGTAAGTGCAGTGGCCGGCCAGTTCAGTATAATGAGAGGCCATTGGTGGTCACACCAGGGGTGGACTGACCATTTGGAAACTTGGGCACTGCCCGAGGGCCCAGGGTCAGTAGGGGGCCCCATGAGATGCCCCTGGTACCTTTTTCATAGGCTTTTTTGAGTTTGGGCAAGGACACAGGGGCCCCATAGTCCCCTATTGCCCGGGGGCCCCATGAGTTGTCAATCTGCCCCTGGGTCACACTTATTCATGGCTCTGCACATCCAGAGATTGTGTGAGATGATCGCTGCTGGATGCATACAAAGTACTTCCAGTACTGATCACCGCAGGCAATTGCTGGCTGTGCAGATGGCTGCAAATAGGTGTGGCCACCAATGACCTGTCATTATAGTGATCGGGGCTGGCGGCTGCTCCTACATGCTGAGAGCCACTGAGAGCTGCAGACAGAACTGTTGCTACAATTCGCGCCGGTGCTAATTGCTTGTGTGAATGTAGCCTTACTTGTAATAAATTGTGAAAGCATCCCTGTGTCACTGCTGGCTCCAGATTTTGCAAAACCGGCCAAGGGCTCCTCCCATCTGCTTCATACTCAGAGATGACTTAGGGTACACACAGGGGTATATTTACCACAAGGCAAACAAGGCACTTGCCTAGGTTGGCATTTTTCAGGGGGGCAGCACCTCCCCACCAGAAGAAGGGATGAAAGAAGGGACATGCATGCCATAGGAACCAGGTGGGATCCGAGAGAGGGTGCGGGCTGCTTGATGGTGTATGTAGAGCTGTGAAGATGAGTGTCTTACTTTTTATTGCTGGGGGGGTAGTGGAAGGCTCTCCCAGGTGGGGGCAAGGGTGTTGTTGGTCAATGTCAGGCTCTCTCCACGGGAAGAGGAAGGGGGGGGAGTGTTGGTTGGTGTCCGTGGGGGCTGATGATTTTTGTGTTGCCTAGGGCAGAAAAAAACCTAAATACACCACTGGGTACACACATACACCTGTAGAGGGAGAGACACCACCATCCTAGTTACTCACACTCACCTATCCTGAGGCCCACCACCAGTAATAATGGAATGTTCACACGTGAAGCTTTTTAAACGATTTAGTGCCGGTTCACATATATACGGATTGGATGTAGTTTGAACCACATTCAATCCGTATGACATGTGAAATACCATTGCTTCCTATGGTGCCTGTTCACATATGTTCGGAGCACTGGTGATTCAGTGCGGTTTGAAAAAGAGTCCTGTACGATTTCTGAGCAGTGCCTTCAAGTTCTGGTGCAGATTACAGGTTGTTGACTTCAGTGGGAAATTTCTAAACCGCATATATGTGAACAAGATAAAGTCCTGAGCTAATCCTGTCCTGTGATGTAAACCTGACCTGAACTGCTGAACTACTGTGTCAATTAAATATGTGAGTAAATAAATAAGTAAATAAATAAATAAGAGATCACTCAATATAAGTGAAAAAAATACATATAAAGTCCATAAAAAGTCTGTTCCACCAAATAAATCTTGTAATTCCCAAAAAGAAATCACCACGTGCAAAAGAATGGAGTTCCCCCTTTCGGGTATGCACTCATCGAATAGCCATTGCCCCCCATTCTCATGGTTGGCTGGAATTGCTTATTAAATAAATCCAGATGGGAAGGAAATCAACCGGTATCGATACTGGTTGATTTCCTTCCCACCTTGATTTATTTACGCCATCCTTTTGCACGTGGTGATTTATTTTTGGGAATTACAAGATTTATGTTGAGTGATCACTTATTTATTTATTTACTCACATATTTATATACCTTTTGCGCTACTGAAACACTTTGAGGGTTCTTTTGTTGGTCATATTGATTATATTAGAAGTGGCAGCATTGTTCATTGATATCTGTATTTTATTTATTTATTATTTATTGTTTGTTTTTTATTTATTTAGTATCACACATCTAGCGAAAAAGTTTTGCTTTTATATATACTGTGCCAAGTAGCTTGTTAAACTTGAGCTTCAAACTGTACTGCTCTTTCTGTAGTAGTAGCATAATTCGGATCTTTTCATCACATTCTCCATCTCTGTAAATTCATGTGCAGTAAATAGTTCAACAAGTACGTCAACACCAAATGTCCATCCAACTCTTCCACTTCCTCAGTGTAGGTCCTCTATTAATGAGTACCCTATCAGAGGCTCTATATCCTACCCCAAAGGGTACTCTCCTTTCCAGGCTTACATTTCATATATCAGGGGTAGCCTGTACCCATTACTCCCCTAATACCCCTGCAGCACCAGATTATATAGGGGTACAGTACTCCACTCACTGTCTACACCCAAAGGAGGGACCTTACTAAAAGGGGTACTAACCCCTGCTTGCACGTGTAACTATACGCAACAAAAATTAAATATATTTTCCAGGACGTTATCCAACACACACACAAATATGTTTGATTAGCCATGGTTACATTGTTATATTTATAAACAATTATTTAAAGTATATGAACATTGAACTTTGCTTTTAAGGGTGGCTAATGCATGTTCACTTGTCTGAATTTACACTCTGGGTAACATAGCTTACAAAAAGTTGCCCCACTGAAGTGTTCAATGGAACTTCAACAGGGAACATTTATTTTATCCTGGTCCCCCTCATGGTGCTAATTGTATATCCCTTTAGGCCCTGTGTGGGTTGGTCGATGTGAATGTCAGATGAGAGGTGGGGGGGTGTTGCTTTTCACCAGTTGGGGAGGGTTGATATGCTGCTAGGGTGGTAACATGTGTTATTGTGAATCTAAAGATCACCACACACCATAAAATCTTCTTAACTTCTATGCACCGGCCTCGACGCCGTGCGCCCGCACATTTGCATGCAATTAAGAAAAACATATGTGCTGAGAGTGCGAGCCCTGCGCACTCCCAGCACACATGTCCAGTACTCACGGAAAGGTCCCGATCTCCTCTTTCGATCGGGACCTTTGCCGATCATGTGACCGCCGTGACAGCGAATCACAGCAGTCACATGACCCTAAAACCCCGCCCCAGCCTCCCATCTTCTGAAGCCCTTAAAGGGCCGGGAGGCACCAGCGCCAAGGGGTTAAGATCTACCACCAGCTATGAAGTGCAAAGGCCTGCCTCGTTTTATACTAATTGGAAGGATTGTTTATGGTTTACCTCCTATTCCTAAAGCTTTGGAAAGACACTTTTCCCTGAATGAGGAAGGTAATGGTGTTTCTTTAAAAAAAAAAGACAGAAACATCACTAATAACTACATGATCATGTCTAAAAAATACTTAAAAAAAAAAAGATATATACATATATATTGAAGACTTTAAGGCATAAAATAAGCCTTACAAAGACCCATGATTGCTCATTTAAAACACACACACAGTATGGTATTTGAGCATCCATGAATCTCATTATGTAATATAAGGTCGTCACTCTACATCACATCTCTTTTGCCCTTAGGACGCATCACTGAAGAAAGAGAAATGTCACTACAGAGCAATCCTGAGCTGTTCTCCTATCTGGTTTGCTACTCCAGTTTTTTCTGCATGAATTAATTGAAGTGACCTGGTGTAAAATGTGATTGTTGAAATTAAAAACTATTATGTTCATTTTTTGTTATAGAAAAGTTATGGTAAAAAAAAGTAACACAAGCTTATTCATTAAAACAAACTAAAGGGCTATGATTATGCGCATCATTCAGTAAACAAGAGAAACTACACAGGAATTTTTTGTAAAGTGACACTGTCACCTCCAACAAATCTTCAGATAGTTCCTTGCAAAATAAGAAGTAATACTGCTACCTCTCTGGTAACCCACACTGCTGATCTTTACTCTTCATTATACTGTGCAACATTAAATTTGACTACTAAATAAAGCCCCAAATAAATTTTCTGGTTTACAGAAGTTTGAAACTGTTTACCTTTAATACAAATTCCCATCATCCTTCATTCTCAGAAAAAAAAAACAGGTGCATCCTGTGAGCTTTAAATTCCATCTGAGAACTGAAGGAGAGGAAGCCAGCCATCACACCACCAGCATATGTTGTGGACTAAACTTACATTCCATACACGCAGCATCGCTGGCGAGCATGGACTTATTGCCATCTGCAGATTAGTTTTTTACACACTTCATACATTGATTGTTGCATAACTCTCCTAGGTCTCCCACAGCACACACTGGTTCCACCCCATGACTTCCACATCACTGCGGTCTCCTACAGTAATATGGAGGTCAGCAGGAGGAACCAACAAGAGCTGCAGGGGACCAGGGAGATTGACTTAAGACGACCATTTCTGGCATAATAAATTCAGCAGTGGGAATAGTGGGATGGGTAACCTCCTCTTTATTACAGTATATGCTTGCTGAACACAGTTGATTTAACTCACCCAAGGGATGGGAAAAAATGCAACCTTTCGAGTGCATGGGTGGAGAAAACCTGGCTCCACATAGGGAAGAGGTGGTTGCGCTCTAAGCCTTGGGTGTTCCCCTCTTGGGTCCTCTCTCAGATTCTCAGGTGGGTGCAAAGAATAGTTTGATTGGCAGTGTTGCCCACAATAGTATGTGTAAAAATAGGTGGGAACCTTCAGCTTTACTGAACAAAAAGTTTCTTTAGGGGTTCCCTGAGATCCTCCCGATCTTGATAACATCATTTCTAAATTATATATGTTTGTTTTCACCATGAACTAAGGAAGTGGCAAGTTGAGCCATGAAACACGCTTTTATAAACAAGGATTTTTGGGGTTCATTTACTAAAACTGGAGAGAGCAAAATCTGTTGCAGCTGTGCATAGTAGCCATTCAGCTTCTAACTTCAGCACGTTCAATTAAGCATTGACAATAAAACCCGGAAGCTGATTGGAGCTGCTCTAGATTTTGCACACTCCATTTTTTGTGAAACTGGCCCTATGTCATGTAGCTCACATTATCATTTTATTTGGTGGGTTTATTTTAAATCTCTAAAAAAAAAAAAATCATGATTGGCTGGTTGTTGGCGCCAAACTGCTTACGTCTTTGCCCTGTGTCTTGTTGGATAGGACAGCTATCCACCTGCTGGTGGTTGTATCCCTTCCCAATATAGCCTCAGACTCCTGACCATAGTCTCTCTCACGACATCCCTGAATCAGAGGTATAGCGTTCAGGCAAACAATCTAGATCAATCCACGACAGGTGCAGGCTCTGGCAACAGGAAGAAGGGTCAGCCGCACACCGGAGGATTGATGAATATAGTGTGTATTTATTGATGATGATTGGTTATGTTTAATCACGAGATCGTGTGAAACGCGTTAACAGGTCCTGTATTCATGTCCTGGTGTTTTGTGTGTCCTATGGATCAATAAATATACACTATATTCATCTATCCTCCGGTGTGCAGCTGACCCTTCTTCCTGTTGCATCACAACATCCCTGGCCATAGGCCTTAATATTTAATAATAAAGGAATGTCCACACAAGAAATATGTTTTTGGCACTTTACTGTGGCTTTCAAAGATGGCCAAGACTTCTAACATGACATACTGACAGATCTCTTTGTTGCAGAACCCCATAAACAGAAGCAAACATTCTGCAGCTGTCATTTGGGTACAAGATACCAGCACATCATTTGTAGGCCATCTTCCCTTTGCATCTCCTCTCTCGTTAGGAGGACCACAGAGTTGGAACCATTTCCCTATGTATACCAAGTCCACAGCATGCCGCTTCTCTCACTGACTATAATCAAGGTGCTTATCATTTTTTTTTTTTTTTTTTTAAGTCCGTAAACGTGCAAACTAGAACGAAAAACCCGTAAGTGATCACAAAAAAAGTGCAAGTGCGAACACCACACGAAAAAGTGCACTTAGGGGTGTGCTTTTGTCCTACCCCTGAAGGGGCTGGACCATTACCCTGATCCCCCGGGGCACGAGGCTCCTGACAGGGACAAGGTTCCCATTTGGTCCTCCTGGCCAAAAGGCCTGGTGGACCACCGTTCTTTGTGTCCAGCCGAAGCCGGACACCCAGTACTTGGTCAGGGGGCTCTCCCAAAGAAAAAACCCCCTAGGGATCAGGGGAGGAAGGAACCAAAAGGCCACACATCCTCCCCCTAGACTTCAGGGCAGGCCCGAGGACCCACACCCTCCATCCTGTGAAAAAAACACACACATAAGCAAAAAAGTTACAGAACGTGGGAGTGAATAAATTAAATAAATAGAAAATAAAAAAGTGGACCGTGCCAAATTGTGCACAGACCAGGCCCTGAGGCCTGTAGCAAAAATTGCCCTGGTCCTAGCCAAAAGGTCTGGTCCTAAGGGTGCTTGTGCAAAAAGAGTGAAAAACAGTGACCTTGTGCCATCTTCACACTGTGGGGTCCCACACCCAGGTGTTACTAGTGGCACCCCTGAGGGCGTCTACTCAGGGGGCACTGAGTTTGTGGACTTTCTGCCTTCCCAGCCCCTGGCCAGACAAGGTAGATCCGTCCAAATCAGGAGGTACTGGGTCCTTCAGACGTTCCAAAGGGGAATTACTCCTAGGCCCCAGCTACGTGTGGGCGTCCCGGTTTCTGTTCCCCCCGTAATAGCCATCCAGACCCACATCATACCAGTGAGGGTACTATACAACAGCCATCCCCACAAAGCTAGAATGGCCGGGAGCACCCCCACTGGACACTGATAAGAACAGATACTACACTTGATCTTAGCCAAAAGGCCGAGAAGGTGCTTATCATTAGTATACCTAATTAGTATTAGTATGAAGTGTACACATACTCACTTCAGAGGACTATTAACCTGGCTTTTTGCATCCACTTGCAAAAGAGTCAGGGAGACTACAGCTGGATCTTCTGGATGTTGAACCAACTTATCTGGATCTTCAGCCCTGTGAAGAACCCTTGGCAGTAGCTTACTACATTTTAAAAGCTTTGGGGTGTTGGGCTCCCATGCCCTGTCTCACAAGGCCCCTGCCATCCTGGCATTTATATAGATACTAACGCCACCCACTACATCAATAGAGGAAGGTTTTTTCTACAAGGGAACCTAACACACAATTACATAGTTTCCTTTACCAAACTACTTTGTCAACCGGAAGGCTTTAGAGTCTGCTAGTAAGACCAAAAAGTAATTTAAAAAAGTATTATGTTTTTTTGTCTAATTCATTGACACTGCTGAGAGTTCAGTATGGCACTTTAAAATGCTAAACCGCAACTATGGCTGTTCCAGACTGTGAAGCACTAAACAACGGCTATCAAAAGCAAAGTCGCTGTAATTTTACTGTATTTGGTTCATTCTATATTATTTTTTTTTACTTAAAAAATATTGGCTGAGCAGGAATGCTCTAACTTATCTCTACATCAGGAACCATAGTGATCTGCTTCTGTCCTGGGGGAAGGCCAGACGAAAGGCAAGTGAACAGACAGCCCTGCCAAGTCCTCACAGGCACAGAATAAATGAAAGTTCAGCACACTTTCCTGTCATTTAAAGTGTTATTTCATTCATCTTTACAGAAAAAATAAAAAGGGGGACTTACACTGTACACCCTAACTGACACCCCGTCCCTGCTTTACTTACCTCTGGGGGTGCTGAGCTGTCAGTGCCCCTGCAGCGACTCAGCAGTCTAGGAATTGAAGCCCCCGATCTTCTCCCTCTTTTATGTGCAATGCTTCCAGGACAGACCAGTGACATTCGCCGTGATGGAGCTGACCAATCAGCATCGATCTGGTCTGTCCTTGAAACATTGTACGGAGAAGAAGAAGAGAAGCAGGGATTTCAAATCCCGTTCTTCTGGAGCAGCTTTAGGGGCACTGACAGCTCAGTATGCCTGGATGTATGGATGGGAGGGAGGTGGGTGGGGTGGGTGTACGTTGTTTGTTCACCTTTACATTTTGTCCAAAGAAGGTGAACTAACCCTTTAAAAGAGAAGTATGGAGTTTGCATTTTTTCCCCCAATTATACTTACCTAGGTGGATGCAGCATCGGTCCGATGTTGCATCTGTCCCATGCCGGCTCGAAGTGTGAGAACTCAGCGATCACATGACTGATAATCGCTAAGTTCTCACAGCCACTCTGAGCAGAGAGTGGTGACTGTCAGTCACCGCTCTCTGCTATGCCCCCCCCTCCAGCACTCACTGGAGCGCTGGGCTGTGGAGGGGGAGGAAGCAGGTGACTCAGGCTCTCAGTGTCTAACTAAGAGGCTGAGCCAGCTGCCGCTGCAGATTCTGGGGTTGATCTTGACTTTAAAGTCAGGATCTTTCCCCTGCCTGGACCAGCTGAGTAACGTCAGCCGACAACGGGCTTCGGCCCACTGTCAGATAAAAACAGGTCACAAGTATGCAGAATGAACTGCACTCCTCTGATCCAGAGAAGTACAACCAAAAGAGCTTTGGCATTACTTCTCCTTTAAGTCTTATGACAAAGCTCTTCTTGCTGGCTAAAAGCGATTTTTAATAGCGGGCTGAATGGCACTTCAAACACGCAGAAATTTTGCCACCATTATTGAGCAACAGAATCACTCTGCAATTGTGGCAAAATGCCCCATGTGAAGCTGTTCCTCAAAAGAAGCTCCTGAGCCTTTTTGGACAACAAGCTTCATGTGATGTGTTTTGCTACAACTGCAGCGCAATTCTGTCGCATGCCGATTGTAGCAAATATCACACTGCATTTAAAATGCTGTTAAGAATGAATGGCACCCAAACATGCGTGGTGCGTTTTGCCACATTTGAATTGCGAGGTAAATACTGTTCATCTATTCATAGCCCTGGCTAATGGCCCATTTAACCAGTGGGTGAGGCACAGCTCAGAGCATCAGCAACATTGTGTTGCAGGACTTCTGCAGCTTTGGTGCAGCTTCAGTGTGCTGAAAGGCCTTTGGCCACTTGGTTGCTGTTGGAGATACAACAGCATGTACTATATAGTATTGTGTGTTAATATCACTTGACCAGTAGATGGCACTCTACCCTAAGGTTCCAACTGTGCATATGTGTAAAACTTACTGGTTCTCTTGCTCTCTCTCTTCTTCTCTTCAAAAAACCAAGATGTCTGCTGAAATGTGTTGTATGTTTGAAACTTAAGCCACACAAGCAAAACAGAGTTCTGCCTCATCGCTACCAGTGTCTTCTCTAACACATAACCAACAGTTGCCACCAGCAGAGTTCTGCCCAGCATACATGTACTTTGGGAATAGTCAATCTATAGCTGTGGATTACAAATACCCTTTGAGACCCTTTTGCTGTGAGGGTGAACTTCAATGCAGGCCCTACTGCCTGCTTTCTGTATTAATATTCTGCTGGCCCGTGGTTGGACAGGGTCTGTACACAGCAATTAGGCTGCACTGGTATATGCATTGTTATTTGCAATATTTGCGCTATAAAAGTATTTACATTTGTTACTGTTTTTATTGCTGTGACAAAATCATTCCTTTTTGCTCACCTAGAACATTCTGGCAGAGAATGTGGGTTGAATGGTGCTGGCAGAGGAAATTTTTGGATTAAAACTAAATATTGCTTGCTTTAGTATTTTATCTTTAATGGGATATTCAATTTAATCTGTTATTTGTGGCTGGAGTTTTTCTTCAATATAGATGTGAACCCAACCACTGAAATCTCATATATGCAATAAAAATATAATTACATTTTGAGAAGAAAGCTATGCAATTGCAAATAGATAATCCAACAGCTGAATGTGGTTTTTTTAAATATTAAAAACATAAAATTACTTTTTGGCTCTTCATAGGTCTATAAACCAGGCTGTGCTGATCCCTACTTCCTGTGAGCTGCAGGTACAGGAGCAGTCAATCTGCCATCAATCACTATAAAACGTATAAGTGGCGCTAGATAACTATCATGACTAAATCATACATTCTACATGTGAACATTCTGAACTTAATTAACGTGCGTATAAAAATTATGCACCGTCAAAACACATGTGAAAAGATCTAATCCACCAAATATACTCAAAACTGCAAAATAATAGAATATAATGTGTAAAGAAAAAAATAGAAAAATAGAAAATGTAAAAAAACTGGTGCAACAAAAGTCCAAAGTTCTAGCGTGGAGTTCCTCTAGATTGAAAGATAGTCATCTTAGTACCATGAAAACCAAGGTTCCAGTGTACAAAAGGAAAATGCGCTTACCAGAAAGCCATGACCCCCATATAAAGAGTAGTCATGATAAACATGTGTCAGAAATCCTTCTGGCTCGATCTCTCCCAGACCTCCACGTGTTAATAGTTCTAAAACCTCAATATTACAATATGTACCCAAAGAGAAGAAAAACAGCCAATAGTGTAATTCCTCAAGTAAAAAATGTATTAAAAATCCCTCATATAGACTTACAAAACCAGAGTGCATACATTTGCACAGCATATAGGAATTCCACCCAGCATTGCCGATATGCATGATATCCACAAAATGGCACCAATATGTGGACTAAGAATGTCTGAAACGTATTATGGTTGATTGATGCATTTCAGCAATCTAAGAGGCTTGCTCCACTCCTCTTCTTATATATTGTGATGCATGTGTGATGAACGGCACTCTAGAACCCCTGAAAGACATCAGATTTTGATGAAACGTGTAGGGGCAGGGCCTGGATACCATGACATAACAGAGTTACGTGACAGAGTAAAAGTAAGGTTTACTTAGACTTCAACTTTTAAAAAAAAAATTGAAAACATAATTTTA
The DNA here is from genome assembly GCF_062004578.1 of Staurois parvus. NCBI lineage: Eukaryota > Metazoa > Chordata > Amphibia > Anura > Ranidae > Staurois > Staurois parvus. Next base: position 3,862,589 of record NW_028318005.1, read on the forward strand.
TATCTGTAGCTTTCATTAAAATATTACCTGGGGATCCTGCCATGGTAGTCCTAGAGTAGCCACTTCCTGTTACAGCTTGACACCAGTCTTTCCCTGTCTCCTATTTGCTTTCTTGTGTTGTCAACCTGTCACAAGCTTTCCCAACAGCTTGAAATTCAGCAATTTCTGGGTTTCACGTGCGTGTAGAGAGGAAGTACCTACAAACACCAGCAGTTCTCCTATGCGCATAAGAATAAGAATAAAAAAGTTAATACTGCGTTTTATTTTTTTTAAAAACAGCAGTTGTGTATGACACCCAGTGCATTAGAAAACTAAATGTCAGTTAGGGTTTACATCTACTTTAAGATGATTTTCAAGGAAGACCAATATTTACAGTAAATAAACGTTTAGTATCTATATCTGGATCAACAGCAATATGTAAAATATAATCATATTATAATATATAAAATATTTGTGGAAATAATATTATAATAATCATCATTATCATTATTGCTAAGAAATTCAGGCAGAGAAATGATTCATGAAATATAACATCAGCATTAAGAGTCTGGGATTGGAAATTCAGCAATCTATCAGATTTTACTGTGCTTCATTTATTCTGCCCGAGGGTTTGTTTCTCATTGCAGAAAAAGGTCAAATTGTAGGCGAACATCAGAAAAAAAAAGCATAATTCAAATATAGAGGCACAATGCAAACATAAAGGATCTGGCTGAAAATGTAAGTAAGTAAAAGCACCGCGGCCACGATTATCACTGCGGGCTGAACATACATTAGCGACAATTGTTTGGTAAATGAATGGACCTTTTCACTGTAGATAATTGTTTCTGGGAACATTTAAAAACTGCATTTTTAATGGCCATGTATTATTTTTTTATATAAGAAATTATTTTACGCTTTGAAATGCATGTATCTGATGTTGGGCACAATAAAAAGGAAAAATATTTAATAGATTGCCTCAAAGAAGGAATAGAGATGATGCATAAAGAGCAATAACCCAAGGTACCCAATTGGATTTTTTTTTATACATACCATATTTTGAAAAAAGTTTTCTTTCAAGTACAATGGTAATAGCACTAAGTTATAAATATGGGGTAAGTAGCAATCATTGCTTATAATCAATACTTGTACATACAAATACTCAATATCTTGCATTATCAGATATACTGTACATCAAAATAAATAACTTTTCTATAGTTCATGTTGGTCACACATGCCAGACGTTTACACCACAATATCAAGTCAAGAGAAAAGAGCATTTGACTTAATTCAATGTATCTGCACCTACTTAGTACCAGTATAGTGAAACCCTACAATTTAAAGTGGTTGTAAAGATATGCATTCAGGTATAAACGCCTTATTTGTGCAGCTCCCCCCCCCCCAACAGTACTTACCTGAGCCCGATCTTGAGCCAGCGATGTTCTCAAGAGCAGCGGTTCTCTCCACTCTTTCTCTCCTCACTGAACATTGGCTCCTGCTGCTGTCAGTCACAGCCTATGAGTGGAGAGCAGGGGGCAGGGCTGAGTGGCACCATGAGTGTCTATGGGTCTATGGACACACAGCGCAGCTTGGGATCAAGCCCACATGAGTGCCGCCATAGCAAGCAGCTTGCTTTGGGGACACTTGGCAGGAGGGAGAAGCCAGGAGTGCCAATGGGGGACTCCATAAGAGGAGCTGCTCAGTGCAAAACCAGAGCAGGTAAGTATTACATAGATGTTATTTTAACCAGTTCCAACCCAGGCCAATGCTGACATGTCTCTTCTACATTTAAAAACTGCTTTTTTTTTGCTAGAAAACTAGTTGGAACCCCCAAACATTATATATATTTTTTACACAGAGGCCCTAGAGAATAAAATAGTGGGTGTTGCATATTTTTATCTCACACAATATTTGTGCAGCAGTCAGTGGTTTTTCAAATGCATTTTTCTGGGAAAAGATAACATTTTATTAAATTTAATACATAAAAATACAATATCCTACCCTATTGTTTGGTAAAGTATATAGCACCCTCCTAGATAGGTGCCAGGATTTGTACAGTTAGAAAAGTATAACCGTGTTTCCTGGCTTAACAGAGAGACTGTTAGGAACATTTAATTGGGCTCTCCGCTTAACAGAATGCTTTGAAGGATTAGTAAGGTCTGCTCATGATGCTCTGATGCTACTGATTTTGCCTTCAGCTCTGCCCACCTTCTGAACGCAATTAGAGCCTTCCAGAACTTGGGAGGGAACTAGGTAAATGAGCAGCATGTATAAGGATGCACAAGGGCTCAGCGTCTTTCCTGAAGAGGATCGCATCAGCCAGGTTGGAGGCAAGCTGCCTTGCCTGGCACTTGCTGCTCAAGTAGGGAGACCTGAGGGCCTGAAGTTAGCAAGAGTGACCTTGGTTCTACAGTACGCTGACTTAAGGGAGCTATCTATCAAAGATCTGTCTGGTATCACTGGAGGATTTCGCTTGGAAGATTGGAAGGTGGCTACCATTCTGTCCTTGGGCCTTGTGAGTACAGATGCTGAGGGATCTTGGGGACTCTGCATGCTTTGCTACCCCTCTGTTGCTTGATAGTCAGTGTGGATCTGAGAAAAGAGGACACTGGCTGGTGTTCTTAAGAGCTTGTCCAATTGTTGCTACTGAGTGGACTTTGCTCAGCTACGTTACCTCTGGGCTGTTGCAGTCTGTCATAACTGGCTTATACCTGAGGAGCTCAGCCCTGCTACTACCACTACAGCTAAAGGGACTTTGCTCACTTCTAGAACACTTGTTGCTACAATCCAAAGAGAAGTCTGCTATCTGCTTCCAGCCAGGACTTCAATAGTGCTTCAGTAAGAAATTAGTTAGATGTCCTCAGATGTGAATAGTTCTAATTTTGGAGCATTCTACTACATTCCCAATCCCTATCCCCATTTCTATAATAAAACTCCAAAAACAAACATCCCCTAGACTGGTCATTGAAGACAACGAGCGGAAGTGTGTGTGTACCAGGCTGTGAAAAATACGTTGTACCTGGCTGCAAGGCAAAGCAAGGGGAGACTTGGGCAAAAATAGATACCAAGCATGTCACACTTTAAAATTGCATACACCCGTGGAACAGCAGCAAACTATGATACCTAAGAATCTCCATAGGTGATGCTTTAAAAGCCTTTACAGGTTATCAATTTAGAGTTACACAGGAGGTCTGGCACTAGAATTATTGCTCGCACTCTGACATTTGCAGTGATATCTCACATGTGTGGCGCGATCCACTTTATGGAAGATTTAGGGTCTATAAGACCCCAGACCTCTGCTTTGGCCTCCAACGCATCTCATCAAACTGAGCTCGGTTTAGCCTGACGCTTTCAAAAGCCAGTAATGGCTTGTTTACATGAGGTCAATACTGAAAGTGAAATTCTCATCATAGTGGGAGGAACAACATCAGTTCCAGGAACCAGATGCCGCTGGTTGCATCCTTAATGGGCTCCCCAATCGGAAAAGAGAGCTGGGCAAAGGCCATAGATATGCTTTAAAGTGATTAAAAAGGTTTTGTTTTTAAAAAACCAAACATGTCATACTCACCTGATCTGTACAATGGTTTTTTTGTTTTGACTGTCATGATATTGTTGGAACTTGTGTTTTTTTGTATGGAAATGTTTTCTTATGTTTGTTATCTTGTTAAACTTTTTAAATAAAAGAATTAAAAAAAAAAAGATCTGTACAATGGTTTTGCACAGAGCAGCCCCAACCCTCCTCTTCTGGGGTCCCCCTCTGGTTCTCCTGGCTGCTGCCCCCGTCCAAGTGGCTCTATAGCAAGCCCACATGTGATCCAGAGCTTGGGCTCTTTTGGCTCTGAGGAAGAGGGGATACCCCTTGAAACGCGGTATAGATCCAGGTGGCTTCTTCCCAAGCTAAGGAGCACATACAGTGCTATATATAAATAAGAAAATAAATAAAAATCCAACATAGAGAGGTACTGTACATTTTTTCACATTTAGGGCCTCGAGAGTGCAACCAGGGGAAGTGCAATAATGGGCAGTAAATGCCAACATTTACTAATTTGCATACAAATTAAAACAAAAAAAAAAAGCTCTGCTGCTCATGATTGGATATTTTTGGGATATTTAAGTTAGCAGAGATTCATCTCACTTCACACTTCAATAAATCAAGCCTTTAGTGTTTACCTTTAAAGCATGGTTTTGAGAGAAGACTCTTCCATCCTCAGTCCCTCGTCTATCATGTTAACATGATCTGTGCTTCAGAGCAGCATTTAAAATCCTTTGATTTCAATTTCCAGATAACAGACTTAAATGATCTTCTAGATGAATATCTGTTAATTTTTCTGGTTACATAAAGTGCTTGAAGCAACAGAAAAACTTCAGTGCTTGAACTTTCTTATACCAAGAAAGTTTGAAAACCCAGAAGTTGCTGGCAAATCATCTTTGACCTGCTTCAGATAGCAGACAAAACAAAAAGAGAGAATGTGGTAATATTTTATACAATTTCTGAGAACCATCTCCAAATGGAAGGATCCAAATAAGAAAGACAGACAAGATGATACAGAAATAAAAACTAAATATTTAGCACAAAGTTGTATCTTTTTGCTGTGTGACATGAATTTGTAAATTCAAACAGCTACAATGTAAAACACAAAGGGGTTGATTTAATAAAACTGGAGAGTGCAAAATCTGGTGCAGCTCTGCACAGAAACCAATCAGCTTCCAGGTTTTATTGTCAAAGCTTAATTGAACAAGCTGAAGGCTTGATTGGTTTCTATGCAGAGAGATTTTGCACTCTGCAGTTTTTGTAAATTGACTCCCCAGAGTGTTCTTCCAGTAAATTGGATCTTTAGCCAGAACTTTTTTAAAATTTTGTATAAAGTAGGAAAGGGTTAGAAAACATGTCTGATTTTGATTGCCATATGTGTTGTGCTGGGTAGATTCGCCGTTTCTATCTGTCATGGTGACCACTGTAACCAGGACACAAAAAATATTAGGTGATCCAAACAGCCATTGAAGGGAAATCATCCTTGAGGACTTCTGTACCAGGGACATCTGTCTAAAATTGCATTTACCCTCACTTTGGAGAGATTTGTTCTTCCAATTGTGTCTCTCTTCCTATTGGGACAGGGCTTGACAAATCCCAGTTGCCAGGTTTCCCTGGTGACTAGAAATTGTGTCCTGGCACCTTGGTTCTTACACTGCCTCCAATTAATTTAAATGCAAAATCACATCCCATTAACTTCAATGCAAAATCACATTCCATTGACTACATGCTAAAACGCCTCCTATTGACTTCAATGCAAAAACACCTCCCACTGACATCAATGCAAAATCGTCTCCCATTGACCTCAATGCAAATCGCCTCCCATTGACTTCAATGCAAAACACCTCCCATTGACTTCAGTGTAAAATCCCGTCCCACCGACTTCAATGAACAACACCTCCCATTGACTTAAATGCAAAATTGCTTCCCATCATTATTATTATTATTATTGCGTGGCAAATCACATCATGTGAAGTTTGTAGCCTGAAAGTTGCCTTGCCCCAGGCAATGACAACCCACGCTACTCTAAAAAAAAAACCTGCCTCCTAACTGTTTTAGTTGGCTCCTAGATTCAAATAAAATAAATTGAGAGTGTCCTTATATATTGCCTATTCTATAAAAAGAAAAAAAGATTGTATTGGCTAGAGGTATACTTTAAAAAGCCTATATTTGAAAAAAGACACCTTTTCAGTGACCATTATCCCTGCATCTATTAGGGCGCACCCATTTGCTAATAGACTGGAAGAACATGGCGGGTATGGGTTACTATAAAACAAATGGTTTCCCAAAATTAAAACTAAACTCAATAACATAACATTAATGCTGTTCACACCCATATTTTGAATATTTCAATAACTTTCAAGCAGTCGTCAATCGCAAAAGCTGCCAAGTTGAACAGTACAAACTATGGACAACAGTTCCTATTGACACAAACTTGTGTGTTGGGTTTCTTTCATCCATGACTATACAGCCCAGAGAACATGAACAAACTGTGAACAGGAGTGAGTGTGGTTTCCAATGGGTCCCACTGCTGTCTCAAACAATGAGGAGGAAGAGATCCCAGGCAGCAGAGGCTGTTGTGAACATCGCTGGATCAGAGGGGGCTCAGGTATGGATTGGGGGGGCTTGGGGGACCACTGCACGCAGAAGGTTTTTTACTTTAATGCATAAAATGCATGCAAGTAAAAAACCTTGGGCCTTTAAAACCACACTACAAGGCTGGTACACACTGGTTGAATATCAGTCGTATCGGCCGGTTCAACAGAAACCGGCCGACTTTCAGCCCGTGTGTACAGCAGCCTGTCCGACAGAAGCTGGCCTAACGTCTGGCTTTTGTTATTATTATTACAGGTACTTGTATAGCGCTGTCAATTTATGCAGCGCTTTACATATATATTGTACATTTACATCAGTCCCTATCCCTCAAGGGGCGTACACGGGCATGCTGGAAAACAAGCAGCCGACCGGCTTTCAATCAGCACAGCACTGATCAGTGTTAGTACAGTGATCTGTCAGAAAAAAAAAATTATAGTGTGTGCCCTGCATTAGGGACCTTAGATTGTAAGCTCCTTGAGGGCAGGGACTGATGTGAATATACTGTATAATATATATGTAAAGTGCTGTGTAAATTGTCTGTGCTATATACACATCTATAATAAATAAAACAGTTTGGTAACATCCTTGTTATCGAGTAGAGTTGACCCTTTTCGTCCCACTCTGAATCCTGCTGCACAGGAGCCTAATAAAAATACAATTTGAGGTATTTTATATGTATACACTTTTGATTTAAGGCTTCTTCAAAACCTGACTGACTGAATTTCTACGGGGTTTTCTACATCATTGTTCTTTACATTATGCCACAAAAAAAAATTCCAGAAAAAGTACAGAAAACATTACGGGAACAACTTCATTCTTCACTCTTTAATCCATTCTGAGATGTATGCCTTAACACGAGTAAAGGGTTAATTCTGTATATGCACCGCCTTATTGCTTTATAAAAAATCTTTTTTATTGCCCACAAGTCACAGGCATTCAGACAAGCAACACGTCGAATGGGACAAGAAATGACCTATGAATTTGCAGATTTCTCAAACTCGCAGATCAAATATGTCAGTTTTCAGCTATCTCAAGTAGCAGTAAGCCTCAGGGGCCGTGAAATATGCAGAGGAAAGGTCACTGGGGAGCTTCCATGTTTCATATTAGGAGTCAATAACATGGCCAGCCTGCTGAAATCTTGTTACCTGAAGTTCCTGCAGTAAATTACTGTACAACGAAATCAAACCTGGCACCCTCTGGGATTCCAAAGTCAAGAAAATTATACTGGAGAAAGATCAACGAGCTACAAAGATACACTGCAAATACAAAGTACGCTTTTAATGTATTCTAGAGCCATACACTACAACATTGTACATAGTACTGTAACAACTGGCTGGATTAAAGGGTAATTGTACTTTAGCTCTTCTATATATCTAGGGTCAACAAGCAACTTTGCAAATAAACCTTTTACCTAGGCCTTTCTCTTCTTCTTGTGGCACTGACTTATGCAGAAGCTTCTGGTAAAGATGGGTAGTCCTACTGTTTCCAGTGATGACCCACCCCGTAGATGATTCCAACAACACAGCAATGCACCATTGGCAAAAATGGGCTTAAATAAAACTGACGATAAGTCCTGAAGATTAGAAGTGTTTAAAAGAATCGACGAATATCAAATGCTATAGATCATCTGTGTACAGTATAATCTAATAGGGTTTATTGGGGTTGGTTTTCATTCTCTTTACCCCCCTCCATGTGCAAGGCCTTGCTAAAATGCACCGGGCAAGTGGTGAATGACAATGCAAATAGTCACAGTAGCAATACAACGCAGCAAACCCTTCAATCAGTGTGCAAGGAATATGGCTAACTACTGGTGCCTAATTGCTATCCATGGACCCTAGCTAACCACTGGCCAGTGAGGAGAATACACACAGTCTGCCAGCATTAGTGCCCTGTAAACTCTATGGTGGAGTGCTCAACTTTCAACAGAGAGTATTGTAATCCACAGAGCAAAAGGATATCTTTGCAAGGCATCCCCAGATAGCAAATAAAAAAGGATGATCCCCTTTGATTGGGCTTATTTACCACAACCAATTGTATCCCCAACAGGTGCATACACAGAATATCTTGCAAACAGGGACACCAAAGGCCACTCACCAGCCCAACGTACAGCAGATGTCCTTCTAGATGTAGTCTGGCCTCAGATGGCTGCTCCTATAAACAGAATGACAAGAATTTCACTCTGTCCCTGATGGCCTGTGTGATCCTGGCACACATCCAGAGTGGAATCAGGTGAAAGGTAACCTTGTGCTGCACTGGGCCTCTCTCTCAAACCTACACCTTCCTCAGGTTCATGGCCTAGTGTCCAATACTTCTCTCCACACTCAAGATATGGCACACCCCAGCTCATGCTCCTGCCCTCTAACAGCTGCTCAGATGCCTCATCTCTCCCCGGGCTCTCAACTGCTCAGCCTCTCCCTGTGTAAGTTCTCTAACCTCTGCCAGCCATTCATTTCCCATTGTTAAGGGTGGGCTTAAAACAGAGTTCTGGCCCCCCGCCACCCACCCAAAAAATACTGTAGCTGCTGACTTTTATTATTAGGGCACTTACCTGTCCAGGGATCCAGTGGTGTCCTCACCCTGAGACAATTCTTCAGTCGGCTGTCGGGTGCTGGCGCTTCCACCTTGACTAAGGGAAACTTGCAGTGAAGCCTTGTGGCTTCACAGCTGGTTTCCTACTGCACATGGGCAAAGCACACTATGCTGTGTGAACGGGTTGCAGTCCTCTGGGACCTGTAAAGTGTCCCAAAGGGCTGTGGGGGGACCGAACTTCCAGATCAATTTGCCGAGGTGAACTGAGCCTGAAGTGGGCACTGTACCCCCCAATAGAGGCCAAATATGGCAGTGGAAAGGGGGAGGTAGCAGAAAAGTGTAGCCTCCACTTGTGGGTGGAACTTCATTTTAAGTTCTGGCTGCCAATCATGGTACCCCTGTTCCTCACCTCTCCTCTCTCTCTACTCAATCAATCACAGATAGGGAGAAGGCAATAAGCTGCAACAGGGTGGCTATGCTGCACTGAGTGGCTTAATAGGGCTGTCAGCCATGGCTACACTGTGCATTGAGCGCTATCATTTTATGCCCAGGCTTATGTAGACATACCTTTGTTTATATTCAGCATAGAGACATGCCCTGCCAGCAGACCAGGACTAAGAACAAGAAAAGAATCAGGGATCCCTGCAGATGTGCATTTAATAATGGCTCTCTAGAAGCACATGGGATGGTGTATGGGCAGGACTTAGCACACATGTGCACATGCTGCCTTTATCAAACAGTTTGCAATGTGTTTCTCCAAATTAACATTCGTGGTTACTGGTAATGAGAAAATTTAAAGGCCCAAAGTCCCAAGGATGCTGACAGCATCTGCTTCATGAGGAAGAATGTGGCCTGGCCAATCCAACCCAAAGGGGAAGCTTCCTAACAAAGTAGCTGTAGTCCCTAAGCTGTCCCTACTCTTCTAGAACCTTTCCCTAACACTCAGCACTATCCCTGGCATTCGAGGAATCTGTCCGCACACTGACCCAAGATGGCCACCAGGGTCACAGGGGCACAAGCATCCAACTGGATCCCTGGCCCATGTGTCCAAGGAAATCATAGAGAGACTCAGTTCCTCTCAACTTCCTCCCCTATCTGCATTGTCACTGCAGACGAGCGCCACCTGCAGTGGAGATGACACACTGCACCTGCCTTCATGCTTGTAACACTGACAGACAAAGCTTGCTTGCTCTTCCCTGGTTCATAGTGATGGGCTGTCGGAAATATAAGTGAGTAGTGCTTTAAAGCTGCCTTGAAGTGTTGGAGCTGTGTCTGTCAGAATGCCCATATGGAAGAAAATATATTTGAAACATATTTAAAAAAAATTTGTCCTAAATATATTGACATAGATTTGAAATGCTACAATTTGGCCATATTCTATATATTTTAAAATACATTTCAATAAATATATATATATATATGTGTGTATATATATATATATATATATATATATATATATATAGATATACTGCATGTTGAAATGCGTTTTTATTACAAAATATGTAAAAGATATTTTTTAAAATACATTTCAAATATACTGTATGTCTTTAATAATACAAATCTACATTTTTGGAATGCATTTACAAATATATGCAAAAATATATGTTAAAATTACGTTTTTATACGTTAAAAGAAAATCTGAAGAATATATTTTAAAAAAGATTTTTTTAACATATAAAAAATTAATTTTAACATATATTTTTACATGCATTCCAAAAATGTAGATTTGTATTTTTAAAGACACACAGTATATTTGAAATGTATTTTTAAGATTATTTTCATATATTTTGTAATAAAAAGGCATCTCAACATGCAGTATATGTATATATATATATATATATATATATATATATACCGTATTTTTCGCTCCAAAAGACGCACTTTTTTCCCCAAAAAAAAGGCGGGGAAATGTCAGTGCATCTTATGGAGCGAATATGGAGCGGCCGGTCCAGTATTTCCGCCGCCGCCACCATGTCAGAATACCGGGCCAGCCGCTCAGCTCTTCTCTCCTGCAGGACCTTACCTGTTCCTCTGTCCAGCTCTGTAGTCTTCCCGCCCCGGCTTCTGTGACAGTCGGGTGCCCACTGCGCATGCGCGAGAAGCGATGAGCTTTGTGAATGGTCCGGCGACTTCTGGGACACATGACAGGTCCCAGAAGGCGCCGGGCCATTCACAAAGTGCAGCGCTTCTCGCGCATGCGCAGTGGGCACCCGGCTGTCACAGAAGCCAGCGCAGGAAGAAGCCAGCGTGCCCACACTAAAGAAAGGACAACTTCAGGTACCCGCTCCCCCTACCTCGCCAAAGGTCCGCAGTCTCTTGGTCATCCCCTGTAGTGCCCGCAGTCTCTGGTCATCCCTGTACTGTGTCCGCAGTCTCTGGTCATCTCTTGTACTGTGTCCGCAGTCTCTGGTCATCTCCTGTACTGTGTCCGCAGTCTCTGGTCATCCCCTGTACTGTGTCCGCAGTCTCTGGTCATCTCCTGTACTGTGTCCGCACTCTCTGGTCATCTCCTGTACTGTGTCCGCAGTCTCTGGTCATCTCCTGTACTGTGTCCGCAGTCTCTGGTCATCTCCTGTACTGTGTCCGCAGTCTCTGGTCATCTCCTGTACTGTGTCCGCAGTCTCTGGTCATCCCCTGTACTGTGTCCGCAGTCTCTGGTCATCCCCTGTACTGTCCGCAGTCTCTGGTCATTCCCTGTACCATGTCTGCAGTCTCTGGTCATCTCCTGTACTGTCTCCGCTGTCTCTGGTCATCTCCTGTACTGTGTCTGCAGTCCATTGGTTCAAAATATTTTTTTTCTTGTTTTTCACCTCTAAAACCTAGGTGCGTCTTATGGTCAGGTGCGTCTTATGGAGCGTGAAATACGGTATATATATATTATATATATATATTTTAAAATATATTGAATATGGCCAAAATTGTAGCATTTCAAAGATACATCAATATATTTGGGAAGAGTATTTTAAAAATATATTTCAAATATATTTTTCTTCCATATGGGTGGCTTGTTATTTGACCTGATCTGCAGGTTTTTTAGGACGCTGCAGTTGTGTATGTGTAGGTGACTCAATGTCTGCTCTTTATACCAGCTTTTCTGATTTTGGTCTAGAGAAAGAGTCTCTTTTAATGCCCCTACATTAGGCTGAACTGGTTACTTTCCCAGTGTGGGAAAATCACAGGTTCACCAAAAGCTCTACCACATGACTACCTTGATACAAGAATCCATTTTCATACTTATTTACAATAAACATTTCTGTGTTGGCATTGCTGTCACCTTGGTGCACATATTAACAGAATTATTCAGAACATTAATCTTGTAGACCAGCTAAGATGTAGAATCGCCTTGAAGTCATGACCTGTGAACGAATTTCAAGGATACAAGTTGGATTTTGAAATGTTGCACATTATTGGAAGGTGACTTATAGACCCATGAAATTGTATGTTAGAGCTTGGCTGTGTTCAATCACAAGAGGAGCCAGTTCTCTCCTTATTTACAGTGTGTTTAAATGAGCAGTTTGCATCAATTGCAAAATTCCTGAATAAGGGGTTGTAAAGCACATTTTCTGTGCCAAGAAAAATATGTACACCAAAAGCACAGCATTTAGGGTGTTTTTCGTAAACAAAAATGAGCAAGTAAATAAATATCCGCTCAATAGAACCCCATTTTGGATTTCCCAATTTAATGCTTGCCTCGCCTGGTGTGATAGTAAACAGGAAATAAATGGTCCAATGGAGTGGCAGCAGACCTCCACCAACAAAAAGCCTACACTGAGTTACCTAACAAGTAATGATGAGCCAAACTTCCCTACCTAAATTGTCCTGCTAATAGGCAAGGGGATGTCAAAAAAATAGCATATAAAACATGAACCAATGCAATTGTTTTTAAAATACCTGTTTAGCCAGGAGCAGTGATTTTAAATGCTTCCAATGAAAAGTTGAACAAATATCACACAAACCGTCCTCTCCGCTCCTCCCACAACCTCCTGCTCTCTAGCTCCCTTGTTTCCTCCTCACAATGCTCGTCTCCAGGACTTCTCCAGACTCCCCCATCCTCTGGAATTCTCTACCCCAATCTATTCGACTATCGCATATTCTGCCCACTTTTAGGCGATCTCTTAAAACCCAACGAATAAAATTAAAAAACATTAACAATTACATACAGTATAAAGCCATTTACAACTCCACCCCAAACAACATCACCAATCGGGTCTCCAAATACAACCCAAACCGTCTTCACCACTCCTCCAAAGACTTCCTGCTCTCTAGCTCCCTTGTCTCCTCCTCTCATGCTCATCTCCAGGACTTCTCCAAAGCCTCTCCTATCCTCTGGAACTCTTTTCCCCAGTATGTCTGTCTATCTCCTACTCCTACTCCTGTCAGCCTATCTCTTCAGGGAAGCCTATCCTGCCTTCTGCTAATAACCAAATCTTCTATTTCTGCTATCAGTTCATCCCTCACAGTTATTACCTTTTGTACCATCAGCCCCTCCCTCTTAGATTGTAAGCTCTAAAGAGCAGAGTTCTCCTAACTCTTTTGTATTGAACTGTATTGTTGCTGTATTGTCTCCCTTTATATTGTAAAGCGCTGAGCAAACTGTTGGCGCTATATAAATCCTGTATAATAATAATACCCAAATCCTGTAAATAACATGCCTAAGGGGTGCCATAACCCTAATGTTAAAGGAGTCATCTCTCTGCACAGAAAGTGCTGCAGCAGTCGTGACATTTACGGAAAAAAAAAAATAGTTTAATAATTGCTGGCAAATAACATGCTACTGACAGCTTCTTTATTTTTTTACGAAATCAGCACACAGACCCCTCCAAGTGTCAGCAGTATATTTTGGGGGACATTTGGGAGGTGGTAGCTGGTACAAATGTCATTTGATGGCAATTTAAACTGTTTAATTTCTTTTCTTTGTAAATATTGTTTTTGCTGTAGCACATCCTACAGGAAGAATGACAAAAAATGTTTAGATTTCACCCCAAAATACATGCCAGACCCTTTGATGCAAAAAAAATGCATGAGGTCCCCCAGGAAATCCATACAGGTTTTAAGCGGGACTCCACACACACACAAAAAAAAAATTGTGAGGTCCCTCCCCCTAAAAATCTAAACCAGGCCCTTGACCTGAGCATGTAGCATGGCTGACCGGGAAAGGGAGGGGATAAGTGGGGTTACCCCACCTGAACCATGCCAAGCTACATTAAAAATGAGAAAGCAATCTGCACAGTCTCTACTATGGGGTTAACATGAAACAAAAAAAAAAAACAAAAAAAAATTATAACAAAAAGGTTGAGTGATTTTGCAACACCCCCTAAACCTAAACACAATGAAAATATGTAGTGTAGAGTAACTTTTTCTACAACCAGAATAATACACAATGAAATTATAAAAAATGTCCACAAACTGAAATAATAAATGTCCGTACAAAAAATAATAAATGTCCAGTGTCCACAAAGTGATGCCAATCACCACCGTGACAAACATGAAATCTACTTCTTCAAAAATCACCAGTGACATGCATCCACTCCACCACGTGATATGACTGGATGCTTGAAGGCAGGGGTGGTTTGTTTTCTCCTCTACAGGTGGCACTTATACTGAGTGGCACCACAGCTTGGAGAGGAAGTCCAAAGGAAACAATGTTTCTCTATAGTTTCCTTGATCAATTGAGCAGCGCTCCGGTTGGCTATCATTTGACCCTTGGTGGCCATTTTGGGTCAGCAGGGTCTATCTAAGTCCCTGCCCGCGGGTTTTTGCCTGTGGCTACTGTAGGGAGTGAAACCCTATGGTAAATAACTAGAGGTAGGGAATGAGGAGAGACAGCTTAGGGACTGGAAAGGAGCTTCCCTCTTGGGACCCGACTGGCCAGGCTGCTCTTCACCCTCTGAAACAGACACTGTCAGCACTCTTCTCTGCCATATTTGACTACATTGAACTGTGAGTTATTTCGCTGGTGCCGCTTTTCCACCAGGGTGTCTGTAACATTGGCTTAATACAAGTTTTACCGCAACCAGACTCTGTTTGTTTACTGTCCAGACCATGCTGCACCCCCCCATATGCTCACCTCTTGCTTTGACCTCTAGATCTGAAATTATGTCAAAAGAGCTTTATTTTGCCCCCTTTTGGGCTAATATTAGGAATTGTGTATCCAAACACTGCTAGTTTCAAACCTACACTCAACTCAGATAAATCTAGGATATATGGAAGAAATGAGGACTAATAGTACTCTCTGTATATGTTTAATTCTTCAAACAATGGGTTAAAACACTTACAAGATAAAAAGCACATCAAGTGCTAAATACAGCACTTTCACAATGTAAATAGCATTTCCTCTATAGCCCAGTCTCACCACTCAGCGGTTTCCAATATGGCGGTGGGATGACGTCATTGCATAAGTTCCACCCTCCATATGTGTTATGTCCGGAGGGCCAAACTTCATCAGTAAACTAACCTAAATTTATATATTGTATATCAGGTTACTTGTCCTCAACATGTGGGACCCCCCCTCAGCAATACAGCTTGTCCCCATGTTGATGAGGACAAGGGCCTCATACCCACAAGCCATTGTGTATAAACACATCATGTTAAACATTCAAATTAAAAAAATCATCTCCTCATTCACTATAACAGAGGTCTAAAATCTCTGCAAACTTAAAACAGAACTTAAAGCGGAACTGACCTGCATCCGAGCACCACAAACCAAAAATGCTATTTAATTCATTTTTAATACTCAAAGCAAGCTCATCCATTCATCCATTTCACTATGCTTTGTTTTGCTGAGAAATCACTTAGAAAAACACGCCCCCAGCATTTCTGGCCTGGCCATGGCATGGCATCTACTTCCTGGAATCCATCTGCCCCCTGGTTCAGGCATGCAGCCAGGAGACTGTGTTTTGTTGAGAAAACCCATCCTCCCCTGACATTATATGCCTAGGCCAGAAACCAGGAAGTAACTGAAGAAATGCAAAAGCCGTTTAAAACAAGTAAATATGATATACTTTCCTAGCTATTTAGTAATGCTGGCAGCAAAAGGATTACAAATAGTCAATGTTGATTGAGAGAGTGAAGCTCCACTTTATGAAGTGCCTTTCATTATCTACATGCTATCCTGCAGAGTCTAGGCTTTCTCAACATTTTATTAACACAGAGAGACTCATGAAATAATTTTCAGGAAAGTGTATCATATTTGCTTATTTTGAACCTTTTTTACATTTCTTAAGTTACTTCATGGTTTTCATGCCTAGGCAAATTGTGTTATGCAATCTAAGCGTCTACAGGAGGGGTTTTCTCAACCAAGCATACCCCCTGCCTACATGCCTGAGCTAAGGGCAGATGGATTCTAGGAAGTAAATGCTACATGAATAATCTGCCCTTACTTAAGATAGCCATAGGGTTGTTTTTCAAAGGGATTTCTCATCAAAATAAAGCATGAAAATATGGATGGAAGGGGGAGTTTGCTTTGAATATTAAGAATGAATTAAAGAGCATTTTTGGTTTGTAGTGATCATATGCAGTTTAGTTCGACTTTAATAAATAAAAGCTTGCTTACTTTAATGGTCAGTTTAAAAGTGCCCCCTTATGTTAGTGATCAGTGTAGGGCCACTTTTCACTGGAAGTCAGTGTAACACCACATTACACTGGTGGTCAGTAATATGCTCCCTTACATTGGTGGTCAGTAATATGCTCCCTTACATTGGTGGTCAGTAATATGCCCCCTTACATTGGTGGTCAGTAATATGCTCCCTTACATTGGTGGTCAGTAATATGCTCCCTTAGATTAGTGGTCAGTAATATGCTCCCTTACATTGGTGGTCAGTAATATGCTCCCTTAGATTAGTGGTCAGTGGAGGGGCCTTCTAAGACTGATGATCAGTGGGAGAAGGACCCTCTTACATGGTAGTTGTTGGCTGAGTCATTAAGAGAAGGGCCCCATTACAATGATAGTGGCGAGATTGCCACTTATATTGGTTTAAGCGGGGATAATCTACCCTTGCAGATATCAAAAAAGATCTTAGGTGTCAGCGATTACATATCTGAGGGGCAGAAGCAAAAAATGCTCATTGCTAAAGGAAAGTCTAGCCCAGGGGCGGACTGACCATTTGGAAACTAGGGCACTGCCCAAGGGCCCGGTGTCAGTAGGGGGCCCCATGAGATGGTCCTGGTACCTTTTTCATAGGCTTTTTTGAGTTTGGGCAAGGACACAGGGGCCCCATGATCCCCTATTGCCCGGGGGCCCCATGAGTTGTCAGTCCGCCCCTGCTCTAGCCCTTAACATCTGGAGTAACCTGGCTGAGAAAGGCTTGTCTTTACCAATTACTTCCTTGGTAATGCTAGCACAGTGGCTGAATGGTTAGCACTTCCACATGGCAGTATCAGGGTTGGAATCCCAACCACAGTACCACCTGCATGGAGTGCAGGTGGTTCTCCCTGTGCCTTTTTGGGTTTCCTCCGGGTACTCTGGTTTCCTCCCACACTCCAAAGACATGCTGGTAGGTTAATTGGATCCTGTCTAAATTGGCGCTAGTCTGTGTATGTATGAATGTGAGTTAGGGACCTTTGATTCTAAGCTCCTTGAGGGTTAGGAACTGACCTATGTAAAATACATGTATGTAAAGTGCTGTGTAAATTGACAGCTCTATATAAGTACCTGTAATAAATAAAAAAATAATAGCAGGAAGTGGTGAAGGTAATGTTGCTGTTTAAGAGAAGCGATGTAATCATTCCATTACAGGATGTTCTTTGTAGAAACTGTTTTCATTCTTTGCCAGAAACTGCCATATGTAATAGGGCTGTTTTATTTCCACCCTAATCCTCCATCTCTCCTGCTCCTCTATCAGCAACGTGTTACTTGTTTTAACAAATACAGGTGTGAACCAACGGCTGAGTCTGAACCTAGGTTTGGATCAAATACTGGCATTCTTTCATTCAGCCCACCATATGGCAGGAGCCAAACATTATACAGTATATGGAAGCTGGTTTGCAACCACTGCATCCCTAGTAACTACGGAGATCACCAGCACCATTGTCTTACATGCAGTTCAGTTTTGGGCACCAATTCACAAAAAGAACATTGGGGAACTGGCATGCTGGTAGGTTAATTGGATCCTGTCTAAATTGGCGCTAGTCTGTGTATGTATGAATGTGAGTTAGGGACCTTTGATTCTAAGCTCCTTGAGGGTTAGGAACTGACCTATGTAAAATACATGTATGTAAAGTGCTGTGTAAATTGACAGCTCTATATAAGTACCTGTAATAAATAAAAAAATAATAGCAGGAAGTGGTGAAGGTAATGTTGCTGTTTAAGAGAAGCGATGTAATCATTCCATTACAGGATGTTCTTTGTAGAAACTGTTTTCATTCTTTGCCAGAAACTGCCATATGTAATAGGGCTGTTTTATTTCCACCCTAATCCTCCATCTCTCCTGCTCCTCTATCAGCAACGTGTTACTTGTTTTAACAAATACAGGTGTGAACCAACGGCTGAGTCTGAACCTAGGTTTGGATCAAATACTGGCATTCTTTCATTCAGCCCACCATATGGCAGGAGCCAAACATTATACAGTATATGGAAGCTGGTTTGCAACCACTGCATCCCTAGTAACTACGGAGATCACCAGCACCATTGTCTTACATGCAGTTCAGTTTTGGGCACCAATTCACAAAAAGAACATTGGGGAACTGGAGAAAGCACAGAGAAGGGCAACCAAACTGATAAGAGGCATGGAGGAGATCAGCTATGAGGAAAGATTAGAGGAACTGAATTTATTCTCTCTTGAGAAGAGATTAAGGGGCGATATGATCAACATGTATAAATACATCAGTGGTTCATATAGTGAGCTCGGTGTAGAGCTATTCACCCTGAGGTCATCACAGAGGACAAGGGGGCACTCTTTACGTCTGGAGGAAAAGAATTGTAATCTCCAAACACGGAAAAGTTTCTTCACAGTGAGAGCTGTAGAAATGTGGAATAGACTCCCTCAAGAGTTGGTTCTGGCCAGCTCAGTGGATTGCTTCAAAAAAGGCCTGGATTCTTTTTTAGATACACAGAATATAACTGGATACTAACATTTATAGGTAAAGTTGATCCAGGGAATATCCGATTGCATCTCGGGGGATCAGGAAGGAATTTTTTTCCCTGCAGGAGCAAATTGGATCATGCTTTGCTGGGTTTTTTTGCCTTCCTCTGGATCAACTGTGGTTATAGGATTATAACTTTTTTTTTAATGTTTTTTGTCTTTTTTCAGCCAGACTAACTATTAGAGATGAGCGAAGTATTCAAAAATTCGATTCGGCTGATTCGGCGAATTCGTGGAAAAATTTTGATTCGAGTCGAATATATTCGCTGCGAATTTAACTTATAAAAGGGTGTTTCTAGGCTTCAGAGAGCCTTTATATTAGTGCAGAACACTGTACCTTTAATTTAAATGCCCTTGGAGTCTGCTGGGGAAGAGAAATAATACTGTCAGGCAGTATGACATGCAGATGAGTGCCGTCGATCTTAGAATCACCGCACACTTCACTCATTTGGGCAGTCACGGGGCCAAAACCAGAGTGTGGAGCCACAGTGTGGCGGTGGAGGCTGCAGCAATGGGAGGCCATACAGCACCCTATGACAAAAATGGAAACCACCAGCAGTGTGAGGAGACCTGAAAGTGGCACATGGCAGAGTGTGGCGATGGAGACAGCAGCAATGGGAGGCCGTACAGGGACCCATGACACACTCTGGACCTGGCAGCAACATGAGGAGGCGGTACAGGGGCACATGACAGATTACGGGCCTGGCAGCATGAGGAGTTGGTACGGGGGCCCATGGCAGATTACGGGCCTGGCAGCAGCAATGGGAGGCCGTACAGGGACCCATGACACACTCTGGACCTGGCAGCAGCATGAGGAGGCGGTACAGGGGCCCATGACAGATTACGGGCCTGGCAGCAGCATGAGGAGTCGGTACGGGGGCCCATGACACACTCTGGACCTGGCAGCAGCATGAGGAGGCGGTACAGGGGCGCATGACAGATTACGAGCCTGGCAGCAGCAACTTGGACAGGAGGACGTTCAGCTTCTGCACCGTCGGGTGCGTGCTCGCAAACTGTTGTCTCTTGGAAACGGATTCCAAGAAAAACTACTGACGGAATCCGTAAAGAGGAGTAGCAGGAGAAGGAGCATCTGAACGAGCGGAATATGCCAACAAGCGACAACAGGGGCCCATGACAGATTACGGGCCTGGCAGCAGCATGAGGAGTCGGTACGGGGGCCCATGGCAGATTAGGGGCCTGGCAGCAGCTATGGGAGGCCCGTAATCTGCCAGCACCCTATGACAAAAAATGGAACACACCAGCAGTGTGAGGAGACCTGAAAGTGGCACATGGCAGAGTGTGGCGATGGAGACAGCAGCAATGGGAGGCCGTACAGGGACCCATGAGAGACTCTGGACTTGGCAGCAGCATGAGGAGGCGGTATAGGGGCCCATGGCAGATTAGGGGCCTGGCAGCAGCTATGGGAGGCCCGTAATCTGCCAGCACCCTATGACAAAAAATGGAACACACCAGCAGTGTGAGGAGACCTGAAAGTGGCACATGGCAGAGTGTGGCGATGGAGACAGCAGCAATGGGAGGCCGTACAGGGACCCATGAGAGACTCTGGACTTGGCAGCAGCATGAGGAGGCGGTATAGGGGCCCATGGCAGATTAGGGGCCTGGCAGCAGCTATGGGAGGCCCGTAATCTGCCAGCACCCTATGACAAAAAATGGAACACACCAGCAGTGTGAGGAGACCTGAAAGTGGCACATGTTTGGGGCATGATTCATGGCGGATTTAGTCAGTTGTGTCAGGAACTGGTGGTTTGAAATCCAGACTAATCCACGCCTGATTCATTTTCACAAACGTGAGTCTCTCCACACTTTGGGTGGACAGTCGTGTCCTCCGCGGAGTTACAATACCTCCTGCCGCACTAAACACGCGCTCCGATGCCACGCTACTGGCCGGGCATGACAGCCTTTCAAGGGCAAATTCAGCTAGTTGGGGCCAAAGGTCAAGTTTCGTTGTCCAGTAGTCAAGGGGATTGTCTACCTCGGTTGGCAGGGTGCTGTCCAAGTAGGCCTAAGCCTGTTGTTTGAGGTCCTGCTCCAGGTCCACCTGATGCTGCTGCTGCTGCGGCTGGTTAGTAGTTTCCTCACTGCGCTGGTGAAGAAAGCTACTCATCATCGACTGCAGACTGAGGCAGCTGCTGCTGGTGGAGCTGCCACTGCTCCTACCACCCCACCCCTCCCCTGCTGCCATGGCAGCGGAACGCGAGCGCACAGGGCCCACAGTGTCTGAGGATGGACGTTGGCGCAGAAAGGCAGAGACCAGCTGACTACATAGGTGGTTTTTATAGTACGTTATTTTGGCCTCCCTCTCAGCAGGTGTGAAAAAGGCCACCATTTTGGAACGGTCATCCCTCTGTCTGATGGTTATTATTCGGCTGTCGCTACGCAAGCAACCGAGCATGCTATGGGCCATTTGTGCCAAAGAATGCGAGGGACTCCCTGCCTCCATCTCCACAGCATACTGCCACGGTGCTTCTGGGTCCTCTGTCTCCTCCTCCTCCTCCTCTACCAGATGCTCCTGCTCCTCCACTCCTGTCCGCTGAGTGGAAAAACCACCCATTTCACTCAATAATTCCTAAGCACCAATGTCCTCCTCTACCTCCTCCTCTTCTTCCTGTCCTGCCCCCACAGGGGTCATGTGGCGTTGAGATCTGTGCGCCACGTCTACCGCACCCTGACCAGCCATTGTTAACAGCATTTGTTCCAGGACGTGCAACAGAGGAATGACGTCGTTCATCCCATAGTCCTGCCGACTCAAGAATAGCGTGGCCTCCTCAAAGGGCCTGAGCAAGCGCAGGTGTCACGCATGAGCTGCCAATGGCTGACATCTAAGTTACACAGGGAGTACCTTTATCCGCTTTTAACATCAGGAAATCTGTGATGGCCTTTCGCTGTTCGTAAAGGCGGTCTAACATATGTAGGGTTGAATTCCACCTTGTTGCAACGTCACAGCATGAGGAGTCGGTACGGGGGCCCATGGCAGATTACGGGCCTGGCAGCAGCTATGGGAGGCCCGTAATCTGCCAGCACCCTATGACAAAAAATGGAACACACCAGCAGTGTGAGGAGATCTGAAAGTGGCACATGGCAGAGTGTGGCGATGGAGACAGCAGCAATGGGAGGCCGTACAGGGACCCATGAGAGACTCTGGACCTGGAAGCAGCATGAGGAGGCGGTATAGGGGCCCATGGCAGATTAGGGGCCTGGCAGCAGCTATGGAAGGCCCGTAATCTGCCAGCACCCTATGACAAAAAATGGAACACACCAGCAGTGTGAGGAGACCTGAAAGTGGCACATGGCAGAGTGTGGCGATGGAGACAGCAGCAATGGGAGGCCGTACAGGGACCCATGAGAGACTCTGGACTTGGCAGCAGCATGAGGAGGCGGTATAGGGGCCCATGGCAGATTAGGGGCCTGGCAGCAGCTATGGGAGGCCCGTAATCTGCCAGCACCCTATGACAAAAAATGGAACATACCAGCAGTGTGAGGAGACCTGAAAGTGGCACATGGCAGAGTGTGGCGATGGAGACAGCAGCAATGGGAGGCCGTACAGGGACCCATGAGAGACTCTGGACTTGGCAGCAGCATGAGGAGGCGGTATAGGGGCCCATGGCAGATTAGGGGCCTGGCAGCAGCTATAGGAGGCCCGTAATCTGCCAGCACCCTATGACAAAAAATGGAACACACCAGCAGTGTGAGGAGACCTGAAAGTGGCACATGGCATGAGACACTGTGGACCTGGCAGCAGCATGAGGAGGCGGTACAGGGGCCCATGGCAGATTAGGGGCCTGGCAGCAGCTATGGGAGGCCCGTAATCTGCCAGCACCCTATGACAAAAAATGGAACACACCAGCAGTGTGAGGAGACCTGAAAGTGGCACATGGCATGAGACACTGTGGACCTGGCAGCAGCATGAGGAGGCGGTACAGGGGCCCATGGCAGATTAGGGCCCTGGCAACAGCTATGGGAGGCCCGTAATCTGCCAGCACCCTATGACAAAAAATGGAACACACCAGCAGTGTGAGGAGACCTGAAAGTGGCACATGGCATGAGACACTGTGGACCTGGCAGCAGCATTAGGAGGCGGTACAGGGGCCCATGGCAGATTAGGGGCCTGGCAGCAGCTATGGGAGGCCCGTAATCTGCCAGCACCCTATGACAAAAAATGGAACACACCAGCAGTGTGAGGAGATCTGAAAGTGGCACATGGCAGAGTGCGGCGATGGAGACAGCAGCAATGGGAGGCCGTACAGGGACCCATGAGAGACTCTGGACCTGGCAGCAGCATGAGGAGGTGGTATAGGGGCCCATGGCAGATTAGGGGCCTGGCAGCAGCTATGGGAGGCCCGTAATCTGCCAGCACCCTATGACAAAAAATGGAACACACCAGCAGTGTGAGGAGACCTGAAAGTGGCACATGGCAGAGTGTGGCGATGGAGACAGCAGCAATGGGAGGCCGTACAGGGACCCATGAGAGACTCTGGACCTGGCAGCAGCATGAGGAGGCGGTATAGGGGCCCATGGCAGATTAGGGGCCTGGCAGCAGCTATAGGAGGCCCGTAATCTGCCAGCACCCTATGACAAAAAATGGAACACACCAGCAGTGTGAGGAGACCTGAAAGTGACACATGGCATGAGACACTGTGGACCTGGCAGCAGCATGAGGAGGCGGTACAGGGGCCCATGGCAGATTAGGGGCCTGGCAGCAGCTATGGGAGGCCCGTAATCTGCCAGCACCCTATGACAAAAAATGGAATACACCAGCAGTGTGAGGAGACCTGAAAGTGGCACATGGCATGAGACACTGTGGACCTGGCAGCAGCATGAGGAAGCGGTACAGGGGCCCATGGCAGATTAGGGGCCTGGCAGCAGCTATGGGAGGACCGTAATCTGCCAGCACCCTATGACAAAAAATGGAACACACCAGCAGTGTGAGGAGACCTGAAAGTGGCACATGGCATGAGACACTGTGGACCTGGCAGCAGCATGAGGAGGCGGTACAGGGGCCCATGGCAGATTAGGGGCTTGGCAGCAGCTATGGGAGGCCCGTAATCTGCCAGCACCCTATGACAAAAAATGGAACACACCAGCAGTGTGAGGAGACCTGAAAGTGGCACTTGGCATGAGACACTGTGGACCTGGCAGCAGCATTAGGAGGCGTTACAGGGGCCCATGGCAGATTAGGGGCCTGGCAGCAGCTATGGGAGGCCCGTAATCTGCCAGCACCCTATGACAAAAAATGGAACACACCAGCAGTGTGAGGAGACCTGAAAGTGGCACATGGCAGAGTGTGGCGATGGAGACAGCAGCAATGGGAGGCCGTACAGGGACCCATGAGACACTGTGGACCTGGCAGCAGCATGAGGAGGCGGTACAGGGGCCCATGGCAGATTAGGGGCCTGGCAGCAGCTATGGGAGGCCCATAATCTGCCAGCACCCTATGACAAAAAATGGAACACACCAGCAGTGTGAGGAGACCTGAAAGTGGCACATGGCAGAGTGTGGCGATGGAGACAGCAGCAATGGGAGGCCGTACAGGGACCCATGAGAGACTCTGGACTTGGCAGCAGCATGAAGAGGCGGTATAGGGGCCCATGGCAGATTAGGGGCCTGGCAGCAGCTATGGGAGGCCCGTAATCTGCCAGCACCCTATGACAAAAAATGGAACACACCAGCAGTGTGAGGAGACCTGAAAGTGGCACATGGCAGAGTGTGGCGATGGAGACAGCAGCAATGGGAGGCCGTACAGGGACCCATGAGAGACTCTGGACTTGGCAGCAGCATGAGGAGGCGGTATAGGGGCCCATGGCAGATTAGGGGCCTGGCAGCAGCTATGGGAGGCCCGTAATCTGCCAGCACCCTATGACAAAAAATGGAACACACCAGCAGTGTGAGGAGACATGAAAGTGGCACATGGCAGAGTGTGGCGATGGAGACAGCAGCAATGGGAGGCCGTACAGGGACCCATGAGAGACTCTGGACTTGGCAGCAGCATGAGGAGGCGGTATAGGGGCCCATGGCAGATTAGGGGCCTGGCAGCAGCTATAGGAGGCCCGTAATCTGCCAGCACCCTATGACAAAAAATGGAACACACCAGCAGTTTGAGGAGACCTGAAAGTGGCACATGGCATGAGACACTGTGGACCTGGCAGCAGCATGAGGTGGTGGTACAGGGGCCCATGGCAGATTAGGGGCCTGGCAGCAGCTATGGGAGGCCCGTAATCTGCCAGCACCCTATGACAAAAAATGGAACACACCAGCAGTGTGAGGAGACCTGAAAGTGGCACATGGCATGAGACACTGTGGACCTGGCAGCAGCATGAGGAGGCGGTACAGGGGCCCATGGCAGATTAGGGGCCTGGCAGCAGCTATGGGAGGCCCGTAATCTGCCAGCACCCTATGACAAAAAATGGAACACACCAGCAGTGTGAGGAGACCTGAAAGTGGCACATGGCATGAGACACTGTGGACCTGGCAGCAGCATGAGGAGGCGGTACAGGGGCCCATAGCAGATTAGGGGCCTGGCAGCAGCTATGGGAGGCCCGTAATCTGCCAGCACCCTATGACAAAAAATGGAACACACCAGCAGTGTGAGGAGACCTGAAAGTGGCACATGGCAGAGTGTGGCGATGGAGACAGCAGCAATGGGAGGCCGTACAGGGACCCATGAGAGACTCTGGACTTCGCAGCAGCATGAGGAGGCGGTATAGGGGCCCATGGCAGATTAGGGGCCTGGCAGCAGCTATGGGAGGCCCGTAATCTGCCAGCACCCTATGACAAAAAATTGAACACACCAGCAGTGTGAGGAGACCTGAAAGTGGCACATGGCATGAGACACTGTGGACCTGGCAGCAGCATGAGGAGGCGTTACAGGGGCCCATGGCAGATTAGGGGCCTGGCAGCAGCTATGGGAGGCCCGTAATCTGCCAGCACCCTATGACAAAAAATGGAAGACACCAGCAGTGTGTGAGGAGACCTGAAAGTGGCACATGGCAGAGTGTGGCGATGGAGACAACCCACCGACTGTTTTGCTCGCTGCCAAGCTGCCACCCTCTTCTCCTGATGATGCGGAAGCAATAGCCTGATGACGACGAGGCTGCCAAGTGCGATCAGCCTCATCATCATCAATTAGGGTCTCCGCCTCACTACTAGCCCCCTCGGCTGCGTGTGGGTCAGGAGACAGACCTGTCTCTAGACCGGCTACCGAGCCACTCTCCTCGCCACTACTTCTTCGCCTGGCTGCTGAAGAGGCGGATGTCTCCCCCCGTTCCTGACCGCCCTCTGTTAGCTCTTCCTCACTGTACTGGATGACACCGGGAGCACTGGCCTCTGGCTGCGAATAGTGCTGCCTTGACCCCTTCCTCTGCTGCCACTTATGCTCGCTCCTAAAACATTGCCTCCTCTGCCACTCCTCTGCATGTTGTCTGACATACTCTTTAATTAAACGATTCTGTGTCCCTGAGTAACAATTCTGTGTCTGTCCCTGAGTAACAATTCTGTGTCCCTGAGTAACGTTTCTGTGGCCCTAAGTAACAGTTCTGTGGCCCTCAGTAACAATTCTGTGTCCATCAGTAACAATTCTGTGTCCCTCAGTAACAATTCTGTGTCTGTCCCTGAGTAACAATTCTGTGTCTGTCCCTGAGTAACAATTCTGTGTCCCTGAGTAAC
Organism: Staurois parvus; assembly: GCF_062004578.1. NCBI lineage: Eukaryota > Metazoa > Chordata > Amphibia > Anura > Ranidae > Staurois > Staurois parvus. The sequence goes on from NW_028318005.1 coordinate 3,888,980, forward strand.
GTTTCTGTGGCCCTAAGTAACAGTTCTGTGGCCCTCAGTAACAATTCTGTGTCCCTCAGTAACAATTCTGTGTCTGTCCCTGAGTAACAATTCTGTGTCTGTCCCTGAGTAACAATTCTATGTCCCTCAGTAACAATTCTGTGTCCCTCAGTAACAATTCTGTGTCCCTGAGTAACAATTCTGTGTCCCTCAGTAACAATTCTGTGGCCCTCAGTAACAATTCTGTGTCCCTGAGTAACAATTCTGTGTCTGTCCCTGAGTAAGAATTCTGTGTCTGTCCCTGAGTAACAATTCTGTGTCCCTAAGTAACGTTTCTGTGTCCCTAAGTAACGTTTCTGTGGCCCTAAGTAACATTTCTGTGGCCCTAATTAACGATTCTGTGGCCCTAAGTAACGTTCTGTGGCCCTAAGTAACGTTTCTGTGGCCCTAAGTAACGATTCTGTGGCCCTAAGTAACGTTTCTGTAGCCCTAAGTAACGTTTCTGTGGCCCTAAGTAACGTTTCTGTGGCCCTAAGTAACAGTTCTGTGGCCCTCAGTAACAGTTCTGTGGCCCTCAGTAACAATTCTGTGTCCCTCAGTAACAATTCTGTGTCTGTCCCTGAGTAACGATTCTGTGGCCCTAAGTAACGTTTCTGTAGCCGTAAGTAACGATTCTGTGGCCCTAAGTAACGATTCTGTGGCCCTAAGTAACGTTTCTGTAGCCCTAAGTAACGTTTCTGTGGCCCTAAGTAACGTTTCTGTAGCCCTAAGTAACGTTTCTGTGGCCCTAAGTAACGTTTCTGTGGCCCTAAGTAACGGTTCTGTGTTCCTCAGTAACAATTCTGTATCCCTCAGTAACAATTCTGTGTCTGTCCCTGAGTAACAATTCTGTGGCCCTAAGTAACGTTTCTGTGGCCCTAAATAACGGTTCTGTGGCCCTCAGTAACAATTCTGTGTCCCTCAGTAACAATTCTGTGTCTGTCCCTAAGTAACAATTCTGTGGCCCTAAGTAAAGTTTCTGTGGCCCTAAGTAACGTTTCTGTGTCCCTAATTAACGATTCTGTGACCCTAAGTAACGTTTCTGTAGCCCTAAGTAACGTTTCTGTAGCCCTAAGTAACGTTTCTGTGGCCCTAAGTAATGGTTCTGTGGCCCTCAGTAACAATTCTGTGGCCCTTAGTAACAATTCTGTGTCTGTCCCTAAGTAACAATTCTGTGGCCCTAAGTAACGTTTCTGTGGCCCTAAGTAACGTTTCTGTGGCCCTAAGTAACGATTCTGTGGCCCTAAGTAACGTTTCTGTGGCCCTAAGTAACGTTTCTGTGGCCCTCAGTAACAAATCTGTGTCCCTCAGTAACAATTCTGTGTCTGTCCCTAAGTAACAATTCTGTGGCCCTAAGTAACGTTTCTGTGGCCCTAAGTAACGGTTCTGTGTCCCTCAGTAACAATTCTGTGTCCCTCAATAACAATTCTGTGTCTGTCCCTAAGTAACAATTCTGTGGCCCTAAGTAACGTTTCTGTGGCCCTCAGTAACGATTCTGTGGCCCTAAGTAACGTTTCTGTGGCCCTAAGTAACGTTTCTGTGGCCCTCAGTAACAAATCTGTGTCCCTCAGTAACAATTCTGTGTCTGTCCCTAAGTAACAATTCTGTGGCCCTAAGTAACGTTTCTGTGGCCCTAAGTAACGTTTCTGTGGCCCTAAGTAACGATTCTGTGGCCCTAAGTAATGTTTCTGTGGCCCTAAGTAACGTTTCTGTGGCCCTCAGTAACAAATCTGTGTCCCTCAGTAACAATTCTGTGTCTGTCCCTAAGTAACAATTCTGTGGCCCTAAGTAACGTTTCTGTGGCCCTAAGTAACGGTTCTGTGGCCCTCAGTAACAATTCTGTGTCCCTCAATAACAATTCTGTGTCTGTCCCTAAGTAACAATTCTGTGTCCCTAAGTAACGTTTCTGTGGCCCTAACTAACGATTCTGTGGCCCTAAGTAACATTTCTGTGGCCCTAAGTAACGTTTCTGTGGCCCTCAGTAACAAATCTGTGTCCCTCAGTAACAATTCTGTGTCTGTCCCTAAGTAACAATTCTGTGGCCCTAAGTAACGTTTCTGTGGCCCTAAGTAACGGTTCTGTGGCCCTCAGTAACAATTCTGTGTCCCTCAATAACAATTCTGTGTCTGTCCCTAAGTAACAATTCTGTGGCCCTAAGTAACGTTTCTGTAGCCCTAAGTAACGTTTCTGTAGCCCTAAGTAACGTTTCTGTGGCCCTAAGTAATGGTTCTGTGGCCCTCAGTAACAATTCTGTGGCCCTTAGTAACAATTCTGTGTCTGTCCCTAAGTAACAATTCTGTGGCCCTAAGTAACGTTTCTGTGGCCCTAAGTAACGATTCTGTGGCCCTAAGTAACGTTTCTGTGGCCCTAAGTAACGTTTCTGTGGCCCTCAGTAACATATCTGTGTCCCTCAGTAACAATTCTGTGTCTGTCCCTAAGTAACAATTCTGTGGCCCTAAGTAACGTTTCTGTGGCCCTAAGTAACGGTTCTGTGTCCCTCAGTAACAATTCTGTGTCCCTCAATAACAATTCTGTGTCTGTCCCTAAGTAACAATTATGTGGCCCTAAGTAACGTTTCTGTGGCCCTCAGTAACGATTCTGTGGCCCTAAGTAACGTTTCTGTGGCCCTAAGTAACGTTTCTGTGGCCCTCAGTAACAAATCTGTGTCCCTCAGTAACAATTCTGTGTCTGTCCCTAAGTAACAATTCTGTGGCCCTAAGTAACGTTTCTGTGGCCCTAAGTAACGTTTCTGTGGCCCTAAGTAACGATTCTGTGGCCCTAAGTAACGTTTCTGTGGCCCTAAGTAACGTTTCTGTGGCCCTCAGTAACAAATCTGTGTCCCTCAGTAACAATTCTGTGTCTGTCCCTAAGTAACAATTCTGTGGCCCTAAGTAACGTTTCTGTGGCCCTAAGTAACGGTTCTGTGGCCCTCAGTAACAATTCTGTGTCCCTCAATAACAATTCTGTGTCTGTCCCTAAGTAACAATTCTGTGGCCCTAAGTAACATTTCTGTGGCCCTAAGTAACGTTTCTGTGGCCCTAAGTAACGATTCTGTGGCCCTCAGTAACAATTCTGTATCCCTCAGTAACAATTCTGTGTCTGTCCCTGAGTAACAATTCTGTGTCCCTAAGTAACGTTTCTGTGGCCCTAACTAACGATTCTGTGGCCCTAAGTAACGTTTCTGTGGCCCTAAGTAACGTTTCTGTGGCCCTCAGTAACAAATCTGTGTCCCTCAGTAACAATTCTGTGTCTGTCCCTAAGTAACAATTCTGTGGCCCTAAGTAACGTTTCTGTGGCCCTAAGTAACGGTTCTGTGGCCCTCAGTAACAATTCTGTGTCCCTCAATAACAATTCTGTGTCTGTCCCTAAGTAACAATTCTGTGGCCCTAAGTAACGTTTCTGTGGCCATAAGTAAAGTTTCTGTGGCCCTAAGTAACGATTCTGTGGCCCTCAGTAACAAATCTGTGTCCCTCAGTAACAATTCTGTGTCTGTCCCTAAGTAACAATTCTGTGGCCCTAAGTAACGTTTCTGTGGCCCTCAGTAACAATTCTGTATCCCTCAGTAACAATTCTGTCTGTCCCTGAGTAACAATTCTGTGTCCCTAAGTAACGTTTCTGTGGCCCTAACTAACGATTCTGTGGCCCTAAGTAACGTTTCTGTGGCCCTAAGTAACGTTTCTGTGGCCCTAAGTAACGTTTCTGTGGCCCTAAGTAACGATTCTGTGGCCCTAACTAACGTTTCTGTGTCCCTAAGTAACGTTTCTCTTTCCCTAACTCTCTCCCTGAATACAGCCAGGTCTGCCTCTGTTGAATGACTGGAGGCAAATGGAGAATTCTAAAATGGCCGCCATTTATAGCTCGACCATTACACTGTGCTGGCTGGCTGGCTGCTGATTGGCTAATGCAATCACATGTCATGAATGAATGCATTATGGGTCAGCGCGCCTTGTCTGCGCGCCTTCCCAGACATCCCCGCTCCGTCGCCGCACATGTCGCCGCCATTTTAGGAAAAATTTCGATTCACGCATCCGAAGTCTGCTTATTTTCGGATTCGACGCGAATCGAAATTTTCATAATATTCAAAACGAATTCCACTTCGCCTACTTCGATTCGCTCATCTCTACTAACTATGTAACTATGTAACATGGCCAGGAATCAACGACCGCAGAAGCCAAGGGGTGGTAATGATTAGCCAAATTTGGCTAATGGCCATATTGGCTAAATATCACCCAAACCGTACTCTCCGCTCCTCGCAAGACCTCCTGCTCTCTAGCTCCCTTGTCTCCTCCTCTCATGCTTGTTTCCAAGACTTTTCCAGAGCTTCCCCATCCTCTGGAACTCTCTACCCCAATTTATCATACTATCACCTACTCTGCTCACTTTTAGGTGATCTCTGAAAACCTTTCTCTTCAGGGAAGCCTATCCTGCCCTCAGCTAATAATGGAATCTTCTACTCTTCCAACCAGTCCATCCCCCACAGTTACTACCTTTTGTACCACTAGCCCCTCCATCCTAGATTGTAAGCTCCAAGGAGCAGGGCCCTCCTTTCCCTCTTGTATTGAACTTTATTGTTGCTGTATTGTCTCCCGTTATATTGTAAAGCGCTGAGCAAACTGTTGGCGCTATATAAATCCTGTATAATAATAATAATATTGAGCAATGGCATTGACAAAATATCTCCATGACCACATTTGTCGATGATGTCACCACTATCCCTGCCCCTTACCTTATAAAGCTGATGACAAGTCAGGGAGCTGTCATTCAGCAAGGAGTAGCATTGGGATCAGGTGTCTTCGCTGGGTGGTTCAGGTTTTTTCTTTCAGCAAGTTGGCAGGAGGCGGGCAACGTGTGGTATTTATGAGTGATATTTTTGAGAGATTTTATTTTTTTTTTTTGTAAAGGATTTGTCAAACGTTTAGTTGTCTTTATTTCTGGTTTACACTTTTTTTTGTGAATGAAAACGGACCCTTTACTCATGTAGGAAGGGGCAGTATCTGGATGCTCCCTTATTTTTTTCCAGATTTCAAAAAACCCACCACCCATAGACCCCACAACCACTGGGCCAAGGTTGTGGGGAAGACATCCTTGTCATCAACGGGGATAATGTGCTTTGCCAGGGGGCAATTCATGTTCTATGCATTTATTGTTTGTTATTCAGTACATAGCAGATCTTATGTCTGCTATGTAATTTAGGGGTCCTATGAAGAGGCATGTGTGCCAGCAAAGCAATATAATTTGCCCAGCAATTTCCTTTGTAAAAGTTAGGGCTGCTGCCAGGGGAGACCCTAGGGTTGGTGTCACCCAGTGCAATAACACTTGGTGACACCCACTCTGACGATCCCCGCAGAATGGATCGGATCTGCGGATTGAGCAAGATGGATTGGATTTCCATTATGCTCAATCCGCAGATCTGATCCATCTTGCGGGGATTGTTGGCTTGCTTTACAACTTACCTTTTCGTGAAGCGGGTCCGCTGTCACCCGGTGCGGCACGCACCCCCCGCATCTGTCTAGGGACGCCTCTGGCTGCTGCAATACTTTCTGTAAATTGCAAAGGTGCACCACTTTACTTCCCTTTGTTTAGACTGAGACTTGCCTGCAGGGCTGTGTTTTTTAGCCTTATGTAATCAATAAAATATATGACCTTTTTATACTGGATCCTCCATGATGGAGACTATCTACTGTATTACTGGTATCCTATTGCCAGAAGCCTGGAATCATAGCCCCACAGTCTGTTTGTTTGGGATATAGGGATTAGGTACTTCTCTTGGATGTTATGCACCACTACATAAGCAGGATTAGGGCTTCCCCCCACCCCCATCATGTTATCTAAAGGATTTGGGAATTTTTAATGTTTTCAATTAAGAATTAAAAGAAAAAAAATCACTGCTCCCAGCCAAATGGAATCTTGAATTGCATTAGTACACATTCCCCAGGGCAGTGCCCCCACCCCCATACTATTTTGGCAACCCCTTGCCTATTAGCCAAGAAAATGAGCATTTTTGATTTGACAGATTCAGCTCCCACTGATTTTAGGGTTGTACCAAAATATCAGCGGCCGAAATGTATTGGCTGAAAATAGCGGCCGAAATGTATCGGCTGAAAAAAAGGTGCGGATAATGGCCGTCAAAAACGCACAATTTTGCCTGCAATTTTTCTAGTGATTTTGCTGTGATTTTACTCCCAATTTTGCTGCGATTTTACCACCTTTAGGGTACTTTTTCATAGGTCATGTGACTAAAAAAACCACATCAAAGTGCAACACGTGTGTGTTTTTGATGGGTTTTCGATGCATTTCAGGCCAGGTTCACACCAATGCAGCTTGCGTTTTTTTTTATGTTTTTTTTTAGCCAACTTGTAGCTGGGCAAAATAAAAACGCAAACCGTGTTGCATTTTTTATGCATTATACATTCTTGATACATTTTCAATGCATTTCAGGCCTGGTTCACACCAAAGCAGTTTGTGTTTTGTCTGTTTTATAGTGCATTTTTGCATGCACATTTTTGACACATTTTTGATGCGTTTTTTTTGTTGTTGCTGGGCAGATTAAAAATGCAAATGCATGCATAGCAATTTCAGTGTATTTGCATTTAAACAAGATAATTATTAGTTCTGCCTTGCTCACAACAGAGCTCATCTGATTGGCTCCTAGAGCTGACTTTCTACCACCAAATCAGAGTGCCACAAGGGAGAGTGCTACTAGCTTTACAACCAATCAGAAAGGCCTGGCAGGAGCTGACATGACCATACACCCAGTTTCCTGATTGGTTAAAAAGCCAGTATCATGGGACTTCTGGAAAGAGAGGTAAAATTGATGATGGGGTGTGAATCCCAGATCCTTTACCCCATTTTCACTTCCAAGTTGTTCCAACCTGCTTTTAAGTTCATGCAGGTTCAGTGCAGGTATTATTACTGCAACATCTGACATTGTTTACCTTCCTAGCCTTTAGAGTGTCACAAACGGGGTTTATTTACAAAACCAATGATTATAGACAACTTTGTGTGTGTATCTATCTATCTAAAATAAAAATAAAATTAAAAAAAAAATATATATATATATATATATATATATATATATATATATACACATACACACACATGCATATTAATGTGTGTTTGAGCTTTGGGGTTTCCACATCCCAGTGCAATAAGCTGCTCACACCTATGGTTGACCACAAATTATCCCTGCATATGTGCACTGGATTCCTTTCCTATGGTACCTCCATAGTCCCAAAATTTTCTCTTTGCAACTTTTAACACAAGTCATAAAGAGGTCAGTTTTCGCACGGTAGGCATACCCAGGGGCAGACTGACCATTTGGAAACTCTGGCACTGCCCGAAGGCCCGGGGTCAGTAAGGGGCCCCATGAGATGCCCCTGGTACCTTTTTCATAGGATTTTTTGAGTTTGGGCAAGGACACAGGGGCCCCATGATCCCCTATTGCCTGGGGGCCCCATGAGTTGTCAGTCCGCTCCTGGGCATACCCTTCCAGGATCTACCTCTGAGGAACATATAAAGGACCTGTCACTTATTATTCACATAATAGTTACACAACTGTGATACAGGCAGATAGGACACACATTCCAAATAAATTTACATTGCAATCATTGTCTGCCACCCTTTAGTGCTCTGAGCTGACCCAGCATGTCTGGGTGTATGTGCACCTAGCAGTTTGCATTTGGGATGCTTTGTGTAAGCAAAGCATTATACAATAGTAATTACATTCTTTAATAGTTGATCGGATACCTAGAATCAACGGAAAGGGACTGTGACAAGAAGATGTGCCAACACATTAATAGCTTTTCCTCCATCTGTGCAGGAAACATGTATGTGGCAGTGAATACTAATAAAGTACTTTGGCCACTGGCAGCAGATCACAAATTATATGCCAAATATCTCATCCTTTGCAGTATAATTCTACAAATCTTGCTCATTATATACAAAGCTATATGTCAGGCTGGTCACCACTGTTGCAAGCAAGTCCCAAGAAAATCATTGTACTGTATTTCTTTCATTTTGACTATATATATATATATATATATATATATATATATATATACACACACACACACACACTACTGTCCAGCAGTGCCTTCAGCATAAAACTGTCAGAAACCAGTGGGACCCAGGTACACCCATGTAATGTCTGGAGAAGTCTGGCCAGAACTGAACTTTATGGAACGATGGAAAAAATGCAGTTAAAAAGCCATATCTCTGGCGTGGACACAAGTGACTCAACTATGCAAGAAAACATAGGAACTGGGGTGCAAAAAAATGGCAGCGGATGCTGTGGACTGATGAGGCAAAATTTGAAATATTTGTCTGTAGCAGGAGACAGTTTGTTCGCAAAGGGCTGGAGAGCAGCACAATAATGACTGTCTGCAGTCAACAGTGAAGCATGGTGGAGGTTTCCTGCAGAATTGGGGCTGCATTTCTGCAAATTAAGTTGGAGATTTAGTCAGGATCAATGGTGTCCTCAATGCTGAGAAATACAGGCAGATACATATCTATTATGCCATAACATCAGGGAAGTGTGTGATTGGCCCCAAATGTATTCTGCAGCAGAACAATGACCCCAAACATACAGCCAATGTCATTAAGAATTATCTTTAGCATAAAGATGAACAAGGAGTCTTGAAAGTTATGGTTTGGCCCTCAAAGAGCCCTGAGATCAACATCATTGAGTCTTTCTGGGATTACATAAAGGATTTGAGGTAGCATACATCCACAGAAGATCTGTGGTTAGTTCTCCAAGATTTCTGGAACAACCTACCTGCCAAGTTCCTTCAAAAACTGTGTGCAAGTGTACCTAGAAGAATTGATGCTGTTTTGAAGGCAAAGTGAGATTTGGGTTGATTTGGTCTTCTCTTCTGTCCATTTATTTTCCATTTTGTTAATTGATAAAAATAAATTATTAACACTTCTATTTCTGAAAGCAATCTTAATTTTTCCACACTTGCCTAAAACGTTTGCACAGCAGTGTGTGTGTGTGTGTGTGTGTATATATATATATATATAGTTTTTTGTTTTTTTTTTTATTTATTTTTTTTTTCTTTATGGGATTGTACCCTGCTTTCCCTATTGTAATATGGTAACAGAGGTTCTGTTCCCTGAGTGGTGGAAATTGTCCTTCAGTAAGGACACAGAATGCCTGTTGCTAAGGAGTAGAGGTTATTTGGCAAAAATCAGCAGAGGAAGAAGGATCTCCTTTGTAGTAGAGACAGAGTAAACAAGACCAGGCAAGTGAGTTGGCAGCTATGTACCCCATTTTGGGGGGGAGTTACAGAACATGCTCCCCAATATGTTTAAAAGAGTAACTCCAGTTTTTATAGAAAAAATATAGCAAATAAAAAAAATAATATAGCATATATAGGTGTCCGTTTATGAACCAGCAGTAATAGATCGCTGGTCAGTTCTCCGGCATTCTCAGAGAACACAGTTCTCCTGTGAATGCAGTTTATGAAGCAGTTCTCCGAACGAATTGAGAACGGTCTCCAAACGCTGGAGAACGGTCTACAAACTCTGGAAAATGGCTGATTTTACTATAATCTCGCGAGATTACAGTAAAAGATCAGTTTACTAAGCAGAGGTAAATTATCTCTGCTTAGTTTGCGGTCCCTCCGATTCTCCAGCTCTGGGCTGGAGAATCTGGAGGGAGAACACAGATCTCCAGTGAAGGGTTGAACTATTCTCCTGGGTGTTATAAACTGTGAATGACCAGAGAATAGCTGTGATCCTCTGAATCGCAGCTATTCTGTGTGTCATAAACGGACACCTTTATTGCTTCACAAGCCATATTGCAATTTAATGTTATTAAAAATTTCCTTTCCATTTCAATATTCAACGCTGTGATTTTCTATAAACTTATATGCATTATGGAAAACTAGAGGAGTTTTGTACACCATTGGTGAACAGAACATCTCCAAATATGTCATTTCCTGCTTGTGTGATGGGCTCCATGATTTTTCCAGAAGAGTACACTAAGATACAGGTCGGATATTGGGAATCCTCAACAACAGAAATTTCATTTTTTGGTGAGAAATTATTTAAGGGTTAATCATGTCTAAAGGAATGTAGACATTGCAACTTTTTTCATCAGAACACCACGTGAGTATACCACGTGATTATAATGAGTCAGACTCTCCCATTCGGAATCAGTTGGCACTGGACATGATCAAACAGCTACTTCACCAGAACAGAAACAGCAAAATCCTTGCAATTTACATTGTTCAAAGCAAGAGGATTGTTTTTTTTTATGAACAAAAGTGGAGTTAAGCAGGCCACAGATGGATTGAAATTTGGCAAGTTCAGTAGATATATCCAATTAGAAAGTACTGAGTGCTCGAAAGTGAACTTAAAGCAGAATTTCAGTCCCACTTGGTACAGGTTCTGACCCCCATTATTGCAGCCATTATTGTGCCTACAGGCTCAGCCCTGCAAGGGATTTTGCACGCACATGCAAAGACAAGGAAGGTTTTGAACATTCCTGGTAACAGTATTTTCTCATGTATGGGAATCTCCACAGGGGCACAGATGGCCAGGGAATCTGGCAAATGTGCAGATGTGTTGCTGGGCTCTTTTGGGACCCAAGCAATGCGGCACATCTACAAACACACGGGGTTAGGGAAAACATTTCACCTAGGCAAGAAACATGGAAGTGCTGCTTTGCAACACAAATAAAGTACATTATAAAAAAGAAATAATCTCCATTTGTAAGAAAGGGAGGGGGAGCTGACAGGACAGCACACAAAGACATTTAGGGTAAAGGTTCGCTTTAAGCATGTTGGATGTGTGTGGCAGTGAAGGCTCCTGGTGATGTGAGTGGTCACAGGTTAAGATGTAATGTCCTCCAGCTAAGAACCATTTTGATTTTCAACACCTCCAAGCTGCTATCTTCTTATTCTTTGAAACCGAGTCATGCAAAATATTGGCCAATGTGTTTTCTGGTTCAAGCACATCCTCACTGAGCCCTTAGAGGACATACACACTTGGATTCACATGGCAAGAACCGTATGTTCTTAGCCAGAGGCCCCCAGGGAACATTAACTAGGTGTACCAGCCTTTTTATAGTGAAATTAAAGATAGACTAAGAGGTCTATATAATAGTGCAGCTGAAAATGTTGACAAGTATCATCATGACTGGTTTTACTCACCTACATTTTCTTAAAAAATGGGTTTCTAAAATCTGGCTACTGTGAGGTTTCAATTTTAGCAGTTAAATAGAAAGTCCATTATACACAAACATAATTCTTTCACTTGTAACATAGCATATTCTGCAAGACACATGAGATCGTATTGCTATGTATAGAAATGTTACCAGTTGACCCCAGGCAGAAAAAACAGACCACTTTTTCCACTGAATCCCAAGTTTATGGTCACCTATATAAAAACAGGAGCTGCATTGGCCACTTCCTGAGGTCATCACAGATTAGCTGTCAATGACTGCAAAACAGCTCTCACTGTCTCTCAGTTATATTTAAAGGATAAGTTCACCCATTTTTAGGATGGAACATGTAACATCTTCCAGCATCTGCACTTTCTCCCCCTGATCCCCTCTCCCTGTGACAGCGGGCAGGGGATGCCCTCTCCACACCTGCTGTCAAAATTTGAAAACAGCGTGTTTTCTTCCCACACGGCCACGTCATTCATTCACAGTTTCCTAAGTACCGTCAACCATTGTGGCTGATGGCTTGTAGTTCTCAGTGAATGACATTGCTCTCATTGATTTTCCTGCTATCCAGAGATCATGGATGCAATGTTCTGCAGGCGTCTTTTTTTTAAAAAGTGAACTTAACCTTTACGTAGAATGGCATCACACCAAAGTATTCTAGATCAAAATAGTTATTCTTAGAGACCTAAACTGTTCTGCTTATTATATGCTATAGAGATTTTTGTTTGAACATTTTTTTTTAAATGTGTTTATCCACACATGGATAAAAGTACAATACTGACATTGCAATTGGTAATATATTCAACCGAGTACAAATCCTCCTCAACATAGGACAGATCTTACATCAAAAAAGGTTACAAAGAGCAATGTGAGCAGTCATTTATACAGTACATCCATGTCTTAAACGTTTTCCAAAGCAGAGGGATTTGTTTAAACTAATTTCAGTGGCAGATAATCATGTTACTGCATGTAATTAAGTGCCCGCTGGCACGTAATTAAATGACCACTAAAAAGGATGTTGCTTTAATTTAAAACTATCCTTTAAATTTCTCAATATGGAGCTCTTACCTGATTTTCAATAAAACACAAAAAATTAAATGCAATCAGCAGACTCGGCACTTGTTACAATGTCACAGTAACCGGCAAAAGCCCAACAGAGCAGCAATGGATTAGCAGATACAAAAAGCTCAATCCTCTTATCACTCTTGCACAGGATTCAGGTGTACATCCTCAGCAGCATACAGAAATGTACTCAATCTATAAATGACGTGCAATATTCTAGAATTGAATTTCACAGTTATATTTTACTTAATAGGTATGTGTTCCTTTTGAAACAACATAAAAAGGAAAATTTTGAATTTGCAATATACATTTTATATAATATAAATAGCTCTGTACAACTATGGAGAGGGCTTGCTTGTATAAATCTTTTCCTCCAGATGTAAAGAGTGCCCCCTTGTCCTCTGTGATGACCTCAGAGTGAATAAATCCACACCGATTTCACTATATGAACCACTGATGTATTTATACATGTTGATCATATCCCCCCTTAATCTCCTTTTCTCAAGAGAGAATAAATTCAGTTCCTCTAATCTTTCCTCATAGCTGAGCTCCTCCATGCATCTTATCAGTTTGGTTGCCCTTCTCTGTACTTTCTCCAGTTCCCCAATGTTCTTTTTGTGAATTGGTGCCCAAAACTGAACTGCATATTCCAGATAAGGTATTACTAATGATTTGTACCGGGGGAAATGATATCTCTCTCTGGAGTCTATACCTCTTTTAATACAAGAGAGGATTTTGCTTGAGTTAGAAACTGAAGCTTGGCTTGTGATCTACTAGAACCCCCAGATCCTTCTCCGTCATTGATTCCCCCAGTTGTACAGTGTGCAACTCAGCTGCCTCTCCCTCTCTTCTTGTGAGTGTGGGATTCAATCCCTTGCTGTCAATATTGAATATGAGGCAGTTGTCAACAATGGGTACCAGAACAAGAGGCAAGCATCAATGTTCCAATGGGGGCACCTGTCATATTCCAGCAGAGGAATATCCCTGTATGAGATGAATTGGCCAGTTGCTTTAGGCACCCATGGATGTACATGTTCTGGTGTCTCAACAGAAGGGTGCATGCATGCTGCACTGTGCGTACACATGTGCTCCCACATGCTCAGTCTCTGCACTAATGCCAAGCAGACTATTTAAGATTTTGAAGGTGCTTTGCAATGTGGTATTGACTAAACCTCTGTGCATAAGGGTTTGAGACAATAGCAATATTAAACATATACAAGTTATTTTTGTTCTGGACATTAATACTGAAATTTTATACATAGGCAACTTCTATCCTGATATTGATTAGTGGTTCCAAATAAAAAATAACTACTGCAGTAGGGAGCAGACACAAAAAAATACACTCAGCATCTTTCCAAATAACTGTTCTGAGTTACATAGTTACATACATAGTTACATAGTTAGTCTGGCTGAAAAAAGACAAAAGTCCATACAGTTCAGCCATTAAAAAAAAAAAGTTATAATCCTACACCCACAGTTGATCCAGAGGAAGGCAAAAAAAAAACAGCAAAGCACGATCCAATTTGCTCCTGTAGGGAAAAAAATCCCTTACTGATCCCCCGAGAGGCAATCGGATATTCCCTGTATCAACTTTACCTATAAATATTAGTATCCAGTTATATTCTGTGTATCTAGGAAAGCATCCAGACCTTTTTTGAAGCAATCCACTGAGCTGGCCAGAACCAACTCTTGAGGGAGTCTATTCCACATTTTCACAGCTCTTACTGTGAAGAAACCTTTTTGTGTTTGGAGATTAAATTTCTTTTCCTCCAGACATAAAGAGTGACCCCTTGTCCTCTGTGATGACCTCAGGGTGAATAACTCTACACCGAGTTCACTATATGAACCACTGATGTATTTATACATGTTGATCATATCCTCCCTTAATCTCCTCTTTTCAAGAGAGAATACATTCAGGTCCTCTAATCTTTCCTCATAGCTGAACTCCTCCATGCCTCTTATCAGTTTGGTTGCCCTTCTCTGTACTTTCTCCAGTTCCCCAATGTTCTTTTTGTGAATTGGTGCCCAAAACTGAACTGCATATTCCAGATGAAGTGTTACTAATGATTTGTACAGGGGTAAAATTATATTTCCCTCTTTGGACTCTATACCTCTTTTAATACAAGAGAGGATTTTGCTTGCATTCGAAATCGCAGCTTGGCATTGCATCCCATTATTAAGCTTGTGATCTACCAGAACTCCCAGATCCTTCTCTACCATTGATTCCCCCAGTTGTACAGTGTGCAGTGTGCAATACATAGGCAAAGCATACAAAATGGAATACAATTTTATACAGAATTTACAAATTTTCTTTAGAATCTCCCCTCTTTTGATAAATATGTTACATTTTTATCACAGACCACACCGACTATAACCTTTAACCTGGACCCTCCTTACATTTAGGCGGAACTAGTCCTGGTTTAGGAGGCAAATTCCACTGGGGAGAATCTAATAGCTGAGAGCAGCTATATCATTACAAAATGACCTTTTATTGTGACTATGACCAGCATAAAAAACAAATGATTGATAAGAAATATTTACTGAGTAATTGGCTGTACACTCGGATCCTGTGGCCAGAATGGCCTTGTAGCTTAATTGTGGACATGCTGACTTATCAGCATAGTTAAACACAGACAATTCTACATAAAATGGAAGACATATAAAAGACTATATGACTTCAACATGGCTGATCTATTTTTCAAATCACACTAAATATACATATATCTCTTACTAATATATTTATTAAAGCATTTGAATAAATAGTACCCCAGACTGTGATTAAATACAGAGATACTTTCATTTAGTCCATTTTTTCAGTGTCTGGTGTGGATCCAGGTGACTTTCCCTTCAAGTTTTGTAAACTGCACATGAAATAGAAGCTATATGGTGTCTCCAACCATTTCCAAAAATATATAGTATACATGTCTCTTAACAATCCACAAGTTACCTGACTTTAATTTATGAGATTCTTCTAAACTGTTAGGATATGGAATTTGGGGAGAAAATACATAAATTAATTTGTCAAAAACCTTAAGAGATCAGCAACATTCTTTGAGATCCCAGTGCAGGACTTCAGCTGCTGAGAAAAACAAGCAAGTGAGCAATAAACTTCCAAACATAATCTCATAGGAGAGAGTCCACATATCCCCTTAAGGGATTAAAAAATATGAAGACATCAAGGCCATAGTTTTCTAGTTTCTGACATCTTCTTAGTTACTCTACTTTTTTGCACTACATTGTGGATGGTGGGAGTGTAAAAAAAACCCCTCAAACTCCTTGTAAGAACCCCCCTAAAAAACAAGTTCCTCTGTTACTCTCTGTAGCTTCTGGGACTCTGTACTTACAAACTACTTCTAATAACACTCTTTACTGTGGCCTTTGCAGTAGCTTTTACCACTGGCCAACATTCTGGTAATTCAGAAAACAAGTCCATGCAGACCAGTGCATACTCATAGGATCCTGACTTGGGCATCTGGATTTCTCTTTTTGTAAACTCTGGAAGGGATGTTCAGTTTTTGGTAACACCTTTGGTAACAGGCAAAATAAGAAGTAATATATTCAAAATAACTGTGGTGAACCCTGGAGCTATTCCAGGCTCATTTACTGAGGCAGCCATAACTGCTTCTGACTGATGACAAGGTCCATGTGTCAAGCTGAAAGGAAGAGAGTGGCTGGCAGACATAAAAGATCGGCTTTTTCCAAACTCCTATTTTATAAGAAGTTGCCCCCACTGTGGACCACTTGTTCTTCTTGTTCTGTGGTCATCAAAGTTTAATTATTAATCCAAGCTCTACTGGGCCAGAACTAGGGTGAAATATGTGAGTTGCACAGACCCAGCAAGTGTCCGGGGCTGTAATTCAGCATTCTTAGTTGCCTGGTCTGCTTCCACTGTGTGCGTTTTCTTGTTAGTATGCCTACCTCAGCAAGAAGCTGGAAGGCTGAAAATAGCCAATCAATTAACTTAGGATGCTTGATTGCTTTATCTGTGGAAGTAAAAAACTTCTGGCCCTTCAATTGAAACCAAAATCATGCACCACCCCAAAAGCTCTCTAATCCTCTACTATCTATATAAATGTATACTCTTTTAATAGCTCACAGGCTTTGCTAAAGCATGGAGCTCTGCTTCTTGAGCTGGGGAAGAAAGATCCAATGACTCAGTATGGGTCTAGCCATCCTCAGTATAAAACCAGGATCAAATCTACAAAAAAAAATCAAATATCTGTGTCTTCAAGAAGTGTGTCCTCACTTGGGCTCACAGCAGCTGATTCCTACAAGATCAATTTAACACGTGTTTTTTCTTTGTCTCCAGGCTTCTCCAGTAAAAGCAATAAGGTGGCTGGGTTCAATGGTACGCCCTTTTCATTTTCATATTTTGTAAATAAATAACAATACAAATTCATATTTTGTGAACCTTGAATTAGACAAATATTTAGTTGGGTTGTTTGCAGTAATTGCTGCGCAAAATGTGAAAACATTAAAGTTGAATAATTGACTAAAATAATGACCTTTGTCTAGTAGCACCTTGCATGCAGCTACTGCTCTGATATAGCCGGGTGAACCCGTCATTACTGGGTCCTGCTTGCATGACATATATCTCAATGGCTTGTTTTTTTTCTTTCATGCTCTTTGTGTAAAAACTCCAGTGTCATGTTCGAAAAAGACAACCTTTTCCTGGCAATATTATAATTTCTCTTTTTTTGCTCTGTTGTTAGTTTAGTTAAATAATACAAGTCCTTAGTTTCCTTCTTACATATTATTCCAAAGTCACAACATAATATATGATAACAATACCTTGTGGTCATTCAGAGAAGTCAGTAAATCCAAAGCTTTCTTCAGCTTACCACCGCAGTTACAAGGGAAAGAGACACATCATTTCACAGTTCACACATTTTGCTTTGGATTTAAAAATATAAATAAAAACAAAAAGTACCAATGATCAGTATGTGAAAGTACAAAAAAATCGTCAGCCAGATCAAAAAACTATAAAACAGTCTGCTGCAGGTTACAGCTATCCTAACAGGGTGTGTGGGCTTGGTGAGATGGGATTTATTTATTACTCTCACATCATGGACCGCACATCAAATTATTATAAGACCTTTAGATTAAATTTTATAGAAAAAGTTTTCATGTATCTTGTCCATCTAAGCTCTGTTAAGTGTTAAGGCAGCTGCAATATAACCACCTCATGTTAATCTAAAGCCGTGTTTCTCAACCTTTTTTCAGTCAAGGCACCCTTTAAAATTAAGGACAGTCCTGAGGCACCCTTTAAAATTATGGACAGTCCTGGGGCACCCTTTAAAATTATGGACAGTCTTGAGGCACCCCATTCCAGTCCATAATTTTAGAAGGGCACCCCATTCTAAAATGTGAAAAATTATACTAATAGTTTTAAATAAGGCAGCAACATCCACACATGTAGGGCACCCAACGTTAGAGGTGATTTATTCTTCAGAGCAAATACACTTTTGCACACTGGTACTGACTAGTAATCCAGTGTTTCTCTTCTCCCTCAGTTTTTCTCCATCACTGAGCTGATGTGACCCCAGCACTGATGGAGAGGGGCAGGGGAGGAACAAACAAACCGACATCCTCCATATCAACTGATGATGTCATTGGTTGTCAGGACGCTGGCTGGTAGAAAGTCATAATGGTGCAGAATGAAAATCTGTGGCTTTGTGTAACTAAAAGGCAGGCTTGTTCTACCTGCTGGTTTGTATACAAATTTTGGGCAATTTTTAAACATTTTGTCAAGGCACCCCTGAAGAAACCTCAAGGCAGCCCAGGGTGCCTGGGCACCCTGGTTGAGAAAGGCTGATCTAAAGTAACCCCATATCTACCCTATTAGATTGTAAGCTCTTATGAGCGGGGCCCTCTTAATACTCTTGCTTTTTTTTGTGAAAATACCATCTCCCTTTATATTGTAAAGCTCTGCGCAAGCTGTTGGCACTATATAAATTCTGTATAATAATTATAATAATAATTACAGATTTTCCCAATAACCTATATTCCATTTCCAACTAAAGGTTGTCTAAATCAATTAAAATATATCTATATCATTAGTAAAATTGTTAACATCATATCAGAAATGATTACTTGAGTGATAATCTCAATATCACACCCTAATTTCAATTACACAGATACATCTCCTTAAAGCAGGACACTTTACCTTATTCCCCTTTTTAAATGCACCCTTTCCACTATCAAAGGATATTTAATTTGTGTTATTTTATACACACTATATGCAATTTTAAATGTAACCCTCATTTTGCCATGATTACTGTGATCACATTGTTTATCAGATTAATTAAACCGGAACATAATGTTATGAAAACTTGTAGTCATATTATATGTGTCCTTGCCAGTTATCACTGATGTCTCGTCCTAGCACATTCTTCTCATGGGAAATAGGAAGGGGGGATGGGGATCTACACAGACCTACAGGACTAAAAATCCCAGCAGACCCGTTCACACACATACACAATCATCTCTCTAAAATCGCTTACATTTTTCGCATTTTTTACACAACACATGCATATCATTCTCTCACTTTCTTTTAACTCTCTTCAAAATTTTCCTGCCTAACTTAGTTGTCCTTGTTTTGTTCTCTGATATCCCTTCATCACATGGACTGTAATCTCATACTCATAGCTCTTATGACCAGATAGGCAGCCATAGTGCTCATCCCATCTTCCTTCTCTGACCACATATAAAGTATTCTGTTTGGGCCAGGGTGAAAGATTATATTATTTCCATACAATTTGACACTCATTTCTCTTGTTCTCATGTTTTCGAATTTACTAGTTATGGTGCCTTACTCTAAATTAATTCCACAACTTAACATCAAAATTTCATAATTTATGTAACATTGTCTGTCCCCCTTCATCCATCCTGCTCAAATAGATAGATGTTCCTCTAGCTGTGTAATCTGCATGATTCTTAGTCCCTGTGGGCTCAGTAACCCTGTTACCTATTGTGAATTTCTGTCCCCTTTAACCATTTATCTAGGGGCTCAGTATAGGCGGAACCACACCTTCGGGTTCTTTAGCGCTCCTCTTGTACTGGGCATTTTCTTAGGGTACCCGCTTACCTTTCATTCCCTTAAAACTTAATTTAATGCCCATAATGACTGGCCAGTATTCTCTCTTCTCTACATGTGCCTATACCTTCTTGCCTCTAGATCTACTATTACAGCAGATACATGCTTCATATAACCTGTTAACCAGCACTATTCTTCCTTTTCTTATCTATAACACTCCAATGGACAGTAGACAGTAACAACATAACATATAACCACCAGTCAATACACTGCAATTAAGGGAGTAAAATAGGTACCCTTTGTCCCAAAAATGGCAAGGGATTCTGATATCACAAAATGTAAGCAAAGGGGGCTTACCTCAGCCGGCTGATTACAAGAAATTCCCAGATCGTCTCAGGCTCCTCGTTCACCTCCTGGCTGGCTCGCCATCTGTTCTGGACAGTAATACTGAGATTTTATAGATAGGCAACTCCTATCCTGATATCGATTAGTGGTTTCAAATTAATAATAACTACTGCAGTAGGGAACAGACAAAAAATACACATCAGCATCTTTCCAAATAATTGTTCTGTTTATTCGAAGTGTTTGTAATTTTTTTATAAACATGATTACGTAGGTATTATATTAATATTACAATTGTACTTTTATGGTAACAAGGGGTGTTACATAGGCAGGCTAATTTCTAATCAGGACTTGAAGGAATGCAAATATTAGTGCCATGTACACAATGAGTGCAGTGTGCAATACATTGACAGAGCATACAAAATAGAATATAATTTTATACAGAATTTACAAATTTCCTTTACATATAGTGATTGGGGTGGTATTACTTTGGAGAGATATAGATGTAAATTCTGACTTCCAACTGCTCAGTTCAACAATCGATGATGGGAGTTTATATGACTAGTATTTACTATTATTTGCTTGAATTCAAACTACATCATTATTGAGGCAGTAGATTGAGGGTGGCTACAGGGTCCTGTTATCTTTTTTAATTCAGTTTTAAAAAAGTTTATTTTTTGTAGTCTTTGAATATGCTGTCATTTTTAATTGATTTTGTATAAAAGCTAATTATTTATTTCAGATACATATATCATCAATTTACACAGCACTTCACATATATATACTGTATATTCACATCCCTCAAGAGGTATATACACATACTAGGTCCAATTCAGGCAGGTGCTAATTAACCTACCAGCATGTATTTGGAGTGTGGGAGGAAACCAGAGTACCCGGAGGAAACCCACACAAGCAAAGGGAAAATATGCAAACTCCAGGCAGGTGAGGCTGTGGTTGGAATTCAAACCAGCGACCCTAGTACTGCCAGGCGGAAGTGCTAACCATTAAGCCACTGTGCTGCTATTTCTGTCAGGGAAGTACTGGCCATAGTATAAATGAAGCCCCAAGATGCATACAGATGTGCAAGCATGGGCCTACAGGTGCTCGTTTTACTGTGCACAGTAGTAATGGTCCAAACACCCCCATTTTCGGTTTGTGGTTGAACGTTCAAACCTAATAGAAGAAGAACCTAATAGAATAGCTCGACCGCAAACTTCAAACTCAATGCAAGTCCATGGGACTCAACCTTGTAAATTCTAAAGTGCCCATTTTGAACAATTATTTGCAAGTTATTGGCCATAAAAGGGGTATGGAGACGGTGGTGCTGCCGTTTTTAAAAGGGCAGTCATTTTTCAATGCTTAAAGTAAAAAAAAAATAAAGAAAGAAAAATGCCTTTAAATATCATGCCTGGGGGGTCCCCTTAAACTACTTGCAAAGTTGCACATCTGTACAATGTATAGAACCTGCTGCAGCAGGACTGACATTTTAAGTTACATTTTGATGGGAAAAAAAAAACAGTGTGGGCCCCCCCCCCCCAACCCTTACCAGACCCTTCAGGTCTGGTAGGAAAGTTAGGAGGGACCCCACAGTAGAAACAATAACTAAAAAAATAAAGTGTGCGGGGTTCCTCCTAAAAGCTATACCAGGCCCTTTAGGTCTGGTGGGACTTTTAAGGGGAACACCACCATCCAAAAATGAGGGAAAAAAGTGCATGGGGTTCTCACTAAACCCATACTAGGCCCTTTAGGTCTGGTAGGTCGTTTAAGGGGACCCCCCGAAATAGGGGGAAAAAAGTATGGGGTCCCCCCTAAATTCCTGATCCGAGCACAGGCCTCGCAGGCCAGGAAAGGGGGGGGCGATCGAGCAGCCTCCCCCTTTCCCGCAGCTTACCAAGCCACGTGCCCTTGGCATTGGGCCGGTGTTTTTCAATGTAAAAAGTGTGGCTGCCTTACATGTCAATTCATTCAGCATGGGCAGTCCAACTTCATGGATGGCTCTGGTTGCCTGTACAGTATTAGACAATATATCACATATTCTACCCAGTTTGTCATCTATGTGTTACAATGTGCTACTCAGCGTCCCCCGCCATTTTGCTTTCCATCACAATAAGGACATTTGAGTCCTTAAGGTTCTGGCTATAGAATATATACCAGAAGGTTCTCTAACTGAAAATGAGAGGCTCACATTATTATGTAGTAGGGAAACCTTCTGGATATATAAGTTGGGGTCCATGTCACCCAATAGACTAAATGAAGACCTTGAATCCATATCATTTTATGATGCCTTGTTCTTAGTTTCTCTTTCCTTTGTTTTCCTTCCTTCTTTTTTTCTCTTAATTTGTATAGATGAATATATATATATATATATATATTTACTTGTTTGTGAAATAATGTTTTTATTTAGCACATTGCTTATAGTTTTAACCACTAGTTTTTTTTGTTGTTGTCCTAAGCCAGGCTGTCAAGGGATAACTGGTGTGGGTGGTTCCAATTCCCTTTAAATTGACCTTTTTTACTGGCCTGAGTCATGTGACCTGACGAAGGGGCCCCAAAACATGTAGTCACCTTACTCAACCAGCTATCTTATATGACGTCTAAATGCCTGTCACCCACTTGAGGATTGACTTGATGATTGATTTCTATCCCAGTTTGCAGCCTGTTTTAGCTCCACACGGAGTGGATCTTTTGGCACAAGGAAATATTTACCTACTTGTCTGCAGGGATATAACACTTCTTTCTTTGGGCTGTTACAATTCTCTCATACAAATGAGCAGAGAGCAGCCTAGCCCAAACAATCCCATATGGTTATCAACTATCTATTGTGGTATCATCTGAGACCCCCTCTCTTGTTGTTTTATCTAAACAATAATGAGTGTCTGCAGGTAACGGTGAAGCATGATGGAGGTTCCTTGCAAGTTTGGGGCTGCATTTCTGTAAAAATAGAGTTGGAGATTTGGTCAGGATCAATGGTGTCCTCAATGCTGAAAAACACAGACACATACTTATCCATCATGCCGTACCATCATGGAGGCATGTGACTGGTTTCAAATTTATTCTGCAACAGGAAAATGACCTCAAACATACAGCCAGTGTCTTTAAGAACTATCTTCAGTTGAAATAAGACCAAAGAGTCCTGGAAGTGATGGTTTGGCCTCAACATAGGCTCTCGACTGATCTCAACATCATTGAGTCTATCTGGGATTACATGAAAAGACCGAAGGATTTAAGGCAGCCTACATCCACAGATGTTCTGTGGTTAGTTCTCTAAGAAGTTTGGAACAACCTACCTGCCGAGTTCCTTCAGAAACTGTGTGCAAGTGTACCTAGAAGAACTGATGCTGTATGGAAGGCAAAGTATGGTCACATCAAGTTTTGCTTTGTATTGGATTTCTCGTCTGTTCATTTACCTTTCCTTTTTTTAATTGATAAAATTAATCTACTAACACGTCTATTTCTGAAATCATTCTTAAATTAGAGAATTTTTTAACACCTGCCTAAGACTTTTGCTCAATACTGACCATTAAAGAGCCCATAAGGTTGATTGAAAAGCATCCTATTGCAGGGAATACCCTGGGACACAGGCATTATCTTAGATGGGGACAGCCATCGGTGTGGCTATTGGACTGCAAACCAACTACATATGTCTTGGTTCAAATAGAATTCCAGCTTTAATATCACTTTAAAGAGCTCATTTGGGCCAAGCTGCCTCAAGTAAACAATTTCTATTGTAAAACAATGCGACCGCGGGTGGCACTGTGCCCTGGCAGCAGTATGGGTGCCAAACTGCCTGTTGTCAGAATTCAAGACAGTTGAGCTAAGTGCCATCTCCACGAGTTTTCACTGACTTGTATTTTTATTCATGAAAATAAGACTTGGTTTCATTGGCTAAGTTGGACACCAGGACAGGTCAGAGGAAGCCTTGTATTCAGCCTGACTCTTTTTATAGGAAGTGGCCCATACTGCTGCCATAACACTGCGCCACTTATTGCATGTAGCTACTATAGCCAGGTTCAGGCTGGATCATTCTGCAATTCAATGATATCTGCTACATAGACTGAGATTCCCTTTCTTCCCCTCTAGTGTTCAGTGCAGAATAAACACAATATTTCCTGCTGACGGAGTTGGAAGTGAGTCTGAGAAGCAGAGGATCTTGGAACCTGTAGTTTCATCACCTAAAGACGCTGTATTTTTCAGCATTGTCAGGACCACATTTATCAGAGGAGAGAAAAACTGACGGACATTCTGGGGAGGCAGATATATATTCCCGTGCAGCAGCCGTGCGGGCTCTGTTGGTGTGGGGGCTTGGAGGCTGATAGAGGGGAGTAAGTAACCTGGGTTGTTCTGGAGTGAAGCAGCCTCTAAAAATTATGGTATAACTAAATGTGCAGCACTAAAGTGTCATTCAACAAAAAAAAAATAATGTCTTCTTCTATGCAGTGTTGCTGGGCAACCCGATTGTTGTATTGAAGATGTGGGTATCTCTTCTGCACAAGTGTGCTTTAACCTTTTTGGACTCTTCCGGTTCATATATAAGCAATGGTGTTTCTCCCTCTGATGACGTCTGTTATGACAAAACGCTATGGGTGGGGACAGACCAAGTGACGCCATCACGCTAACCGGAAGTGGGGTGCCACCAACCACTGAGGAAGATCTGGTGCTTTGACACTTTGTTATATACACTGCCTGTGATATCCCTATGGAATGTGAGTGCTTTACCCTTTAATTAAAATTGGAAGTCTGCTCTTACTACACTGTGAGAGTTTCCTCTTTTTATATATAATCGTATGGAGTTCTTTCTGGAATGGAGTGAAGGAGAAATTGTGTATGTGATCTATCAGCATCCCAGTGTTAAATCTTAACAAGTGTATGTGACCATCCTTGTATAGGAGGTCTCCCTATTTCGTAACGTATATCCGCACACACTGCCATGTCTGGGGGAGGTTATTTCTCTTCTCAGATTGGTGGAAGATTTGGCATGCAAGCTCCTACTTCCTAACTGTACCTATTCATCACACCAAATATTTTTTGGTTTGGCTTTATTTCACAGACATTGGTGTTGGATATTTTGTATTGTTTTTGTGTATGGAACTATTTCTGTGATATGCACCATCACTTTAATGAGTCTTTTATATGTAATATTGTGTTTTGAGTTTTTTTGAGTTTTTTTATTGAATGACACTTTAGTGCTACACATTTAGTTATATTATTTTGAATAAATCAAAGAGCTAAATATAAGTATGGATGGTGGATGGACTTTTATATAAAATTTTTTCTATCACGAACATCATTATTTTAAACTAATAATTTTTGTATTTACTTATATTTAGCGCACTCTTTGATTTATTCACATTTTTACCTTTTTTTGGTTAGGAGTGCAGCTTTTGTTCTATTTAGTTTGTGGCGCTTTTTTTTTTCTATTTCTCATATTATAGTTATATTATTTGTTGGGGATTGGTATCATATCCTTTGTGCTGGCTGCTTT
This sequence comes from Staurois parvus, assembly GCF_062004578.1. Taxonomy (NCBI): domain Eukaryota; kingdom Metazoa; phylum Chordata; class Amphibia; order Anura; family Ranidae; genus Staurois; species Staurois parvus. The sequence continues at coordinate 3,914,090 of NW_028318005.1, forward strand.
TTTAAAAGTTTTTTTACCTAAGCACTGAGTTTTTTCACATTTAAATCTAAAAATTATGGGCCAAGTTCAATTAACATTTTCCAAAATTAGGTCAATACGGCAATTTGCAGCCCACTACATACACATGTATCTAATGAATTATCAATAGGATTATTGATGTTCCCTACCAATAATGTGAGAAGGGGAAATTTATCAAACAAAAAAGTGGCTAGTGGTTTGATAACCTCATTAGAGTGTGGCAGCGGGATATACATAACTTCAAGCACACACTCTAAATAAAATGGCCATATGGATCTGTATCTGGACCTGCCTGCAGAAGAATGCAACTCCCTGGAACACAGAATGCACATTTCTTTTGCAGAAGACAAAAATAAAGAATAGTACCTAAGGATGTTACAGGTATCTCCGGTGCGGTGCATCTTCTACATGCTAGGGCTACCATGTCTTATATATTCAAATACAGCCTTTTATTTGTTAGTGTCATTTAACGTAACTAACTTTCCATGACAATCTAACAGTGTGTTAATCGTTACACTAACACCAAGAATAGAAGTAGTATTTTGACAGTATAATGCATACATATCTCAAAATATAGTATGTCCGCAGCCAACTGTTAAGAATACAAAAAAAAGATCAAATAAACAATTGGATGGATGGAACACATACCTACATCTCTCGCTTGTGCCCCCCTCTGCTCATCATTGACAGTCACACACAATTTCATTTATAGGGACAGGAATAATCTGCAGTATGCCAATAGAAACTGCAAAGAACCTGAATTTGTGTCCTAATTAACTTCATTATCCATGATTTCAGCAAAACAAAATAGGCTAGGGTTTGTACTTTGTATCAGTCAACTTAGCAGCATTTGTTTTTGTGAGAATCATCAGATCACATGAAAGCACATCTACCATTTACATGGTGCTCCCCAGGCTTTGACCCAGGCCAAAGGGGTTTACTTGCTAGGAGTGGGACTCAAGCTGCTGGATGTACATTAGCTTCTGTAGGTCTTACCAAAGACGCCAAGGCCCTGATTTACTATTGTGCCTGGGCGCATTTCCGTGGGAGAACATCTACTTTTTATGAGCGACCGTCTACTTTTACCCCGCAACGAGATTTACTATTGAGCAGCGTCCATAAGTAGACTCACAATCGAATTTACTAACAAGACACACGCCCGAAATCAGACTCACAAAGCAGACTTGCTAAGAGGCATGTCTAACACCATGAAAAATCACTGCAGAGACATGTTCACTTTGAAATTTGCTTTGCCAAATATCAGGACTTCACTTTAACCTCCCTAGCGGTATGATTATTTCATATTTTTGGTGCTGAAAGCGGTACCATTATTTTGCATGGAAATACGTAGTTTTTTTATTGTAGGCTGTCATTTTTAGGAATAACTCACTGAAATCTGTCTGAACAAGATTCTAAATCATACATTTAATTCAATAATATAATCAAACCAAAAACACTGAAATTTTAAATAGAGCGCCAAGTTCGCACATCGCTGAGCAAAGTCGCAAAATTGTTTTCAGTGTCTGATGACGAATTTCTCCACGAATCATTATCACTCAATTCTGCAAGTGGTTCTGATTTACTATCGCTGTTCTCTAGCTGATCTAAACCCGCTTTTGACCTAAAGGGATGCTTTTTGGACGCCATGGACTTTTCTAAGTTTCCAGGCAGAAAGAACAATCAAAATGCAGACAGGGGACAGAACAGAGCACTAGGGACAAAATGTATGTGAAATGCAATGTTTTACTATGTAAAATCGTTTTGAAAAAAATTACATTTTTTTTAAATTTTCAAATTTCCTGCCGCTGGCGGCGGCGCCCGTACGTCCCGACGTCAGAGGGACCGGAACACAGGAGGTGGATGCCGGCATCTGCCGGAGGAGATGGCCGGGGACGCTGCAGGGGACACATCGTGGGAGCCAAGGACAAGGTAAGTGCTGCGGGGACTCCCTATGCAGCGCCGCATGGTAAACCCGAGTGTAGCTCGGGGTTACCGCTTTTGGTACAGACATTTTACCCCGAGCTACACTCGGGAATACCGTTAGGGAGGTTAAACAATATCTGCCATTTCAAAAAAAATTAAGAATGTGTTAAAAATAGTTTTTTTTTAAAGAAAATCAACACAGTAAAAAACTAGACGCTCGTGCAGTGTCTATGGCCGGATATAACTGAGCATGTGCAGAACACATTTTAGATGTCCTCTCTGGGCGCTTGCTTTTTAGCCACTGCTCAATAGTAAATCTCAGTGCAAGTGACCATTTTACTAAGAACTCCCCAACATACTACACCATACGGAACAACTCCATTTATCCATATCTCCCGAGCTTGTGAGACAGGAAAGAGGGACACAATGGGGTTGATTTACTAAAACTACAGAGTATAAAATCTGGTGCAGCTCTGCATAGCAGCCAATTAGCTTCGAACTTCAGCTTGTTCATTAAGCTGTGACAAAAAAAAATCTGGAAGCTGATTGGCTTCTCTGCAGAGCTGCACCAGATTTTGCACTCTCTTGTTTTAGTAAATTAACCTCAATGCACAGCATGTAGACAAAAGACACACCTCTGAAATACCCCCGAATATATAGTCCAGATAATTAATATACACAAAAAAATTGGTTAAACCCACAAGTGCGTTTTATCACCACTATGTTTCCTTTATATTGTCTTTTCAAAAAAGCAAATGCAAAAACTTAGAAGTGGAAAGGCTTAAAACTTAATGCCTAATGATTTTTTTTTCCACGTGATTATAACTTTAAAAGCTCATTGAATTTGTCTGAAAATAACTGTCACTTTTTTTAAAAATCCTTATCTGAGTTTGGTAGTTAAATATTGAATTTTCAAGACATTATATCAAATCAAAAATATGGACTACTAAGACAGATGGACAGAGTCCATTTAAACTGAGAGCTATGCCTTTACCTTTTTATCTGTGCCTGCAAACTCCTGATTGGTCAGGTGCAGACTGTCTCATGAAGGATTTTCTTTCCAGACTCATCCACCAATCAGTGCCAAGCTGCAAAACATCTCTGGAACAGATTAGTAACTCCCTGTTCTTAGATGTACTTAGGGATCATTCACATGTAAGGTTGGGGGGGCTATAATACATGCAGTTGAACCACTTTTTTCTGATCCCCTTTTAGCTTTAGAGGCAACAGCCAGGGGTGTACACATGCCACTGCAGCATGACCACGGCAGGAATTATACCCCTGTTGCCTTTGGCGGGTGGTAACACAACCCAAGCAAGTGAATGGGGCTGCACTGCAACTACCCTAAAACCATGGGCAATGCATGCGGCTGCAGAGCAGTGGTGTGGCAATCATGGGATTAAAACAGGTAGTGAGGAGGCAACACCTCCTCATCGCCTGCAAATGCCTCTGAAAAATGATCTGAGTATGGATTGCTTTTCAGAGAAGCGGCAGTCCTAGTGTGAATGAGTCCTAAAAGAAATTCACCTCTAGACATGTGCATGCCAGAAATATTTATTTTGTTTTGGATGCATTCATTCATTGAAGAATATAGTTTTGTCATGTTCGTTATGTTGACCTGATTTGCTTTTGGAATTAATTTCATATATTTATTGGTCCAGGTGGACTTGAAAAATGTTGCCGTTTTTCCAGAAGATTGCTATATATATATATATATATATATATATATATATATATATATATATACAGTTGCAAGAAAAAGTATGTGAACCCCTTGGGATTACGTGGAGTTTTGCATGAATTGGGCATAAAATGTGCTCTGAACGTCATCTAAGTCACAACAATAGAAGAACACAGTCTGCTGAACATAATACTACACAAACATTAGATGTTGCCATGGTTTAATTGCACATAACATGTAAACATTCACAGTGCAGGGAGGAAAAAGTATGTGAACCTTTGGACTTAATAACTGGTTGACCCTCCTTTGGCAGCAATAACCTCAACCAAATGTTTCCTGTAGTTGCAGATCAGACCTGCACAACGATCTGGAGTAATTTTGGACCACTCCTCTTCACAAAACTGTTTCAGTGTAGCAATATTCTTGGGATGCCTGGTGTGAATCGCTCTCTTAAGGTCATGCCACAGCATTTCAATCGGGTTGAGGTCAGGACTCTGACTGGGCCACTCCAGAAGGCGTATTCTGTGCTATTGCAGCCATTGTTTTGTTGAATTACTTGTATGCTTTGGGTCATTGTCCTGTTGCATCACCCATCCTCTGCAGAGCTTCAGTTGGCGGACAGATGGTCGTACGTTTTCCTGCAAAATGTCTTGATAAACTCTGGAATTCATTTTCCCATCAATGACAACAATCCGTCCAGGCCCTGAGGCAGCAAAGCAGCCCCAAACCATGATGCTCCCTCCGCCATGTTTTACAGTGGGGATGAGGTTTTGATGTTGGTGTGCTGTGCCTTTTTTTCTCCACACATAGTGCTGTGTGTTCTTCCCAAACAACTCAATCTTGGTTTCATCTGTCCACAGTATATTTTGCCAGTAGTGCTGTGGAACATCCAGGTGCTCTTTTGCAAACTTCAAACGTGCTGCAATATTCTTTTTGGACAGCAATGGCTTCCTCCGTGGTGTCCTCCCATGTACTCCATTCTTGTTTAATGTTTTCCTTATTGTAGATGTGTCAACAAAAATGTTAGCATGTGCCAGAGATTTCTGTAGGTCTTTAGCTGACACTCTGGGATTCTTCTTTACCTCATGCAGCATTCTGCGCTGTGCTCTTGCAGTCATTTTTACAGGACGACCACGCCTAGGGAGAGTAGCAACAGTGCTAAACCTTCTCCATTTGTAGACAGTCTGTCTTACCGTGGACACATGAACATCAAGGCTTTTGGAGATACTTTTGTAACCCTTTCCAGCTTCATGCAAGTCAACAATTCTTGATCGTAGGTCTTCTGAGAGCTCTTTTCTGCAAGGCATGGTTCACATCAGACAGTGCTTCTTGAAACCAGTAAACCCAAAACAGGTGTGTGTTTTTTAAGGGCAGGACAGCTGTCAGCAACACATCCAATATCATCACACTGATTGGAGTCAAGGTTGGCTCACTCTTGGCTCCAATTAGCTCTGGGAGAAGTCATTAAGCTAGGGCCTCACATACTTTTTCCTCCCTGCACTGTGAAGGTTTACATGTTATGTGCAATTAAACCATGGCAACATCTAATGTTTGTGTAGTATTATGTTCAGCAGACTGTGTTCTTCTATTGTTGTGACTTAGATGACGTTCAGAGCACATTTTATACCCAATTCATGCAAAACTCCACGTAATCCCAAGGGGTTCACATACTTTTTCTTGCAACTGTATATATATACAGTATATATATCCAATATATTATCAAATTGGATGGATTTGAATCAAAAGGATTAGATTTTTTCAGATGCTAGTCCTACTCATCAAGAGAAATGTCATGAGCTGATTGGGCACTGTGGACTGGCATCATGTGCATCCAAATTAATGAATGGCATGAAATTCGGATCGATTTGAACAAATTATTCAAAACTGGAACAAATTATTCAAAACTGAATCCATATCTCCTTGGACTCAAACCACGATCGCATCATGTGATGTCATCTGAATGAAAAAAATGCATTTCTTCATTTCGTTATAAATTTTTTGGGATTTGTTGACATGAATTACTATGTCTATTCAAAAATTTGTATACATCCGGATCTCCAAAATTAAATTTTTGTCCACAAAAGGAACCATAATGAAAAGAAACTTAAATGTCTATTCAACTCTTTCTCTCCTGGTACTGACTAACAGGATAACTTGCATCTTTACAAACAAGTTGTCAAAGGTTGCTCTCATGTTTCTTTCCTGAAAAGTTCCTTTAATATAACTATACCCACTGGAATTTAAAGACAAGAACAAAGAACTGTCAAATGCCAACAACTATTATATGAAAATCACATTAGTCTACACTGCAATGAAGTAGTTTTGTCGGGGAAAAAACACTTCATTAACTGCAATTTTTTGTGGTAATGTAATTCCCCACTGCTTTCAGTCCTTTAAAATATAATCATTACAAAAAAGGAATTAAATTGTGCTGTCATGAGTGCTTAATAGTACTTCTGTGAAACCTCACAAAGAGATCAATAACAGAAAGAAATGTAAAAGATTTAAAGGGGAAGAACTATACACTTACATACAGTACCTTCCAGTTTTGTAACCTGAAAAAAGAGGGATACATAGGGATGGAGAAAACCTATAAAGATGGAAAAAATTTATTTTGCTAAATTGTGCTTAATTTTGGGTGTGGCTTAAGCAGAATGGTTAAATACAGTCTAAATCTACATATTGTATACAAAGTACACAGTCTACAGTTATTGTACCCTCAATATAGTTCATAGTTACTGTCAGGGCTTTTTTCAGAGGGTACGTGGGGAACATAGTTCCAGTACCTTCAGTAATGAATGCATGTAATGGCAAGGGATGCTGGGGTGTGCTGGAGGGTCTATTGATACTGGCTGCTGGGGATCTATTGTTGCTGGGGGATAAATATTTTCTAGGGGGTCTATTGTGCTGGGGAGGTCTATTGATGTTAGTGGAGGATCTATTGTTGCTGGAGGTGGGTTCTATGTTGCTGGGGATAAATTGTTAATGGAATAAATTGACTGTTGAAAGAGGGGTCTATTATTTATGACTGTTGGCTATTATTGAGGCTGGCTGAGGGGAGATCCATTGTTGCTGGGGTTTAGGGCCTATTGTTGCTGGCTGCAGGGGATCTATTTTACAGCTTTTCTTGTTATCATGAAAACATTCCATACAAATTACTTATCACCACAAAATGATACTTGGTTTTGTATGCTCCAAAAGGGCGGTACTGGGGGGGGGGGCGGGTGTAACCCAGGAACAGTGCTTAGAAGTATTTAGGGGGTGGGGAAAAGAGGTGAAATGGAAAGGGTAGTTCTGTTCTCTGAGAAATATATGTACAGTATATATACACTATATTGCCAAAAGTATTGGGACATCCCTCCAAATCATTGGATTCAGGTGTTCCAATCACCTCCATTGCCACAGGTGTATAAAATCAAACACCTAGGCAGGTAAACTACTTCTACAAAAATAGGTCGCTTAGTGAATTCAAATGTGGTACCGTGATAGATTGTCACCTGTGCAATAAGTCCATCCATGAAATTTATTGCTACTAAATATTTCACGGTCAACTGTTAGTGGTATTATAACAAAGTGGAAGCAACTGGGAACAACAGCAACTCAGCCACGAAGTGGTAGGCCACTTAACATGACAAAGTGTGGTCAGCGCATGCTGAAGCACACAGTGCACAGAAGTCGCCATCTGTCTGCAGAGTTAATATCTAAAGTTCTCCAAACTTTGTGTGGCCTTCAGATTAGCACAATAGCACGTAGAGAGCTTCATGAAATGGGTTTCCATGGCTGAGCAGCTGCATCCAAGCCTTACATCACCAAGTGCAATGCAAAGCATTGGATGCAGTGGCGTAAAGCACGCCACCACTGGACTCTAGAGCAGTGGAGAAGTGTTCTCTGGAGTGACCATTCACGCTTTTCTGTCTGGCAATCTGATGGACATGTCTGGGTTTGGTGGTTGCCAGGAGAACAGTACTTTCCTGACGGCATTGTGCCAAATGTAACGTTTGGTGGAGGAGGTATTATGGTGTGGGGTTGTTTTTCAGGGGTTGGGCTTGGTCTCTTAGTTCCAGTGAAAGGGACTCTTAAGGCGTCAGCATATCAAGACATTTTGGAGAATTTCATGCTTCCAACTTTGTGAGAACAGCTTAGGGATGGTCCCTTCCTGTTCCAACATGACTGGGACAAAGCAAGGTCCATAAAAACATGGATGAGCGAGTTGGGGGTGGTGGAACTTGACTAGCCTGCACAGAGTCCTGACCTCAACCGACAGAACACCTTTGGGATGAATTAGAGAGGAGACTGCGAGCGAGGCCTTCTCATCCGACATCAGTGCCTGACCTTATAAATGCGCTTCTGGAAGAATGGTCTAACATTCCCATAGACACACGCCTAAATCTTGTGGACCACCTCTCCAGAGGAGTAGCTGTTATAGCTGCAAAGGGTGGGCCAACTCAATGTTGAACCCTACGGACTAAGACTGGGATGCCATTAAAGTTCATGTGCGTGTAAAGGCAGGCGTCCCAATACTTTTGGCAACCTAGTGTGTGTATATATATATATATATATATATATATATATATGTCTTTGACATAGTAGGGTTGTGAACAAATGGGTCATAGCCACATTATTACGCTTAAAGAGTTTATGAACTGCCAAAATGGAGAAAGTGAGGTAGGGTGCAGAACACCTAAGGAACACAGCAGAAAATCATATTCATAGTATTCCTGGTCCTGGTAGATAGCTTATCTAAACCACACACCAAAAAGAATTGCTACTTTTAGTGGACTACTATGGATTTAACTGAACAATGTTATAGTAATGAAGAAACACAATACCTGACAATTCTTTAAAAATATAATATTTAAAAAAATAAACCAAAAGACCACTGCCAAATAAACATGTATTACACCACAAGCAATTTAAAACAGGCATACCTATCCCTGTTAAAAACAAATCACCTATCCTTTCCTCCTGTCCAGGGAGTTTACCTTATTAGTTAGAAGTAACCTAGGATAACAATTTAGTTGATGTACCAGCACACAACAACATTTATATCTAGTAAATTCCAAAGCTGTGGATCAACCTAATGGAAGGACCTCTAACAGTTATGTGCAATACTGTAAGGCACACGGACCTGTAAGACCAGTTGAGTATGCATACCATAGATCTTCAGCGTAGCAAACAAGTTGTCATTCTCTGCTTCCTGATTCAGTGGGCAAGATATCGCCAGTGTGTAAAAGTCCATAGAAAATGAACATTTTGCACCTGCTAGATGATGAAAGTGCTCACTTTTTCTCCAGAGACAGTGTCTGCAACAAAGATTATCTGTGAATAACAGAAGAGTCCCCAGGGCCTTTGGAATGTAGTATCTACTGCTGGAGATGTTGGATATTGCACAGAACTATAAAGCATCCAATGTTTCCAATTTAAAACATAGGCTTCATCTTCAATGGACATTCTAGTCACTACTTGAATGTCTCTAGATTAGAGGTTGGAAAACAGAATGATTGTCCCAGTCCCAAAATGAGGTTGTCATCAGGTGCTAATATGAAATTCAGTGCAGTTACTCTCAGAATTTCAGTGCTATTGATCAGTGATGCCAGGATGCCTTCCAACTCTTTCATATTCTATGGGACTGTCCCAGGATTACAGCAAAATCCCCCTTTCCAATGAATGAGGGCTATGTCCGAGATTCGAGTGCTGGAACACATACTTATGCACATACTGCTGGCCAAAGTGATTGCCTGCTTGACAGAATCAAGCAACGTTGTGGAAGTGACGGCACTTCTCAGGCGGTGGTGTTGGACGCAGCACAGAAGTCCTGTAATTTAAGTGTGCCCAACTGCCTCCCAATGAACACTAATGCCATTAGAGGGGAAACATCACTACACTGACCACCAATACCATGATATCTTCATCCTACACACTTTGCTGTACACTACTTGCTCCTAACTGCTGTATTATATATGCTGTGATTTATTTTTTATTGTCCTAGGCAAATGATGTTATACATCCCAGGAATCTTCAGAAGGGATTTTCTCAGCTAAGCACACCCCCTGCCTGCATGCATGAGCTAAGGGTAGATGAATTCTAGGAAGTAAATGCTAAATGAATCATCTGCCCTTACCCGAGTTGGCCATCGCCAAAAATGCTAGGGGTTGTTTTTTAAATTATTTTTGAACAAAATAAAGCATGAAGCCTTGGATGGATGTGGGAGATTGCTTTGAATATTAAAAATGAATTAAATATTGTTTTTAGTTTGTGGTACTTAGATGCAATGTAGTTCCACTTTAAGGAGTATTTTGTGAGTATGAGGTATGTTGCATAACTGTGTGGCTTAAACCGAGAGTAGGCTCAAACTCTATTAAGCCAATATTCGTTGTAATTTAGGCATGCCAACTTGCTACTGTGGTGCACTACATGCACCACACATCCCTATCTTTCCTAGACTGTACTTCTGTTACAAGTTCGAAAGTTAGGAGGTATAGTAATAAAATGTACTAATCACAGGTAGGGCCTTGCTTACACAGTGCTGTAAAAAAAAGTATTTGCCCCCTTCCTGATTTGTTTCTTTTGCATATTTGTCACACTTAAATGGTTCAGATCATCAGACAAATATTAATATTACACAAAGATAACCTGAGTAAATGCAAAATGCATTTTTTAAATGATGATTTCATTTATTTAGGAAAAAAAAATTGTCCAAACCTGCCTAGCCCTATGTGAAAATTTAACTCCCCCCTTGCTAGATCATGAATGAACTGTAATTAACCACATTTTTTAGGAAAGCTAAGTTAAATTTCACTTTCCACCCTCAGCTGTGATTACTACCAAACCTATTGAATCAAGAAATCATTTAAATAGAAGCTGTCTGGCAAAGTGAAGCACGCTAAAATATCCAAAAAAGCAACACATCATGCCGCAATCTAGAGAAATTCAAAAACAGATGAAAAACAAAATAATTGACATTTGTCAGTCTAGAAAGGGTTAAAAGCCATTATCCACAAATAGAGATAACTTGGATCAATGGTGAACCTTCCCAGGAGCAGCCAGACTACCAAAATTTCCAAGAGCACAACGATGGTTCATCCAGGAGGTCATAAAATAACCCAGAACAACATCTAAAGAACTGCAGGCCTCACTTGCCTCAGTTAAGGTCAGTGTTCATGATTCACCAAGAAGAATGAGACTGGGCAAAAATGCATCCATAGGAGAGACCTAAGGTGAAAGTCATTGCTGACTAAAAATTGCAAAAAAAGGCTCTTCTCACAGTTGCCAAAAAACATCTTTATTATCCCCAAGACTTTTGCGGACTCATGAGATATAATTAGATTTTTTTGGGAGGTGTCTGTCCCATCTGGCATAAAACAGCATTTCATAAAAAGAACATGATACCACTAGTCAAATATGGTGGTGGTGGTGTGATGGTCTTTGCAGCTTCTTGACCTGGACGACTTTCCATAATTGATGGAACCATGAATTCTGTGCTCTACCAAAAAAATTCTGAATAAGAATGATCAAAAGAAAAACACAGTTTGGCTAATTGTATCTGTGGCTTGTTGGCTTAAAATCTGTTTTTTCAGATTCCTTTTTGTTAATTTGCAAAATCAGTATGCTATTTAAATGCCCTTTCTGTAGAGGTCTGCTAGTAAAACATATAGGATAAAGCTTATTTATGGCAAGAGTATTTTTAACTGCTTCTTTCATCAACACACACATCAGTAATCAAGAAACTCTCTAATCAAAGGAAAATATGATTGCACAAATAAAATGGCTCTTGGTTATCAGTGCGGCAGAGTGAAGTGATTTCAGCTAAAGACAATTTTCTGAAGCTTCAATTATATTCCGTTTCAGAATTGATCATTGCCATTAGATATTTCCCCTTCATTGTGTGAAAGATTGAAAGCAAAGATGTAGTTGTGAGATTCCTATTTAAAAAGTTGATTTCAATAAATGCACCTCTTTCGTTTCAATATGAACCCTCTCTTGAGACCTTTTAATACTGTTATAGGAATGCATTGTCTACACTCCTTTTTGTCATCGGCAAGCACTGCAGTAAGAAATTCTGCCTGCAGCAAATCACATTAAAAACATATTGTAGTGGGCAGTCTCATAGGAATCCATTTTTGTCATCTGGAACAAGAACCCCTAAACTCACACTGCATTGTCAAGATGGTGACACCATTTGCTATATTAAATTTAAGGAATATAGTAGTGACAAACTGCTGATTGGGCAATAAATGGCCATCGGCCCAATAATGGAGTCATCTCTGAGCTCTCTCTTTAAGTATGCTCCCTGTGTTAGACTGAAATCAGTGCTCAGTCTAATGCAGCCCAACACAGCTAGCCATGGATGCTGCTGTGCAGAAGATCACAGGAAGCTAATATGAATACATGTATTGACTTTAATGAATATATAACTGAATGACAGTTTTTTCATTCTGCTGGAAGTTCAGCTTTAACCTGTCAGGAGAGGAATATTGGGGCTTTAATTGCTAATGTCCTTCTGAAAATGTTAGTTGCTGGGCTATTATGCTGATTTAGACACTTACATGTTCTATAATGTTGATCTAAAAGGCAGAGAGCAAAGTTTTTTTTTTGCAGGCTTGTATTTGGACATAATGCTGCCTTGTACACCTGTAAAAGACCTGTCCTTTTGTCAGGTGTTTATTTTATCATATGCTACTTGAGACAATCCACAGTCTGATTTTTATGCAGAAATACTTTTCTAATTTACAAACAAGAGAAAGAAAATTGTTTCATTTCCTCAATTGTTCTGTTTCAAATCTTGCTCTATGTAGACTGGGTTTATGACACACCTTCACAGACCCAGTCTGTCCAGACAGTATGATCACCTGTTGACCTAGCACATTCTATTTTTTAAATAACAAACAAAAGCTGAATTCAATGCAATTTTATTTCTTGTGAGTGCAGTACAGAGGTTGTATTTCCAGTTTTTTTAAACATAAAAAGGCAATGACTTTCCTGAGCCCTCTCTCCGCAAAAAACTAACACTAACTAAGGGAACATGGAAGAAACAGGGAGGGTCTAGTTAGGAATGAACTAACTAGAATTAGACAGAAGGGGAGGACAAAGGGAGATACCAAATCACATCAGTAAACTTGTTGTAATAGCCCTAAACCTACTTGGTGTCAGTGTACAAAAGAACAATAGTAACCTAATATAGTTCAAATGGGGTAGAACACTAACACTGTTGATTTTACTATAACACAATACAACTCGGTGACTGTAGCTATCTTATCCTCTGGACCTGGATTGAATATAAAAGAGAAAAAACATGCAAACATATACTGTATACACAATTACAAAAACATCAAATGAAATCTGGGATTATCTTTGATTTTGCAGTCTTGATACCTGAAACAGTCCCTAAAGGCATTAAGTCACTTTTCCAAAGTATGTGTGTTGTATATCATCATTGTACTATGTAGGGAGCTATCTATTGGGTGTTCACTGCAACTGCGCCTATTTTTACTATTGCCTTCAACAAGAACAGAAAGTGTTTCATGTTTGTTAAAAATAAAGATCTCCCATAAACCACTGCAGCCTTTTTAGCTTCTAGAAGAACACCGGTGAAGGTCTCCTCTATTCTCCCTTTGATACACATACACCTGTAAGTTCTTTCATTGTGTTTGTTAAAGTCACATACATAGCTAGATCACATTTCAATATATTCAACGTGATTTGTAGGTAGTTTGTAAGAAATGTGTTCATTGTATGCATTTGTGAGAGATGTGTGCAAGCATATTGTAATTTCAGCTTATGTGATTGTATTGCAGTTTTACAGAACCATTCACAGAAGTAAATTCGGTTTTGGAATGAAACACAACGCTACTTCTGTCGGTTTTGTTAGCTAGCTGTCGGCTAACAGTTAGTAGGACAGCACAACATGCAATCTCTTAAAGGCAGATATGGAAAAGTCTCTCTTGTTGATCTGAAGGAATTCTGGATGATTCTGTCCTCAAGAGTCTCTTCATTCAACCCGTGAAGTGGAGAATATTCTTGTGTGAAGACTGACATGGAAGACTTTGAATTTCACAGGCCGCTGACTGCTAGCAAGATTCCTGGGGAATTGCTTAAGCTGTCAGTCATGCAAGCTTGAATGTTGGTGGATAGATCTGCAGCTGAACTGCACCTCTGAACTGTAAGTCTTCAGGGCTCTTGGTGGGACTCTCTATGTGAAGGAACGTTACCCACAAGTTTTGAGAAATAAAAAGAATTTCTTGGGTGATATTGACATTGTCTTCTAGTGGTGGTATGTAGCCTTGTCTTGAAACGTTAAGGTCATACATATAATGTGCATCTTCTAGTGTAGGGATTTCCTCTCCATCATAGGTATTTGATTGCACTTGATAAGTGTAGGAAGATGAATTCCTTCAGCCCCTGAGTCATGTATGAAATAATAAATTCTCTAATATGAGCAACTATTCCTGTGGATTGTACTGCGCCGGCACGTGTGCTCTCCTTACATTAAAGCGGAACTTTACCCTACCCCCCAAAAAATGTTTTTTTCCCCCTGCCTACTTGATGTGGCGTTCTCCACAGGAAGGATACTCATCCACCCAGTGGATCTAGCTTTTTCCCGCTGAGATCCCCATTCTCTGTAGCCGGCACTTGTGTCCTACGTCATCAGGGAAGAGCGGGGGGCTGACGAGGACCTGGTAAGTGAAGATATAGCAGCTCCAAAATGCAAAAATCTGGAGATAACATTTTATAATTATGCCTTTATTTGTTTGTTACTTCATTCATGAAACTAACTGACAAGTTCCAGGGGTCTTAAGTGTATAGGTTTTAGCAATAAAGCAAGCCAAAAACAGGACTGCCTCATCAAGTTTTGCTTGCTCATATTTCGGCAGCACCTGTAATCGTGTATACATTTACATTTGTCAGCAACTAGTTCATCTGTCAGTGCTTGGCAAGCCAAGTCCTGAAGAAGGGAACACTTTAAGACACCCAAATGCACTGGCTAATTTTATGGATAATAGAGCAAATAAAAAAAAACAAGTGAAATAGCTTGTGTCCAAATCTTCACAATCTGGTGCCTTTACACTTTCACTTACCCAGACTCTTTCTTTTTCTGACAGCTAGCAATTTCAAAAGGAAAGATCAGCAAAGGCACTTTCTGTATATCCCCAAGGACAGGTTTACTTTAATTTCAAATAAGCCCTTCCAATTCCAAGTTGCCCAAATCAGAACCTTGCTTCTTTGATTGAAGTTCCGAATTCTTACATTATGGTACTCCATGGTCATTGTGGACTAAATTAGAACTAAAAGGAAATGAATCTATTTTTATATCAGTTAAACCGGATCACAAAGCCCAGCCTGAGAAATTACATACATCTGCTGTGTGTCTTCCATTTTTGTCATAAAATAAAAGGAGGAAGTATTTATGAAACTGAATCCCTTCCAATGCCATGTATTTTCTGCCAAGACCAGCTCCAAACAAATTCTCCAAATCAGATATTATTGTTGAAGAGAACTAAGCAGGCAGAATCCTGATTGTATATGCAGAAGCATCCTTAAAGGGCCATTAACATTTATTAGAAATATATCAAGAAGTGGCGTAGACAATAGATTCAGGTTACATCTGGCTTTCCAGCTGTAAAAACGTTGTATTTTCTGTAGCTGACATTGATTGATGGTCAAATTACACTGCCAGTACATTTCAGTGTCAAACTCATTATTATACTCGGTGTCTAGCTGGCTCTAGAGACACAACTACATTGAGCAGCTTCTAAGATGGTTTCCAATCTCTATTATTCCAAAGACTTTGTTTATAAGCAATAAAATAAAGCACAATGTGAGATGTAAAGCGTGAAAATGATGTGCTCTATTTTTTTCCATCAAATTAATATGTAAATACAAATGCATTTAAAAAAAATGAATTCAAATCCCCTGACGCTTAAATTAATCTATTATCCTGTTGATTTATAAAATTGTTTCCACTTAAAACATTCATTTTTCTGTGGTTTTCACATTTTCCTAAAGCTCTTAGTGTGAATATTGGAAAATAAGTTTTAGCAATGAGACAAATGCAAACCTTATAGCTTCCTATTTAAAATGTAATTAAACTGTATCCATTAATTTTTACATATATATACACACTATATTGCCAAACGTCTTGGGGCACCCCTCCAAATCATTGGATTCAGGTGTTCCAATCACCTCCATGGCCACAGGTGTATACAATCAAGCACCTAGACATGCAGACTGCTTCTACAAACATTCTTGAAAGAATGGGTCACTCTCAGGAGCTCAGTGAATTCAAGTGTGGTGCTGTGATAGGTTGCTACCTGTGCAATAAGTCCATCAGTTAAATTTCCTTTCTACTAAATATTCCACGGTCAACTGTTAGTGGCATTATAGCAAAATGGAAGCAACTGAGAACAACAGCAACTCAGCCATGAAGTGGTAGGCCATGTAAAATGACAAAGCGGGGTCAGCGCATGCTGAAACGCACAGTGCGCAGAAGTCGCCAACTGTCTGCAGCGTCAATAGCTAAAGACCTCCAAACTTCGTGTGGCCTTCAGATTAGCACAACAGTGCATAGAGAGCTTCATGAAATGGGTTTCCATGGCCGAGCAGCTGCATCCAAGTCTTACATCTCCAAGTGCAATGCAAAGTGTTGCATGCAGTGGCGTAAAGCACGCCGCAACTGGACTCCAGAGCAATCTAGACTAATTACGCTTCTCTGTCTGGCAATCCAATGGATGTGTCTGGGTTTGGCAGTTGCCAGGGGAACAGTACTTGCCTGACTGCATTGTGCCAAGTGTGAAGGGAAGTAAGCATGATATGTTTTTCATCTGCTGCATTACGTTTCCTTGACTGACCAGTGTGTCTACGGTCCTCAACATTGCCTGTTTCGTTGTGCTTCTTCAAAAGATCTTGAACAGCATCTTGAAACCCCAATCTGCTTTGAAATCTTTGCCTGGTAGAGACCTTGCTGATGCAATATAACTACCTTGTGTCTTGTTGCTGTACTCAGTCTTGTCATGGTGTATGACCTGTGACATGAAACGGTCTTCCACAACCTCACCTTAGTAGCAGAGTTTGGCTGTTCCTCACTCAGTTTTAAGCTTCCTACACAGTTATTTCTGTTTGAGGTAATGACTGTATTTAAACCTAAGGATCATCAAGCACCTCTTTGGAATAATTTGTTAATCATACACCTGACTGTAATACTGACTCTAATCCTACAAAATCCCTTACTTTGTGCACATGTACAAAGTGTGCAAGTGTAAAAAATAATGCTGGTTTGAATTTAGCTTCAAATGTGGAGCTTTAAAAACTCATTCCCCCAACTCTCTATGCATTTTTAGGTATTTTCTGTCTACTTTTATTAAAAAGTTCTTCTATAGCAGGTTATTCTGAAAGGGGTTCTCCCCATCACATAGAATGCAATAGTTTCAGTGATTTGCTTGGGTCCCGGCGCTGGAGCAGTCGGCTGCCTGTGGCAGCCAGCATCCAGCACTAAGGCCAGGAGTTGAATCCACTCCTGGGATTTTGATTGTGCTATGTATCACTCCATAGGAGTTCTTCTAGCTGATCAATGTAAACATCATGGGGAAAAATTACTACAACTAGAGAACTCAGAACATGGTGCAGCTGTGCATGATACCCAATCAGCTTCTAACTTCAGCTTGTTAAATTAAGCTTTGAGAATAAAACCTGGAAGCTGATTGGTTTCTATGCAGAGCTGCACCAGATTTTAGTAAATTTTCCTCAATGTGTCTGCATTGTGTTTACATCAGGAAGAATCTGACATTACTTTATCTGAGTATGGAGACCAGGGCAGAGGTGTTTCAACTCTGTCCCGCTTCTCCCTAGTAATGCATTCACAAGCATCTAATGTTCTTGTATATAAATGCAATGTCATTTGGATTTTTAGCTATTTTGTTATTCACTATCATGTTAAGTTGTGCCCTCTGCTACCAAAATAA